>NC_066327.1:12688994-13000598 GCF_022539315.1 Serinus canaria | reverse complement strand
CATATTCACCTTCTTGAAGTTCTCCACCTCTTGCTGCATTGGAGAAGGAAGATGGTGAAGAAACTACTCACAACCATAGCTCTTGCCTGAGCAACAGTCACAACACTGGGCCCCAAAGGCAGTCACAGGGCACGGGTGCCCAGAGGGCACTGGCTGCACAGGGGCAGGAAGGGAAGATGCAGCAGACAGAACACTGGGCACTGCAAAGGCCACATCTGAGCCACTGATGTTGCCAAGCTCTCAGGGATCCCAGTTAGCTTCACTAACCAGCACCTGCTTCTTTAAGGCTTTTACCAGCCAGGTCAGAGACAGTGCAGTAAAGCTCAACATGAGCTCAGTGACCCATTTTTGGCCAAGACCCCCTGCCACCGTCCTGTGTCCCTAGAGCACTCCTCCCCACATCCTCACAGCCATGCTGGCAGCAGAGCACATCCAAACACACACTGTCCCTATCACCCTCAGCTTCTGTCACCCCAGAGAGCAGCACTGCTTCAGCAATGGGCCAGGTATCAAACTTAGAAGCACCAAGCCCAGCTGGCAGCTCCAATAAGTCATCCCATCCCACAGCCATGAGTCTAGGCAAGTCCCTGGAAGTGAGAGTCACCAAGTTGGGACCCAAACGTTTCAAAACAGCAGATGGGCTTTCTATAAAAAGCCCACGTCTATGCAAACTGACACCAAAATGGAGAACAGCACAGGCCAAGTGCAGCCCAGTCACCTATGAATCCTTCCCCAACACACAATCTCCAACAGGCTGTGCCCAAAGCACAGGGCACTAAGGGCAGTGCAGAGACGTCCAGTTCCCTGCACAGATCTGGCACTGCCAGCTGAGATCCTGGCAGACAGCAGAACAATGGGCCCCATGTTCCAGGTCACCTCACTACTGGCACTTTGTTTACCTGGCTGTAGCCTCATGTCTGGTTACAGCGCTGTGTTTATCTCCCTGGTATGGCCAAACACGATGCTGGCAGCCAAGAATCCCTAACACTGCAAGAGGACTAATCCCAGTATAGCTCTACCCCATGAACAGGCTGTAACCCACTGCACTGCCCTTTTCACACTGCTGCACACGAGACTCCCCACGGATCCCTCCCGTCCTCAGATCAGCCACTCTCACCTTGATCTGCGAATACTCTGGCTCAAACTGCTCTGTCCACAGATCCTGCTCGTAGTAGTAGAGCCCATCATTGATCACCTTGGCCAGCTCTGAGCTCATTTTAGCCCTGGAGGTGTGGTTGCCAGTCCTGTCCCCGCCGGGATGGCGGCGCAGGTATGGGGGGGTCTGGGTCACGATGAGGATCTTGTTCACGTCGCGGTCGTCGATCTCGTAATCCGAGTCCTCGTCTGACCAGTCGGTGAAGGTGTTCTTGCGCCCGTCCATCTGCTCCATCTCCTCATCGAAGAGGAAGTCGAGCTCCTCAGGCTCATCTTGGTCCTTCTGCTTCTGCTGCTGCGGTGTCTTTGACTCCTCTGGTTTCTGCAGGTTGGGGGGAAGGGTGACACAGGGTAAAGACCCCACAGTGACACAAGACCCAGCTCTTGCCCCTTGTTTCTTTACCCCAGCCTGTCTGGGGAGAACACTTCATTTACACCACTGAGGAGCAGCTCCAAAGGGGCTCAGATGGACACAGGAAAGACTGGGACATCATTCCCAACAGACCCTACTTGACTGAAACCTACCCATGTATGATCCAAGCCACTCCAACCACTGGGAGACTCCCAAACCAACAGCTCCTACATCACTTACCTTGGGCCTGGCTGGGGAAGGTCGGGGTCTCTTCTTCACTTCAATCCATGTCTCGGAATCCAGGTCTGGCAGACTTGTGGACAGGCCCTTGGGCATTGTCTTCAGGTTACTGACCTCCTCTGTTTTGGTGGGGACTGGGCTGGCAGGACGTGGGGAGCCTGGAGCAGACTCTGGAGCCAACAAGAGCCACAAACTACTTTAGAGGGATGGAAGGGAACCCAGGGGGTGTAGTTACAAATTACCCAACCATTCTGGCAGCATGGCACAGCCTGCAGGACTAACTGGCACACAGTGGCCAAGGTTAACCAGCACAGTGCCCACAAGTGCTAGAGTGGGAATCTCCAGTTAAAGCTATGATGCCAGGGTGGCCACAGAGCTTTGCAGGTGACAGCTTCCCAGACATACAAAGCCCAAAGCAGGTGCTCTGCTGCTCTCTGGGAAACCTTCCAGAGAGAGTCTGGAGCCAGATCTTTTGTCAAAACTCTTATGGCAGCCCCAAGATCCTTCACATGGGCTCTTAGGCCCAGCCCTGGGCTCCTGCCAGCCCCCGTAGGATGAGGTGACAAGAGCATGGGAAGCCCATGAAGGACAGAAGACCCTTCTGCAGCATTTGGTTGATAGCTCCACAGCTGCTGCCCAATTTGTGCCCAGTACGTCCTCAGCCAGTAAAGGAAGGCTGGATTCACAAGTGTCCTCTGCTCTGCCCAGCAGCTGTAGACTGTTTCCAAGCAAGCAAAGACACTTTCAGCAGGACTGACTCTGAATCCCTTCAGCCCTAACAGAGAACAAGCCACACTCAGTCTCTCACACTACCCCATGCCTGGAGGCAATAGCATTCTGGCAGTCCAAGGACACCAGCTCCCACCACCAAACATAAAGGCGATGGTAGAGCCCTGCCCTGAGAACACTCCTCACTCTCAGGGTCTCATTCATGCTGCAGTCCCAGCACGGCACCCCACAGGTCCCTCCCCATTCCCCCAGTGCTCACCAGTCTCTTTCTGGAAGCTCTGCCGGGGCACAAACTCAGGGCAATTGATGAACTGTGAGAAGTCTGTCTGTGTGTAGTCTGCCATAGGAGGGCCAGGCAGAGCCCATTTTTCTGGCTGCTCTTTTCTCCTGATCTTCTCATCCACGATTTCCACCACCTTGCTGTCCTTCAGAGCCTGGAACCAAGCAGTACTTGGTTAACTCAGGGCCTTGCTTTGGCATATTGAGGGGGTCAGCCCAAGCCATTCCTCCTCGGGAGGACTAACAGGAGGCAGGAGCAAGTCAAGAACAAGAGAAAGCTCCACTTGCACCTCATCCACAGCGAACAGGCGTTACACAGGGACGATGAGAAGCAGAACAAGGAGGAAAGGTCCCCTTTCCTTGCCCTCACCTTGATGATGAGGCTGATGTCAGTGGTCAGTGCCTGCACGCGGTGGAAGCTGGCGATCAGCGTGATGGGCAGGAAACCCTCCGAGTCCATCTTGCGCCGCAGGAAGAAGTCCCGCTCCAGGTTGTCCACACTGAAGTAATACTCTCTGCATAGACAACATGTCAGTGAGAGGCACCCCCAAGGAAATAACCCCCAAACACACTGAGGGGAGCAAGCCTGGGGAGCCCAGATGTGCCCGGTGCTGGAAGCAAAGCACAGTCGACACATCAGCTCTAACCCTTCCCATGGGATTGGCTGGACAGTCCCCACCACCCAACAAGGACAGGAGGTGGTGCTCACATCTGCCTCTTGATGTAGTCCTTGAGCAGCTCCTGGTCCACGCTGTAGAGCTCAGCACTGCTGATGTTGTCAAAGTAGTAGGTGATGTTGCTGGCGTACTTCTGGGTGCGGGAGCCGTCCGAGCCCTCGAATTTCCGGTACCCATACTGGTAGTCAAAGTGCCCTGGGGGACACCAGGGTCAGCACAGAGCCCCTGGGGTCTGCCCTGCCAGATGGGGGTGGACTCCTGCACAAATACTTCCCTCTTCCTGAGGATTCCCCGGAAGTCCACAGTGGAGCACCCACATCCCTCCTGCTCTCTGCCACAGAAGAGGCCAGGAACCTTCTTACTCAAGGGTAACTGGGCAGCCCAGCTGACACAAAGGCCCTACACTGAAGCTGCATCAGTGTCAGCACGGACACTGCTGAGTCAAATGTCAGGGCAGATGCTCTTTCTCACCCAAGCCGTAACTCCTGCTTGGCTCTCAAATGGCATAAAGCTTTCACAGACTATCAACATGCTTCAATTCCTGCTCACAGAGGTATTGCAAGGGGCAGAAAACATGAAAAAGAACTTAAGTCTGAGTAGCAGGAAGACATCTGCTTTTATAAAAATACTAGTATGACTTATTTGCTTTGTTAACAGCAGCTCAACTTACTGGCTGCAGTGACCTGCCACAATATTCCTATGTACCCCTGGAGTGCTCTGCCCTCCCCAGCCTACTTTAGAGCCCCAGATCTCCCAGGCACGCAGACACAGAGCTCTGCACACTGTGTCACTCTCCCTGCAGTCACAAGAGCCCCCATACACACACACAATGATCACCTCCTCTGCCACGGCCCCGGCCCCTGCCCCGGCCACGGCCCCGGCCCCGGAAGGTTCCTCGCACGGCCCCTCCCTCGCTCTTCACGCTGGAGGTCTCGTCGTGGTCCTGCCAGCTGCGCTCGTGCTTGTTGTCAGGGTGCCAGCCTGCAGCAGGGGAAGGAGAGGCAGGAGGGGAGTTAGGGCATGACAGCACCTCCCCAGAGCAAGCCCACGGCACCTGGAGCCCTCTGAATGCAGGGCAGTTGCTCCCTGGTCACCAGGGCTTGCTCTGCCCCGTGGCCAGGCCAGGAGGGTCCCCAGCCTGAGCCCCACCTTTGAGCTCGCTGCGGTTGTTGGAGGGGTGCCTGTGCTGCTCGTTCTGCCGGTTGTTCCGAGAGGCCGTCTTGTCCCTGGGCACCTCTGACTTCATGTCTATCTGCAGAGGGACCCACTTGTGTTTGTTGCCTGCAAAAGGACAGGGTTTGGGTGTGACACAGGTTAAGAGTGTCTGCTTCCTTCCCCACAGCCCCCACACACGGAGGGGAGAATGCAGAAGGGCCATTCAGACAGACCCTGTCCTCTGATGCTCCTCCAGGCCTCACTGGATGCAGAAAAGCTCTGATGGGGACTCTGAGACATGGAGGGACGTGAGTCAGAACTTGCCTGTGGCAACTGTTGGAGCACTTGTCCTTCCTCTGCCCCTTTCTGCCTGCCCAGGCTCAGGCCAGACTGAGCCCACGTGTCAACCACAGCTAATAGAACCCACAGTGAAGGACTGCTCTGTGCCACCATGGAGCACACGGGAAGGCAGGCTCCTGCCCTGCCCCTACTTGGGCTCTGCTCCACCTGCTCCCACCAAAATGACACCTGAAGCCTGCAAACACCTTTTCCCACAGCTGTCCCTGCACTGGGATCATGTCCTGCAGCAAGGCCTCCAGAGAAGGCAGAGGATGCTTCCACCTGCCTGAGGGTTGGTTGGGAGGGGAAAGAGAAGCTGAGCCTGGGGGACTGCCCCCACCAGCTCCTGCCTTACCTTTCTTCTTCTGGGCTGACTTCTGGTTGTCATCATCACCATTCTTCTCCTCCCCAGACTCATCAGATTTGGTTTTCAGGCTCTCTTTGCCATCGCTCCCATCTCCCTTTTCCTGCTCTTTCATGTCTTTCTTGACAGGAAGCTTCCGAAGGGATGGTGCTTTGTGTGGCTGCTGGGGACACACCAGGGCAGGAAAAAGTGAGAGGTGGGAGTAGTGAGGAGCTGGAGGCAGCCCCCAGCTGTCCCAGGAGGAACAGGAAGACTCTGCCCTAGGCTGGGTGCATCCCTGCTCTGTACCTCCCAGAGATGTCCTGCTCCTAGGGAAGGGCTCATGGCTGAGCAGGGCAAGGGCTCATTGAGACACCAATATGGGCTGACAGGGAGACCTTCTGCTCATGGATGAGCCTGCCCTGTAAAGGATCAGACTGCCCCTGTGACAAAAGGGTGAGTGACCACCTTGCCCTGACAGCCAGCCAGGAGCGAGCAGAGCAGCATCCAAAAATAGAAAGGTTTCAATGGCACCCATGTCCTCAGCAGGGAGGAAGGGCCGAGCCCCCTGAGCACACCAATCCCTTCTCATGCATTTTCAGTTCCTCCTGTGGAGCTCCTGACCTTGGCCCAGTCCCTTCCTGCACAGAGCAGCCCTGAGGAGAGCAGGTCTGGGAGCTGGCCTACCTGCTCCAGCCAGCCCAGGGCTTAGACTGGGCTCCAGGTTCCCAGAATAGCACTGAGGGAGGGAGGCAGCCCTAAAAGGAAATTCCCTGCACACTATTCCTGGCTGCCTCTGCACTGACACTCAGCACCCCAAATGGCCTGGCTCAGCCAGTGCTTCCAGAGGGATAGGGAGGTCTGCAAGGGCTTTATCCTGCCCATCCAGAGGTTTTGTGCTCTCACCTGGACACTCTTGTGGGCTATTTCTCCAGGTGTTGGCCAATTCGTGGCATCACCAAAGTCACCAACCTGGTATCAAAGAGAAAGGTCCTGTTAGTGCACAAAGCTGCAGGTGCTCCCTGCAGCAGGGAAGAATAGAATGCTTTCCCACCACTGTCCCACAAACAGCTGTACCCAGGAGGCTGGAGGGGGACCCCCACACTGCACACACACAACCCCTCTCCCCACCAAAGCAGGAACCCTGAACTAACTCCAAACAGCTGCAGACAAGTTTATGTCCATCAGACATTGCAATGAGGCTGCCACCACTCCTGCAAGCTCCCAGCCTCTCACCAAGTATTCTGCCCCAGCAGCAGCATTTGGCAGCAGATTGCTCAGGGTAATTCACTCAATTACAGGCACCATCCCTTGCACAGGGAAAGAACTCAGCTTACAGCATTCTAAATACACCTGATGCAACTACATTCCATTGAAGAAGCTCTTCCAGCTAGTGGCAGCCACAGCCAGACACAGCCCCAGTCAAGTACTAAACTACAACCACCATGTGCTGCCAACAAAACAAGGGCATAGTCTAAGAGTGGGTGAGAAAACTCAAGCAAGTGAAGGGAACTCCCTCATTCCAGTCACCCCATGGCCACACAAGGGAACATCAACTACTTCTCAGCTGAATAAATGACCTGCTAACTACCATCCTTTCTATCTCTTTCAGGTTTCAGAGAACCTGCAGGACAGAGGAAAGAAGTGAAACAGCTGCTCAGGTACCAAAGGAATCATATTTGGGCACAGAAGCTCTTCCTTGCCCTTGTGGGATTGTTATTTCTGAATTAATTTGGAGTCAAAGGAATTTTTTATCCCTCAGGAGATCACATCTTTACATGCAGGTGAAATGCTCCTCTGCCCAGGAGGCAAGTTTCCTGGGAAAACCAATTCCAGTTCAGGGCCATGCCTGTTTCACAGACAGGATCACCACCCATCCTAGGGCCTTCCTTTCTCCAAAATGGAACAGAGAAGGAAAGTCCTATTAAGTTGCAGATACATCTCTACTGGCTGCTGGGAGCCAACACCAACAGCCCCTGTCCCCAGCTGTGCCCCAGAAGAAACTGTCCCTCCATCACCACTGATTCCCTGGAACAAATTGCCCTGGTTCCTTCAGAGGAGTGGCTTTGTCTGACATCAATTTCCCTGGCTCTGTGTGTGCCAGGGAGGAACAGACTGCACAAGGAAGGACAGAGCTGCAGACACACCACTGTCACACCCTGCCTACACAGCAGGACTGGGCACGGGCTGAGCCCACAAGGAATGTGGGGTGTCCTCACAGCTGGGTGAGAGGTTTTCCACATCCAGGACTCCTCCAAGTGCCTCCCTGTTAGAGGAGAGGTAAGAAGGTCTCCCCTGACCTAGCTGGGCAGAAAACCAGTCACAGCAGCATGCAAGACTCCTAAAATGCTGAAGAGGAGATGGAGAACAAGGCCAGCACATCACCCTCTCCACAACCAAGCTTGTGAAGGGACAGCTCTGCTCTCCCGACCCTCAAGAGGCTCATGCAGCACTGACAATTGCACCAGAAACTGGGGGCCATTGAGAGGAGAGCAGGCAGAGCCTTACCTTGCTTCCTTTCCTCTGTCTCGGGTTGGCAGCCCTCACCACTTTCGCTGGAGTTGTAAGTTCTGCAAGAGAAGGACAACAAAAGTGTTAAAACACAGCTGAGGGCTGTGAGTGGGAGTGCTGGCTCTGGAGAGACGTGGGTAGGAAGCAAAGCAGCTCCCCCTTGAGCAAAGGAGGGCTAATAGGAGAAGGTAAACAGAAAACACAGCCAGCTCCTGACTCGAGTCTCAGAACTGCCCCATTAAGATCAGAAAACTCCTGACCAATCCAGGTTGCCCAGAGATGGACTTTTAACCCCATGCTGCTGCAGGATGGCAGTCCCTGCCTTAGCTCTGCCCTCCCCAGCCAGGGAGCAGGGGGGGCAAGGAGCTCAGCTCATGCTGCAAAGCACCCACAGAACAGCGAACAAACATGCCCTTGAAAAGCCAATTCCCATCACGGCACCATGAGGCCAGTGCTCCCCAGGGAGCAGAGCAGGGCTCTGACAGAGAGATGCAAAATCTGCGGCTGCTGAAACCTGGGCTGAAGTCAGGCATCCCAGCAGGGAGAGTAAGTTCAAGAGAGTAAATGTACAGAGACAATGAGCCAGTGCCTAAATCCTGCTACAGATGAAAGTATTTAGGCACTGAAGCACCTCTGGGGTGTTTTAACATATCAGAGTGAGACTGTTGGGGTTCACAGCACCACAGACCTCACAGCAAGTCAAGATCTCAACCTCACCATGGCCCATCTTGGCTCCAGCTCACACACCACCTCCTTACAAGCAGAAACAGGAATTCAGCTTGCTCTGTCCCTCAGGTCCGGTTGCAAAGTCTGTCATCAGGCTCACAGAGGGCACACAGAGACCAAGAAGGAGAGCAGCACAGCTCTGCCCAACACAAACTAGCCCCAAAAGGATGAGGGTCTCCTCCAGGACACTGGTGCTCCACAGGGGAAGGAGAGCCCACTGGGCCCTGCCCCAAAGGGCAGCCTGTGCCAGGTGCCAGGCTCCTGCAGTGAGGATTTCTGCTGACTCACTGGCTTTGTTTAGAAGTAAAGCAGCCCTGACTGGGGTAGGGTGAGGGTGGGAGGATCAGCACAGCTATCAAGGGATGCCCGGGGAAACACCCTGAGTAGCCTATTCAGCTCTGCTCAAAGCTGCCTTTGATCTCCTTGAAAGGCTGGACAACTTTGCCTGGATGATCAAAACCAGTCCCCTTCTAAGCCTCAAAACCAGTGATTCATCCTGGCCTTGCCCAGAGCTGGAGGCTTTGAAGTGTCAATAAGGCAGAGTCAGACATGGCAGGACAGAGCCATGTGCATTCCCCTTCCCCAATTCCTTTTCCTATGGCTCCTGCATGGGGACTTCAAGTCCAGAAGAGTCCAAGCTCTAAGCTGGGTCCCTGAACCCTCCCCTTTTCCCCCAGGACCTCCCCAACCCACCTGCAGTGCCTCCCTTCATGAGCAGCAGCAGGCCCACGTGTCCCTCATTTATTCCATGTGCACTTCATTGAGAATCTTGGCTCCATGGCACAAAGCTTGCCACAGGGCTTTTAAACTTCCCTGCTAGTGTAGGAAGAGCCAGCACTTTCAAAACCACCCCCAAAATCCTCCATGTAACACCCACAGATGTCACCAACTAAATATAGCTTCAAAAGGCACCAGGAGCTAGAGCACAAACCCACAGTCAGCCTGGCTTTCCACAGACACAGAGCACCCCTGCTTGCTCCAACAGCACTGATGGGACTGGCACAGCCTGATCAGGCTGATCTCTGGGGCTGGGGGACAGCAGGGACAGCACTCTGCAAGGATCCCACCCAAGTGCCTGCTCCCAGCCACAGCACAGCCCCAGCGCTCACAGCAACAGCACCCAGACCTTTCCTGCAGCTGCCTCAAGGCCATAGATGTTCTCGTGCCTTTTTTTTGGGAACCAGTCAAAGAGAGGGGCCTCACAAGCAGCAGTGAAAGAGGACGAGGACCAAGGGGCACAGGCTGTAGGGGCAGGTGCCACAGACTCCATCATCTCTTCGGGGGAGGGAGGAGATTGTTTGAAACAAGTTCTGCTGCTTTCCTTATCTGCAAGATATGAACAGGGATCCCTTATCTCGCTGAGGTGCTGAGAAGACTAATTAGCATTTGCAGAGTGCTGCAGAAGACAAAACACAAAGCAAAGGGCTGCAGTCCAGCAGGGAGGGAGGCTGTGGAACATGGATGGAGCTCCAGCAATTTACAGTGGAGACCAAAGTAGGAGAGGCTGTGACTGTGCTGGTGGACACGTGGCCAGACACAGCATTTGCTGAGCCAAGACCACAGCAAGCAGAGGCCATGCATGCCTGGCACCCTCCAGGGCACAGCATCATAACCAAGGGCACCAGCAACACATCTTGTGGTCTTCAGCTGAAAAGCCCCCCTGCAGGAAAACCTTACTGCATCAGCCTGGGAAGTGGAGAGCAAATGAGTGCTGCTCATCCCACACAGGAGCTCAGCACAAGCACTGAGGGACACTGGATGCTGCCCTAGTTCACAGCCCAGCCTTTAAAAGCTGCTGACAGATGTCTCAGACCTCTGGGTGTCTCACAATCATCCTTTTGCATCTGTTTGGAGGCAGTAAGTAATTTCAGTTGCACTAGCAGTGCCTGACCACGTCCTGAAAAACAGGGCCCCTCTGTGTGAGGGGACAGACAAAACAGCTGCAGCAGGAGCCAGGGTTTAGTGGTGTGACGCTGGCACGGGGACAGCGGGCAGGGAAGCAAGGAGCAGCTTTGCCTGCAGCCACAGAGCAGATGCTGGCACAGCCAAGAACAAAAAAGCAGGTCTTGAGTTTTGATCTGCTGCCTGCAGCCAGAACCTGATCGTTTGTCCAACCATGGGGTTGCCCAGCCACGAGGAGATTATTCCTTAGCAACCAAGGGGATGAGGCACAGGTGAGAGCACCCACAGCAGCCCCAGCACTCCTATCACAGCCAAACCCTTCCTGTGGCAGTGCCACAGGCAGAGCCCTCCCCGGCTTTGGACACTCACTCCCAAATGCACCTGACCAACACCAAGGCCAAGGCTGTGCAGACCACTCGTGCTTTCCTGCAGCCCACACCTGGCTGGGGCACAGAGCCCTGGGGTGGGAGGCTCACAGGGGCATCCAGGTGAGCAAATGCCTCTTACCAGACAGCCAGAGTCACAGCAGATCCACAGCTAAATATCCCTCCACCCCACCAGGGACATTTGAGGTATGATCACTGAACTGAACTCAGCCAAGGAGACATATCAACTAACTTATCTGGGAAAATGAGACCAAACACCCAGCAACTGGTTTTCTGCCTTTCTGTGCATCCAATGGAATTTATAATGGAATTTTGGAGAAGGTACATGAAGAGAGGGAATAAACCTGCAGTGCTGGGCAGAGACCTGGCATTACTGCAGAAATACCTGTACCTATAGCAAGAGCAAGAGTGCTGTAATGCCTGCTCCAGATGTGCACCACTTGTGCAATGGAGACAAGGGCTCCAGCAGCAGCTGGGACAGCCTCAGAGGGCAGCCCAGGCTCCCAGCAGGAATGCAGAGTCCTCAGCTCTGGCACACTGTCCCTGACACAGCACCCCCTCCTTCCCCAGCAGCCAGGTCGACAGAAAGGAGCCATCCTGCTCCCTGATCCACAGTCTGGCATCTACCAGAAACTGCTGATAAAGGAGGTTCCAAGCCAAGAGCCCGGACTTTGTGCTGAAGAGGCTCAGGCAGGGGCGCATGCTCTGTGATGCAGCTCCTGATGGGGCTGCAGGAGCCAAACCAGTATCCCCAGTTTCCCCAGAGCCCTGGCAGGAGCTTGAAGGTTCTGTGGGAGACAGAGAGCCACATGCCCAGCGGTCCACCAGGATCCACTTCACCCTTCTGTCTCCAAACAATCCTCCCTCCATCCCACACTCCACAGAACACTCTTGGCACATGTGAAGACTGTAAGTCATAGCCAACACAACTGGACACCTGCTCTGGCATTGAGGTTTTTGGGTGAGAAAGAGCAAGTGCAGCTTGGGCAAGAGTGAGCTGAGAAAAATGCTAAAAAATGTTTCTGCATGGGATTATCTGTTTTCCCAGGAGACAGACAGCTCCTTCAGAGTCATTCTGTGAGGGCAGGAGAGTCCCTCCCGGGGTATTGACACACAGGAAAGAGGTGGTGAAACAGCACCAACCCTCAAAGAAATTCCTGTAAGACAGACCCACCCGCCACAAGCAGACCTGCCAAGACCCCACTGTGGCTGCAAGAATTCTCTTCCTGGCCTAAAAGAATACCTAGGGAGCCAACAGCTCCAAAGGTGCATCCCTACCTTCCCAACATGAGAAACTCAGGCCACCAACCCTGTCCCCGTCCTTGCTCCAGGCCTCAAGGAATCTCTCTCCTAGGGTGACCTGATCTGCACAGCTGCAGGGGCATGACATGGATCCACAGACTCTCCTGTGGCACTCATGCACTCAGTGCAGGACTTGCATTTTAAGCCTGCCCAAGCCATCAGAGGACACAGCTGGTGAGCTTCATGTCCACCAAGAGCATGCAGGAGCAGTCATTTGCAGGACCAGTCCTGCAGGCCAGATGTGATGTGCAAGCCAACAACAATCCGTGCTCCCACCAGCAGCCCATCTCTTGCAGGAAGCGATAAAGCTCTTTTCTTTTTGAGTCCACCCCAAAGAGGACCCCCTGAAGTTACAGGCAGACAAGCCTTGGGGGATGAGCAAACACTTTATGCTCCTTTTGTGGGTGCTGAACTCATTTCTGGATCAACAAGAGGCTGTGGTGGGCAACACACCCTTGCTGCAAAGGGCCTTGAAAGCATCAGCAGATGGGAGGGCACCTCAGCCTCCCCAGGTAGACACTGGCAGCACCCCTATATGCAGAGAGGTGCAGCTGTCCCCAGAGACCCATCAGCAGGATCCACTCCTGCCCTGCCTTCCCAAGGAGCTGCTCCCAGCATGGCCTCAGCCCTGCGCCAGAGCTGAGATGGGAAACACTCGTTGCTGCAGCTCCACACACGAGCGGAAAAGCCTGGGATTTATAGCACTGACTGCTTGGCATGCTCACATTTTGCTGAAGGCATCACAAGGCACACAAAGCCAGAAAGGTTCAGGACAGGCTCAGCCCACAGACTGCACCTCCTCTAGGTTTGCTATGTTTTACAGCTCTACCTCCCACCAAATCACAGCCGCAGCCAGAGGCACAGGAGTGCATGGAGGGGGAAGCAAGGGAGCACTGGATGGAGTTCTCCAGCTTTAAATGAGATGTTAGCACAAGGACATCTTCCAGCACAAGTGGGTCGGTGCCTCCACAACAGGGACTCCCACCTGCTCCTGGGGACTGCAGAGAACCACAGTCAAACCCACCACTCACAGCACATGGTCTCACACCTCCCAGGAGCAGCGTTTGGCTTTGCTTACAAAGGTAAGAGGAATACCTGCAACACCTCAGCAACACCAGAAGTTTCCTGCACATGCAAGAAAAACTGCAGAAGAATGGCCAAGGTCAGGACCAAGCAGAGGACTGGATCCTTAAGGTGGATGCCTGAGCAGGATTCAGGCTTGTAAAGCTCGTGGGAAGCCTGCTCAGCTGGAGCAGGAGATAAGCTGCAAGCACCATAGCTCAAAGCCTTCCAAGCAAATTTCCACAGCTCCTCAGCAGAAGTTCCACTGTACAAGCCCTACTGTAATAGCAAAGGAAGCAAGGAGCTGCCTACACCTCTCTGCAATGTAAGCTCTGCAACTGCTGCAAAGATCACTATCTAAAAATAACTTCAAAAAGGGCATTTGACAGCTCCATGGAGAGCATGAGAACACTCCCACCTGGGTGTCCTAGGCAGCTCCAGGAGCTCAGGAGTCTGCCCTGGAAAAGTGCAGGGAGGGAAGCTGGGGCAGAGGCAGGTAGAGCCAGGACAGCACTGTCACAGGCTGAGTGTGGGCATCTGAGTTCTAATCCCAGCTCTCCAAGCCCTCACATCCCTCAGCTGATAGTCCTGAAAGCCCCGGAAGAGGAGGAGCAGCCCAAGACATGTGCAGAGCCCATCTCTGCTGACAGCACAAATGGGCAGCACAGATCCTCACAGTGAGCAGGGGCTTCAGTCAGAACAGCCTTCCTCAGGGAGCTGAGGAACAGCACTGCTCCTTTAAACACACAAAGCTGCTACAAGCTCTACACACATGCATTATCTGCAGGGTCTGACATTTATTTCCAGAGCAAATGAGAGTCAGGAAGGGTCTGGACTTACCAAAAATGCATGATCATCTTCACTGCAGCCTCTCAGTCCCAGACAGAAACACTTCACTTGTGACCAGCTACACTCCAGGAGGAGCAGGTCAGGAAACGCCGACAAGCATTTCTAACATAACACTGTCAGTGAGGGCAGCCTGGATTCTTCCTGGCACAGACAGCTACTATTAAAGGTAGAGAATGAACTCCCTCTTAAGGGCGAGTGACATCTTTCCACTGCCTTTTCAAGCAAACCTCTTCCCTGAAGAGGATTTCTAGGAAACTCCTGACATACAATCCATGCTCGCAGTCCTGCACACGATCCCTGAGATGCCAGGCACACACAGAATGAGACTGCACATGAACCACCTCCCACCCAGTTTTCTACCAAAAAAAAAAAAAAAAATCCCAAATGAAGGATTCTCTCCAGGGGAAACCAATGGTTCCCAGAAACCAAGAAGCATGGCACAGGGGACACAGCCAAGGTCACCCAGATGACCAGACTTCAGAAACTGTCAAAATGAGGAAGCTGGGCTGGCTCAGGCCCCCACAGCTGCTGAGCCACCGTGGCCTCTCTGAGCAGGGAAAAGGTACCCACCACCTCTGCAGGAGAGGCTACTCCAGCACTAGTGCCTGACCCAGAACATCTGGTGCAGACACATCTCCAGCAATTCCTCTGCCAGCATGGAAGGCAGAAAAGCCTTCAAGGACACCTGTGAACACTCTGTCAGGTTAAATGGTTCAGGGACAGGGGCTGGAAAAGCAGGTGGAGCTGCAGGGAAAACACCGCGTCAGTCTGGGCCCCTGAGAAAAGGGTCCAGTTGATCCAGGTGCCACTCTGGGCACGAGGCACAGCAAGGACACCCCAGTGCTAGGACAGGAGGCCACCTGAGGCAAGGCTGCAGCAGCTCAGGGTATGCAAGTGAGCCAAATCATGGAGGAGATGGAGGGTCAGGCCCTCCCCCAAGCCAGCTCAGAGACTGGCTGATAGTTTATGACCTAAAAACTAAAATCAGTGGTGGGGGAGAGGGAGGGTTAACATGAACAGGAACTACAGGACAGCAAGGGTAGACATCCCGCAGGACTCACAACTCCTTACAAAACAATAAAAACAACCAACCCAGCCCACTCACCTTCGGGAACAACTGATTTGCAAATTAAAAGGGGGTGTCCACCCTCCAGGAGAGATCCGGAGCAGTTTCCTCTGCTCCCGTTTACCTCTGCTGCACCGTTCTGCCTGTTCTGCCAGGCTCTAATGAAAAGCTAGTTAACAGTTAATTATTACCCATTCAGACACACGATCCCCTACTCTGGCTGCCGGCTGGGAGGGATAAGACAGTCACGTGATGCAAAAATCCCGACCTTATGAAAGCACGGGCAACTATATTTAGTTGGAAAAATGATGACCTAGCGAGGCTGCTCCTCCCTGGCCCCCCCTTCAGAGGAGCCGACCTGCCACCTCCCCAGATCCTACCTCCATGGCACTCAGGTAGATCCTCATCCAGCAAGAGCTGGAATACCTAAAACAGGGACACCTGGCACAGGAGCAAGCCCTGTGTGCACATCCAGGCTATCCCGGGTGGAGGGGCCAGGCCAGCACACAGCCCAGGCTGAGAGACCCTCCCTCCCCATCCTCAGTGCTCTGCAGACGGTCACCCTGTCAGCAGCAAAAGCTGATAAGCACCAAGAGCAACAAACAGGGGCCTAGCCCAAGGTCCTGGAGCTTATCTTGAAAGCAGGAGGCACACTGGGAACCTGACCAGTGTGACCAGCACAGGAGATGCATTCAGCAGCAACGTTCCAGCTGCTGGCTTCTCTATGCCCAGGGCTGGTGATGCCCAGAGCTGGTGACAGGAATTTTTCCCCCTGGATCAGTCTACCCCTCCCTCCGCAGGGCTGGGTGACCAAGACAGACACCGGTGTGCTGAGAACAGAGTGGGAGCCAAGGCAGCACCACTGCTGCAGAGACATGGCCCTAGAAAAAAGCTGCAACAACAAAATCCAAGAGCATCACCTGCTCCCTCTGCAGTGAGAGCTTCAAAGCAGAAGAAAAGCAAAAAGCCTGAGGAGCAGACATTATTAATCTCTTGATAACCAGCAGAAGGGTGCTCTCTGCCTGGATCCAGCACAGCCAGCAGCGCCCGTGGCACAAGAGAGAGGAGGTCACTGCAAGGGTGCTGAACCCGTGCTGACACCAGCCCTTTCATGGCCGTCAGCCTCTTCTGCAGCTGCATCTGGGGACTTGGAAACTGACAAAACCCTTCCTAGGAAGCATCTGGTACGTCTCACTGTAAATATTTAACAACAAAAAGACAGGAATCGAGAGCCAAGTGCCTGCAGAGAGACCCTCCAGCTCCAAGCATTCACACTGTCTAGGAGACTGTGCAGCTCCCACTGTGCCAGTGGAGGGGGAGAGGGGTTGTACAAGGCAAAAGTGTGAACTCTGCACAAAATATGCCTCTGGAAAACCTGTCATCTCAAAGAACAGAATGGGTTTCCAGAAAGGAGACTGTGATGTAATTCAAATAGCATCAATTCGAATTCTTCCCGCTGTGATTCCTGCACCTTCCTGGCTACTTTGGCAGAGGCTTCCCTGCAGGACCAGAGTGTTCCCTGAGCAGTGGCCATTTGCTAAGTGACCACTTAACCTTGCCCTCAGCCTGCACAGCTGCAAATCTGCCTCCCTGACTGCACAGAACAAGGAACCCAAAGGCAGCACAGTGCAGAAATCCAACTCCAGCTCCTGGAGCAGGGGACAGTAACAGTGATTTGGTGGTAGGAGCAGGTGCAGCAAACTTTCCCAGGAATTTAAGGAGGTCACACCTAGGTCTCCCACTAGCAAGGTGTCTCCATAAATGTGCTGATCAAATCTTACAGTCTCATATAACCACCTAGATTAAACTGGGCACAGGTATGGGGGCCTTCTCCTGTTAGTGAATCCATAGCACTAAAATCATGACAAGGAACTCAAATATCCCTGTGATCTTTGAATGCAAGCAGAAGGGCTTCTTTTTGCGCTACTTCAGGATTACTGCACCTCAGCTGAGCTGAGCTGATTTCAGGCATGCTTTTCCAAGCAAAAGATACACCATCCTCACTTATGCCCCCTACCTTAAGCAAGATGCAGAGACATTCCAGGTTTTTCTAAATAACTCTGATACAACAACTTCCTTCCTGGGTTAACAATGACATGAATCATGCTGCATAAACCACCCTCTCTAATGAAGCTAATTCCAGTGCTACAGGTGGCTGCCTCCCATGTCAATACAGAACATAAAAGAGTACAACACCCTAATCAGACTCCCAAAGGTGTCAGGAATACCCAGTTAAAAAAAGAGTGCAACACAGCAGTTTCCTAATTTAAAAATCCATCTCCCCTCCTTTTATTTCTAAAGGATTAAAAACCACTTCCTTGCAGTGGTAGTATCACCCTCATCTCTTTATGGAAAACTTCACAGCATTTAATTCAAAGAGGCATTTATAAACTCAAGAAAGATATCCCAGACACTGCTGACAGTTGTACAAAATGATCAGGTCAGGGTGCAGCAGATGAAAAAAAGTCATCAAGAGTGCTGAAACCAAGACAGAGCATCACTTGCTGCTCTGCTGAACACCAGCACATCCTCAGCTGCACCCTGCAGACAGCTCTGGTCTCTGGAATTCAACAAGGGCACAGGGCTGTTACTGCTGCTCAAAGAAAAGCAATTAAACCACCCAGAGGCAGCTCCTCGAGAGGTGAGACTAAAAGGCTGGGATCCTCCACCATGGAGAGGAGGAGGGCTGGCTGCAGCACGCAGGAGGCCAGGAGGGCACAGGCACACTAAGCTAGCAGGAGATCCACTTGAAGTGGCAGAAGTATTTCCTTTCAGAACAGGCAGCAAATTTCACATAGTAGCATGTTCTGGGAGCTGAACAGCATCAGGTGCCTGGCAGAAGTTTGGTGCTCACAGTGAAGACATCCACAGACATCCAGCTGCAAATGTGCCCTCCCAGTCCTCTCCAACAGCAGAAGTAGGAATGTGAGAGTGTGTCCCTCAGCCTACCAAGCCCAACCCTGACTCTCTCAGGGGTGTTGAAGTCTCTCAGCTTTCTAGCTGAACTCCAAATCACATGGTTTGAAATGGCTCCTTCTGAAAGGCACCCAACAGCTGCCAAATCCTGGTTGTGGGATGTGGGAGAGGACTGAGGCACTGCTGTGCCAGACAGAAGGAAAGTGAGGCTTCTCTTCACCAACTGCTTTATTTGCAAACACTAATAGGTACCTGGGACGCAAACACTGCTGTGCTTCCACCTACATAGTGCTCCCACGTGACACGGGGATGATCCAGGCTGAGGATCCAGGCTGAGGGCAGGCTGCCACCAGCATCCTATGCTAACAAGCAGGAACATGCTCTGGGGCACACTACAGCTACTGTACCTACAAAATGGCTGAATTTTGGCTCAGGCATCCCAACTATGCAATTCCCAACCCTGATACTGCGACTCAGCATCTTCCATCACTCTGCTAACCATCTCCTTGGGAGAGGACCAACAGACTTCTCACCCAGAGGGGAAACCAGCCATACAAACACACCTGACTAAAGCTTAAAAAACAGATCCCTGATACATGTGTGGGAGTTCTGGTGACCAGAGTAAATTAACTCATTCAATAACCTCAGCAATGAAAAGGAGGTGAGGGAGTCAAACCCAACAGCCTCAGGAATGCACAATAGCTCAGGTGGCAGGAGCAGAGCCACTCTGCCTTTGCCTGCTGCCTTCACCCTTCACTGTGTTTTGAGATACCACAGCTTCCAGATAAGCTTAGTGCACGGGAAGAAAAAGCATGGCACCAACTTTAAGGCTGTTCTGGAGAAAGGTATGAGAAAGACTGCACAATGTCTGTGCAACTCCCATTCAGAGGAATCCTGCTTAAGCTTTAACTTATCTCCTAAAAAACAGACAGAATTGTAAAAAAGGCCCCAAGCTCTGTAGGTAATGTTTTCTGCACACTGCTGACATGTAACAAACACTTTCTGAAGTATTATCATCTGCTGCAGAAACACACTCATGCCCCACCCTGAAGGCAGCTGTGCAAGGTCCCCAACCAGCTGGAGAACAGAGAATGGAGTAGTGCCAAGCAAAGGACATCTGAGTTCACAGCACAGGCAGGCAAAACCCAATACCAAAGAAGACAGATCTTCAGCAAGGTGGAGAAAAACCTCCTACCAACTCAACAGATGGGAATATATCCCTGCTCTTCAAAACCCGAGTATTTCACTCTTACATGTTAAGAAAGCAAGAAAATCATGAAGGACTTACAAATGTAGAATCAAAGCCTTAATCCAGTGAATCTAGTTCTACACCATGGCCTTGGTAGCTGGCTAGAGTTCTGGAAACACATCCACAACTTCCATCCCTCTGTTCAGTTCAATAAGTTAAATTACAGTGCCTCCAATGTTACACCAGACCACTCTAAACCAGTGAGTTATTTTCCCTGAAATCAGCTTTAAGACACCAGAGCTGATTTCCATACTTCCAATGCCTCCACCATAAACAGTGATTTATCCTCACACCATCCATGAACTGGTGAAATGGGATCCCATGCCAAGCCAAAGATGGACACAGTGACATGCCTGGGGTGACACAAGGCCAAGTCAGGCACTGACTTCCATTCCCAGTGCCTTTGCTATGGCACATCCCCACATGGCACTACAGCTCTGAAACAGGCTCCCACTGGCTGATCCTGGTTATCACTGGTTAAAGCACAAACCTTTCCTTCAGTCTTGGCACATCTACAACATTAGCCTGGATGAGGAGCAATTTTTTTTTCCTGGCAATTTGGGAAAGGCAGAAATTGAGATCACCAATGTTTGCTTCTGAAAACTACATTATTTTCCTGATTTGGAAACTCCATCCAGAGCAACCTCGCTCTCCCACAAGGCTGCACACACCACTGGGGCCAGGAAGTTTTTTCTTTTCACTGATGGCGACACAGTGAGCAACTTGGTTGTCCTTAACAGCAATACTCAACAGTAACACAGAAACTACAAGCCAAGGGGGAGGTCTGTGTCTTCCTAAAGTACTGCAAATTCAAATATATATCCTCAGGTTCACAGACACCCACCTGTATACAGGTAACATATAAACAACAACAATCTGAGTTACATTTGCATCCTGACACATCAGTGTTTTCAATTATGTGTGATGAGCAAGACCTACAAGTTCCCAAACTCCTTCACCCAGGACATCCAAATTTGCTATGCTACAATGTATGGGAGGAAAGAACCTCCCAGCTGTTTAGTCATCACTACATGAAAGCATAAAAGATGTCACTGCTATACAGGGATGACCAAATATTAGAGGTTTGTTTAGGAAGTTCTTTTGCTTTGGTTTTTGGGTGGGGTTTTTTTGGGTTTTGTTTGTGGTTTGGTTTTTTTTACACTAATGTCCATTGCATATTCCAGACTGTACACTGCATGTACCAGTCTTCTAAAGTTTGGTGAGTGCTGACTCTGAAGGAAGAGAAGTGCAGGGAAAGCAAGGGAGCACGAAGTTTGAAGAGCTCCATTTTTATTTAATACATACCAGACTGGCCATCAGCTGGAAATATATCTGTAAAGGAAAAAAAAAAAAAAAAGATCAGTATTGGTTGCAGCTGGAGTGCAAATCATATTTAAAAAGTCTCCTCTCTCAATTTGTTTGCTTTAGCTAAACAGAGGAAGTATTTTCTTAGTATCTCAAGTTAAACATCAATCCCGCTTGGAACCCACCTCAATTCAACCACTTGTTGAGAGAAAGATTTTGAAGGAGTCTGTTTACCCAAATGCACTGCTCTCATAAATAACCTTTTGCATTGGCTTCTAGCAGACAGCAGTGAGCAATAAAAGAGGTTGTTGAGATGTACTAAGATCCACACAATGAGCTACTTGGTGGCAGCCCACACTCCCCCTGAGCAGCAACATCAGATAGAAAACTACAGAGAACATCTAACAGGGAGCACAGGTGGAAGCCAAGGCAAAAGTCAAGTGAGCATTCTTCTGATTGTCCTTGGTTTTGCAGCCACGAGGGACATCAGCAGCTGTGCCAGGCTCTAACACAGCACCTACACCAAACACACACCCCCATCACCAATGGACACCCAGGGCCTTGGCACATCACCCATCACACCAGGAGAACCCTTCCCTTTCCCAGCTCAGGAGTCTCTGTCAGCAGGCACAGGCCACTGCACAGGACAGATGGAGTCTGGGGGTTCAGACCCAAAACAGATTATTCAGCCTCCCCAGCCCTCCAGGCTCTTTCCAGTTAGAGGTACAGGCCCTTCTCTTGGAGGGCCTTAGGTATTTCTGGGAAGATGTTTATTTAAGTAGCTGGAAGGACCAGACTTAACTTAAGGAGCACACAGGACAGTGTGTGTGGAAAACCCCTGTTGATAAAGACTTCCCCAGAAGATATGAAAACAGTACTTTTGAGAGAGCAATACATTATGTTTTCTTCAAGGATCCTGGAAGAGGAGGGGGAAGAAAGGCTGCCAGCAAGGCAAGGTCCTCCTGGGACAGGGGCAGGCCCCTGGCTTCTGCTTATCAGCTACCCAAAACACACATTCAGCTGGAAAGTCACAAGAGTTGCAGCAAGGACTACCCCTCAGGCAGGGCAATGCTCTCTGGCCTGGGCTCAGCTCATGCAGAAGCAGCAAAAACACTCCTCTGCCAAAATAACTTCTATTTCTCTTCCTCTGACATGTTCAAGTTTGCACCATTCTCAGGCAGGGATGCTTTTATCCCATATAGGAATGGGAAGAGCCAAGCAGAGCGAAAATACCCAGAGGATGAACCAAGACTCTCTCTACCATTATTACACAGTTATGGTCTGCAGCCATTTGAAGGCACGATATCAAGGACAGCCCAGCACATCCAGAACAGTTTCCAAGCAACAGTTTCAATCCTTTGCAAGATGCATGTTCTACTGCAATCCTCCACCAGCCAAAATGTCCCAAATGCATTTAAATATCTTGTATTTCTGTATGGTCACTGAGGAGTTCAGGCAAGCTGAGACACCCTGTACTTCATAGAATCATAAAATCATTAAGGTTTGAAAAGAGCTTTAACATCTCAAACGAGATGTAATTTATTTCCCTAACTGGGCTTCTCTGCAAAGGAACAAGGTGGTAACACTGGTATCCCACCTGTTTGGATTAGCTGTACCAGATGCTACAAAAAACCAAAATAAATAACAGAACCACAACAGTTGATAAAATAAATTCCTTTGAGCCAACCAGGAATTTAGCAAAGCCAGGCTTTGGTAAATGTTCCCCTTGCTGTACCCTGAAGGGTGCAGTTCCCCAGTGCATTCCTGCTAGGCTGTCCTACCAACTCTTCATCAGACACACCACAGCAGAAGCAGCCATTCACAACAGGTCCAGGCTCCAGACACCACAAATGCCACCACATCAGGCACAGCTGCAGGTGACCCCTCAGCAACATCCCCTATCAGACGTGTCACCACCACAACTCCAAGCTCACATTCCCTCAAGGTCTCCTCTCAGCTCACTGCTGTATTCCCCACTGCCCTGTCCTGCTCTAGATGTGCAGCAAGGCTCTCCTGGCTCCTCCTGAGCTCAGCCCCAACTCTAGAGCCGCTCTAGAAAAGCGGTGACTCGACGCAGTGGCTGAGGTCAGTAGAAAGCAAGGACAGATACAGCTCACATTCACCTCAAGAGGCTTGCCAGGGCA
Source organism: Serinus canaria (assembly GCF_022539315.1). Lineage (NCBI taxonomy): Eukaryota > Metazoa > Chordata > Aves > Passeriformes > Fringillidae > Serinus > Serinus canaria. The sequence goes on along the minus strand of NC_066327.1, from coordinate 12,977,911 downwards.
ACTCCTGTCAAGAAAAGACTCCTGCATCCAGTGCTCAGAGCCTCTGTCTGGGAGAGGCTGACCTTGTCCAACTCACCACACCTACGATTAACACGGATTTGACTCCAAGCTCTCCAGAGCACAGTGAGAACACTGGGTTTGCAGGCAGCTTTCCCCAGAGCTGAGAACAAGCACAGAGCAGTCTGTAGGACTTGCTTTGAAAAATGGGGCTGCTGGGAGGATGCATCTGAGGCAGGGCTGGTCAGGGACCAGCAGGCACAATGACCCTTTGGGACAAGTGACTTAAATTAAAAATTAGCCTGCCAATTAAGGGCAGCACCTCAGGTGCCCAAGAGAAGTCTAAATCAGGCAGTGCTTCCTTTTCCCAAGAAAGCCATCATAGGGAAGCAGGCAGAAACATATGTGGCCAGCAGGTAAAGCCCTGGGCTGCTCTCCAAGGAGCCCATCTTGTACTCAGCAGGGCTGAGGCTGCCTGTCCAGGTCAGCTCCCTTCCCAGCCCTCCTAAGGCACAAAGAACTGAGGCACAGAGACAGAACAGGTTTTTTTGCTCAAAATCCCAACATAGAAAGGTGAAGCCAGCAAACCAGTCCCACCAATTCCTCTCACCACACACATTTGCTATCTCCCAAGCCACCCTAATGCCAGGTATCCCAACACTGGCCAGATGCTGCAGGACAATGCTTCACAGCTTGCTCTCCACCAACCTGCTCAGCAGCAGGCAATCCCTACATGGGACCCCTGCCCGCATAACACCCTCCCAGCCATGCCCAGCCTGCCCTCCAGGCAGCCCAGTGGGAAGGAGCAAGAAACAACAGTATCTCAATGCAAAATTGGACCCTACAGTCTCACACTTCCTCCTCCTTCTGGCACACAGACACTTTTTTTCCCCAGCATGCACCCAAAAACAGAAAGATGTGGTGTCTGAACAAAGGAACTCTTCACTGCAGCACCAGGTACTCCTCAAGCCCCTGACCATTCTCTTCAGCCCTGTACAGAATCCATGCAGCCTACAATATCCCAAAAGAAAAACACATTATGTGAATCCTCCTGTTATCATCAAAGCAGGGTGGAGGATGGAGTGACGAGGAGGAGGTCAGAGGTGTGCATGGCAGCTGGCAGGATGTTGGGACAGGCACGGAGCATCCCTCTCAGGACCATCAAATGAGGGTGCAGATGCGGTACAGGGGTGCTTGCTCTGAGCACCAATACCCAGAGTTGCTGCACACAGCCCATGAGATATAACTAAATTGAGGGCAGTTGTCCTTATTTTAGGTGGTGCTGGGGGTGGATCTCAATTTCAATTTTTGCCTGATTGTATTTTTACACAAAGGAGAAGACTATGCTAAAATTGGGCATTTAAAGAGAAAAGCTGATGCATCCACACACAGACCCCCTTCCCCAGGGGCTATCTGATAATGCTGCTATTCAGGTATCTGGGACAGGGCCAAAAAAGTCACCCCATTTATGAGCCCCCCATCTCCCCTCTGCTGCTCCCTGAGGAAACAGACACCAACCACACTCACAGTGCTGAACCCAAACACCCACACAGGAAGCCTGTCTTCTCCCAGCTCAGGAGCTACAGCTGGGAAAGGACCTCCACCACCCAGTGCCTGTCCCCAGCCCCCCTTTTCCAGAAGGGACACTGCTTCCTCCCTGCAGGGCCCGGGAGGCAGCGGCTGAAGAGCAGCTCATTATCCCTGACGCAAGAGAAACGCTGACTCGTTATTACAGCAACCTGCAGCCATAACTGCGGAGGGGCCATGGCCGCAGGCTGAGTGCCAGCAGGAACCAGCTCCCTGCTGGCCCCCACCTCCCATTATTACCCTTCTGCTCTCCCAACAACGGGGAAAAACGACCTCAGAGTGCTTTATGCCACCTGCCAGACACCAAAGTGCACTGACTGATGGAGCACACTGAGCAGTGTGCTGGGTGAGGGCTGTGCAGGCACAGGTACGAGCGCAGGGATGACAGCCAGCTCCTCGGCTGCTCCCAGTGGGACATGGGGCTCATCCACACTGCCACAGGAAGACATCAGCTGATTTGTTCTGGCTTTCGACCCCTGAAGTTGTAACCAAATTATCCTACACATTTTGCAGACAAAAGACTCGGACGTCAGCAAATAAAATGACCTCTCCAAGGTAACAGGGGGACTCACAGCAGGGACGTGACCAGAACTCGATCACAATGGCTCCAAAGCTGCAGGGCTGCACTGCCTGCCTAAGAGAGGGACTGGGGAGGGAAGTGCTAGTGGATGGCAGGATCAATTGGTATCTCTCCTCTTAACCTGACCTGCTGCCCAGCAGGGACAATCCAGGGAGAAAAAAGGTCCAAATTACACAGTCCAGCGTGTACTGCAAAGAGACCAGAGCTGCTTGAATCTCTTCTCTGGCAACATTTCAGTTCAAATCTGTCACCTGGCTCCCCCTCAGAGGCCAAGGCAGTGCCTGCACAGGTTCCTGAGACAGTTACAGGCCTCTTCAAAGCAACACTCAGCAGAGAAGGGGGTGAGGTCTGCTAGGGAAAAGCAGCAAAGCAAGAAAACCTAAACCCAAAGATTAGCATGGCCAATTTTATCCCTCCTGAGATCTTGTTTGCTTCCTGTTCCCCTCCTTTGTTACCTGCTGAGCAGGACTGGGGAGGGTCCACCTCTCAGTCACCAAGATCATTCCAGCCCTCTCCAGCTGCCAGGTCCACGCTAACACCTCCCATGCCTCTCAACTTACTGTAAGATATTTACCCCCTCAAAGAGAAGGTGAAGCATGAGACAGATGGGTCAATCCTAACATGATGCTGGCTAGGTCCCAACACCTGCTATGGCCTGTGCAAGAGAAACATCAACAAAAAAAACCTACCAAAGAGTTTAACCCAAATCGCTTCCTCTGCAAAGTATCCACACCAGGAGGTTCTGATCCCTGCCCAGAGGAAAGGTTAGATGCATTCTCAGGCACCTCCATCACCTACACTGGCTCAAGAGCAGCAGCCAGGGTGAGCTCTGACATCAATTTCCCACAAGGAAACAAATGCTTGAAATGGGTTTTCAGTGTATAAACAGCTGTGAGTTTGGTGAAGTTCAGCTGTGGTCCCCTCGATATCTTCATGTACTTGAAAAGTAATCACAGAGTTTCAAGAGGAACAACCCTGGGGAAAAAAATCACCTATTCCAAAATCAGAGTATTATCTGGGATGAGTCTCTAACTCACTCCACACCACACACTAAATGAGCACCTCAGTGATGTTCAGTGTCCTCCAGATGGAAGGGAGCAGGGCAGACCCAGCAGGGCTGTGACACCAGCTGGACACACAGTCACCAGCAGGACCAGCACCATGCCCTGCAAAAACACCTTTCAGAGATCCACATGGATGGAACAGGGCCCAGGTCTCTTCTCCAAGCACCAGAGATGCCAATGGGGTTCTGGGGAACCTGACCAGAAGAATGAGAGCTCTCCAAACAGACAGTCTTGCAAATCCAACACTCACATATGCACAGGCACACAAGGAATAACTGGAAGGTCACAGGCTGTTGTTTCTCCCATCCACTTATCAGTGCTTGCACTGGAGAGAACAAACACTGGGTGTTCTCTCCCATTAACCCCTTCCCCTCATCTCCAAAGTGGAGAAGCAGCAAAGTGCTGCTGCTCCAGAGCATAAGTCTCAACATTCCCGATCACGAACTCAACAAGGTGCTTCAGATTGCTCTTCCCATGGAGCAGCTGGTGACCATCTCTATGCCTCACATCCTTTAATCGCCAGTAAGCCTAGAGTGACACCACTGGAGGCCTTAGGCCTTCCAGGAGAGCAACCCTACATGATTCTGGTCCAAATGATCACAGTCACTCTCCCCACACTGCTCTTTAAGCCACTGGATACTGAACAAACACTAAAATTTCTGGCACAATCAAGCAAATTACATGTCTCAAAGACTCTTGTTTAAACACAGGAGACATTTTGGTGTGGCCTGGAAGCCAGCTGGATGCCACACTGTGGAAACTGATACAGGATGGTGTTTCCCTCTGACAGGGTTGTCACTCTCAGAGCTGCAACACACTTTTCTGCTTGTACATCAAGGACAGACCCAAAATCCAGAGAAGCTTTGCCCAAGGATAGATCCATCTCCATACAAAGGAGAATCCATTAATGTACCCAGAAATCCAGCATCTCCATGAAAGAGGATCCCATCCCACCTCCTCAAACGCAACAGTGTCATGGCAAAGCCCCACAAAATCAGACAAGGATGCCATAAATCCTTATGAAAACCCCAGTAACTGAAAATTGCAAGACTCTCTCCACCTCTGGGCTGCAGGCAGAGGGCCAAGCAGGGGGTTGTAGGATACACAAGGCAGCACAGTGAAGACAACATAATTAAATCTCTTAACTGAATTACAAATCATCAGACACACAGTCTGAGGTGTTCCCTCCCTCTGGCCCAGGCTATCTGCTTGGTTTTAATCAAGCACAGCCATTCCAATCACCCTCCAAACTCCATGCTTGCTTGGTTACACTCACTGCTGACAATTACATCAACTCAGATCTCACCTCCAATTGAAGCTAAGAGGGTTATCTTACTGCAATCTGCCATGTCTCCTCCAAATCATCTTCACAATTGTCCTCACAGGTTTAATTTTAAAATTTAAAACCATGGCTCATTTACAGCAAATTCCACCCTGCAGAGCATGCAAATGTCACATTCATCATTCCACAGGTAAAAAAATGCAAACAAACAAAAACCCCCCAAAAATCAAAAACAGTGAGCTTGTAGAGCTCACCTGAGATTGGGAAACCAAAAGAAAAGTCCCCTTTTTGTTCAGCTCAGTGCAAGACCCTCTGCAGTGGCAGAGGATTTCTGAGCACTCAGAAGATGCATGAGATCATAGCGGGTATTCCCCAGAGCTCTCAAGGTTGAGCTGGGAGTTGGGAAGTGAAATTCAATATGATTACAGTGAAGTCTCATGCTTTGTCACCTGGGCACATGGTGGAGACACCTCTGTGATTCGCTCTTCTCTACTGCTGTGTGGAATCTTGTACACAAATCCCATCACTCTTCTGTTTCAGTCACACTAAAAACCTCCTGATCGCATTTTTGGGATGTGCTTCTCCACGTTTCAATATCTGCTGCTACAGACACATCATTTCTCAGCATCACACATACTGGTGTCACTCCTTACACTTAATTCTTCATTCTGGTTTTCACTCTACTTTTCCCCTTCGCACAGCCTTGCAGCTGACCTGCCAACATGAGCCCACCTGGAGGTAACACAGCCATGGTAAAGTGCTTCAGTCACTCCTTCAGGTTCCTCTTTTTGTGCTGAATGAGGCCAAGAGAATTGCTTTTTGTTATTGTGGTTGTCTTTATTTTCAGGAGGCTTGTTCTGTGAGGTCAGGAGAGCTGACACAGACTTCTTACTACTTGGAAGTGTAACCTTTCCAGTTACAGCAAAGGCATAAAAATTGCAGAGAATCCTAAGGATCTTGCAGGAATAAACTCAGTGCTTCTTTAGTAGCACATAATTAAAAAAAAAGGAAGATGTGACCTTGGAGAATCCAAAGAAATTAATTTCCTGTAGTTTAAGTGAAAGCTGGCTTATCAGACATTTGAGTGTTGCTTCTTAGCTGTGAGTTCTCACTATTTTATTCTGCCACTAACTTCATCATCTGCAAATGTGCAAACCACTCAGTTTGGTAGCTAAGACTTGGTAAAATAATCACTCATTTACATCACTGACCAGAAGCTTTCAAAAGCACAGTCATAAAGAAAAACAAAATAAAAAAGGCTGTGTGATTTAGTGTAGAGGCTGAATAGATATCACAAATAATCTGCTTTAAAGAAAGCACTCAGTATTTAGCAGCATACCCACCTCTGAGTTACCAGGCAGGTAAAACACCAGTCTCCCCACACACCTTTTCTTACTTTCCCATCCACAAAACTCTACCCTTTCCTCATTTTTGTGGTTTTTCCAATTTCATACTTGTTTCCCCACATATCTAGCCAGAAAAAAAAACTCACCTCTTCTCTCAGATTTTTTCAGACTCCTTAAAAGCTATCTTATCCAGCCCTGAAACCCCTGTGTTCTCTCCATGCATTCACACTCCAGGCAAGTCAAAGAAGTCAAATGACTACCAGGAAAGGAGAAGCAGTAAGAGCCCCCTGTGCCGGCTCCCTCCGGTGCAGCCATGCCCTGCAGACTGCAGAGTCACTCTGCAGGAGCTGCACACGCCGTGCTCAGCTGGAAAAACGTGCTCAGCACTGTGCCCGGGACAGGCTGCGCTGCCTCCCCCGAGCTGTGCCCCCACACCTGCGCCAGGGAGAGCGAGCACCCCCCTGTCCCACCTGCTGGACCCCACCTCGGGCTCACACAGGCCCTCCCAGCCGGCAGGAAGGACACACAGCACATTTCTGTCCCCTGTCCAGCTTCCCAATCGTGCTTTAATTCAGTGTCAAGGACGTGTGAGGTTCACCAGCCCCAGCCGAGTGCCCATTTCTCCTGGTTGCCCCCCAGCTGCCACAGTCACCAAGGGATCACTGACAGAGATCAAACAAGTGACACTGAGGAGCATCAGAGATGCTTCTCCTCCAACATCTTCCTCGTGGGGTAGGGACGACTCTCTTGGGCCCCATCAGCAGCCAGAGCTGCTTTGGGGAGCAATTGGGAGTGGAGAGCAGCACCTGGTAGAGCAGCAGGTTGCAGACCTGCTCCCAGCCACTTCAAGGGGTGTCCAGCAGGAAGCAAATGCACTTCCCCAGGAGCACAGGTCAGGGCACGCTATGCTCTCCAGCACATTTTGAGTGTCACACGTACTCTGGAGGAACCAGAGAAACATTTTCTAGATCAAGAGAGCAAAGGGCATTGTGTCACCTCTGAGTGTCACCACAATCAGACTGAGCAGCATCACACCAACAACCACCCCCACTGACCACTACTAAAAGAAATTAAGATTTCCACCTGGCCTGCTGTGACAGAGCACCCAAGCAAGCCAGGGCCACCACGGTCACCTCCAACACACCATCAGTCTGCAGCAGAGAACTCTACCAAACCTTATAGTTTGTCACCACACAAAGGAACAAAAGTAAAAATAAAATCACAACCACTGTAGAACACTGAACCCTGCTGCGTGCTCCCATACAACCCTGAAACACATGGAAGTGTCAAGGGAAGCTTCTGCTCCTAAGTCAGCTTTGCTCTAGAAGGACAGTGAAGGTAACTCACTGATAAAGTAGGTATTAGATGAGCCAGTTCCCAGCCCTTCCTCCCTTCTCCTTGCATGTCTCAGCAGAACAACCCCCAGCACACGTAGCTTTAATTCTGCAGGAAGAGCTCTTGATCCTGGCAATATCCACAGTAATTGTCAGACCAAAGCTGGGCTGAATGACCTGCTAAGGGTGGCTCCAGCAGCCCAACCAGCACCATCAGCCTGAAACCAGCAGAGCCACAAAACATCACACACCACTTTGCTTGGGAAAGGCAACCCACCCACGAAGCCCCCCAGACTTCAGCAGAAATGTGTGCTCTGACAGAGGAAAGTTCAGTTAAGAGGATCTTCTGGAAACCTCCAATTACAGGATGAGGCTCCCTTTAGAAACATGTTGACACTTGACCACAGTTTCCATAACCTTTCCCAAAAACTAAAGTTTATCTTGCACAGCATTAAAATTGCTATCAGCAAAACCATTTCCACCAAATGCCTCGTGCCAGTTTTTGCTCCACAGCTGTGCAACATTCATGTGCACACCCACTTCTCTGTTTGCCAAGCAATCCAGGCTGACCCTGACCCAAAATTTTCCCCATACAGAAATCTGTAATTGATTTATTCAAGGCCAAATTCAGTTGCCATTTGTTCTGGTCACCCATTAGCATTACCTAAATACACAAGAAGCTCTAAGTTCTCCCGGCACTGCACTAACTTTCCCTGAAGCCCTTCTTTTCCCTTTCCTTTGACCTCAAGTCATGCAGCTGCATCATTTAATACAAGATATTCAGATGAACCAGTTATTTCAATGCAAGGAGCTAAGTCTCCCAACTCCATTCAGACCTCACTAACAAGGACCTGGACCTCCAGAACGAGTGGAACCAAAGCCCAGTTTCAAGTGAGAAAAGGAACAAATGCAGAGCTGGCCATGCCAGAGACCACAGAGCAGATCCAGAGATCCACCCAGAGCTTTAGCCAACCCCAGGAGACAACTTCTTGGCCATGAAAAGCTCCACCTAGACAGCACTATCACCATGGGAGAGCTCAGCAGGTATCACCAAGGTTGCATCACCTCTTTCCCCAAGCTCCCTGTGTACACAGCAAGCCAGGGATTTGTCAGAGCCAGCAGTGTGGAGACTCAGGCCCTTGGTAGGAAGTCAGCAAAGGCTTCAATGCTAAGATGACCAAAGGATAAGTAACACATTAAAGACCATAATGCAAATGCATATCGCGGTTGGGAATGAACAAAGCTCCTCTGACCCAAGGGTAGGAGCACCTGTAATAACTGTAGGGGTTAAAACATTCAGCCTGGTCTGAACAGCAAGCACAGCTTTCTACTAAAATGCCCACTCCTTATTTTGCCAAACAAGCACAACCACAGAGATGGTGCTGGAGATTCATTATAGTCTCAAGTATGTAAAGAGCAACCGAACTCTATCCAAGCCTGCATCTGGCATTGCCCTGAAGATAATTTCACACTATTCGAGCACAGTAAAAAGATCTGGTGTCATAATTTGGAAGGGAGAGCAGAGCATTGCAGCCCCAGTGCCCCCATTTCCACTCCTGCTTTCTGGACTCGATTCGTCTTCACATACAAAGTCCTTCTGCTGCCTCAATCGTGGTGGAAATCTCTATGGCACGACAAGCAATATAAAGTTTAAAAGAAGAGCTGTGAGGGTAAAGAGATAACTGGAGAGAATCCTTCAGCAATGCCTTGGACCTGGCAATCTGGAACTGGAGGTCGCAGCAGAAGCATGCACTGAAGCCCAGCAACCAGGGCCAGTGAGTCAGCTCCCAGGAGCTGCGCTGCATTCCCCAGCCTTCTCTGCCCGAAACAAACAGTGCAGAACAGGGCAAAGGTCCAGCACAAAGCTGAAGGGCAAAGGTATGTGGGGGAGGGAAAACACTAAGCCACACTTTTTTTTGAGCAACAAGTTCCAGTCACCCTCATCCTCCCCAACAAGATGGGAAGAGTTACTCAAATGTGAGTTGTGGGATTGGAACAAAACAGGAGTTTGGAGAGGAAACTTGGGGCGGTGGTGGGGGCCTCCTGCTGCGATAGCAGCTCTGTTGCAACAGCCAGAAGAGCTCCACAACTACGTGCCACGACAGAGAGAGAATTGCCCAACACTCTGGAAATAGGTGTGTGCAGGACTACCAAGCTGGATACCTGAGCAAGCAGATGTGTGTGTCTACCCTGAACACGAAGAAATGCCAATGGTAAAACAAACTTCCCATCCAACTTATCTCCTGTACTGGAGGCTGATTTCAAGGAAAGCCCTATGGGGAGTTAGTCAGCAAGGGGTGAGATGCTAATGAACCTTCCCCTGCCTTCCCCTCAGTACCAGTAGCCAAGTCAGACTCTGCTCGGGCATAAAGCAACACACACTCTCAACAACAGTCAGCTCACCCCTGGTGCTTGCTACTAGCAACTAAGGTGTGCCTTCTGGAAAGTACTGCCTATCCACCCAGCACGTTTGCCAAACAGCGTGCAGGAAACTACTCAAGAAATCAAAGTACCTCCTGCGTCTCCTCTAGGAAATTCTCTGCTTTCCCTGGCCATGCAAAATTCTTTAAAATTCTTTTAAAATTCTCCTTATTACAAGGAGAATTTTAAACGTTAGCCCAGGCAATGCTGAGCAATTGCAGCACCAGTCATTAAAACCTGAATGTTCTTACTTCCAAGATGTAAATGGCTTTAAAAATAAAGAGGTGCCAAGTGCCTTGATGCAACATTTCTTGAAATACATCCAGCAGGTTTTCAAAATGGGGTGCTGTTAACACCTGTCCTCACTAAGGCTTGCATCAGCATCAGCCCTGGTGCAGGGCACAGCGGAGGAGTACAACATGTTCCAGAAGGTCGAGCTGTTTTAACTGCAAGCCACACTGCTCATCTACAGAAGAACTGAAGAAAACACTTTGAATTTGGTTTATAGCCAGTAGTGCAAAGCTGGTTTTGCCAGAAAACCTTTCCTTCACTACCACAGACACACATACACTACCATCATGTGTCAGTCAGGCTGCTGGCTGCATCTATTTACATGATAAGAAGAGAACATGTAATAATGAGGGCATGGTCACACAGACCTTGCTACTAGATCATTTGAGAGTAAAAATGAGGCATCATTACAGCTCTTCAGTGTCCCTCAGAAGCAGTCAGCAGTGTCAAGTACAAGTCCTGCCACGTGAGACAGAACCATGTGTACCTCAGGACTCAAAGGATCCCCCCTCTCCTCTGACAGAAACACACACAAATAAAAACGTGCATCTTGTCAAGAGACCATGAAAATTTTCTGGTGTGCTACTCCAGAAGAGCCTTAGCCTCCTCCACTCACAGCATCAGCAGTATCACTGGTGTCTTACTTGACCTTATGGTTGCCCCACTTACTGCCAAGCCATTGTGCTTTTGGGAGGTTAAGAAGCAAGGAGAAGCTTCACTTCAAGAGCCCTCCTTCCTGCAAAAGGAGAAAGCTTTGCTCGAACATCTTTTTTATTACAGGCTTCACTGCCAACTTTTGAGCATGAAAATACTGCAGCAGGTAGGCAAGGCACAAGCTTCTAAAGGTAAATCCTAATCCATGAAAAAATGACCCCGTTCTTCAGTCCCTGTGTCAGGCCCCAAATGCACTCAACTTGCCCAGCTGCGGCAAGTCAAACAGTTCAAAACAAGCTGGTGTTTTGACCACCTGGAGGTGGATTTGTTAAGCTCTTCCCTCTCCATATTTCAACACGGACAGCAGAAACTCACCAAGATCTTACAGGTAGCTCTCTTCCCTGAGCTCAATGCTTTTACTTTTACAAGCACCAATTCCAACGCATTACAAAATAAGTGGACACCTAAGGAGAAGGTCTTGTCCATTAAATCTGCTCTATGGGTCTATAATTAATATAATCATTATAAAAAAACCCAGAGCTTTCAAAACCTGTGAAACAAGTCATAGAGGGATCCCTTTATCTTTACAGAGCTGTCTGCACTACACTCTCTGGTCTCCTCACTACCTCTGGCGGATCAGGGCTGGAAACATTTACTATCTCCAGCACACAAGCACTGCACTGGGAACACAGCTGGATTATGAGCAAACGCCTTGTAAGCTCTGCTGAGAAACCAAAGACTTCCAGTAGTGACTTTCCAGAGTTCAGAAGCTCTCAATCCACTTCAAACGTAGAAAAAGAGTCGCTTTTCTTGGGTGATCCTCCTGGAGGTCACCACAACATGACGATGCACCTCACCAGCTAATTCTTTCACACAAATTCACGCTCCAGATCTTTTTTGGTAAGTGCCTGCCAAAACAAATCCTCCACCCAATGAAATAAAGACACAACATGCAAACTCTACAAGAAGGTACCTGGGTGCAGGGCTGCCAGGCAAGGTCAGCTGCCAGCCAGGCTCTCGTGGGAGCTCACCAGCCGTGTTTATTTTACACGTTTTCTCTTCTGCTAATGAACAAAAAGAAACAATGGCCCAAGAGAGGAGAGCAAGACAGCAGCACTGGGGGCACTGCTGGAACCAGTCGCTACTGCCAAGCGTCCCAGAATGCTCCACTAAGAAATTACAATTTTTAAACACCTTTGGGAATAAAGAAACAACTGTGCTGGGCCCAAGGACAATTCCGAGTGTTGCAGCATTACTCCCTTACCCTACAACTGCGTGGACACGCTAATGACACACCCTCACTCTCTCCCTCAAATAATCATCCCAGGAGTTGTAAGGGCCCCATGCTTGTGTTGGGCAGCTGCCTCTCGCTGCTGACTCCAACAAATCACCTTTGCAACGGATGAGGGTGGTAATGACTGTGGACACTCCTTACACAGGAGACCCGAACAGGAACACTCAACCTTGCAGTTTTGAATTTTTTGTTGGTTTTTTGTTTGTTGTTTTTTTTTTCCCCTCGGGATCGTTATCTCAGAAAGCATCACAATAGAGTGCAACCTTCACACAAAGGAGCGATGTGACCAGTTTTGTGTCATAACGCACGAGGCAAATGCAGACAGCGACGCTGTCCTGGATTTCCTTAAGCTTTGCTTATGTCCATGGCTACAATGACAAAACACCAAACAATCCAAACACAGACTTCTACCTGGCACGATTAACTTGTCCTCTATACTTCCCATTAAGATGACAGCTTTCCAGGTGGAAATTGCAGAGCTGTCCATCTCCCAAAGATCAATAACTCTGATGAATCACCATGCTAGGTAGTAACAGTTCTTACAAAACACTGGCACGTACAGTAATTGGGGATCTGATGGCACAGCTGGCAGCGTGATTTCAGAGCTAACAGAGACAGGTAGAAAAAGATTAAGTCTTTCCCAAACAAGACGCTTAGTGAAAACTTCTGTGGTTTTCTCCTACTCCCGATTCACTTGAAGCAGGTACGAGAGGAGCGCAACACCCATCCCGACAGGCGAGGAAATGGTGTTCTGCAGTTTCAGCCTTTGCTGACGACAGCAACGGGTTACAAGCACGATTTGGACAGCGCAGCCCCTCCGCTTCCCATTTCGGGGACCCCCGTTCTCCAGCCGTGCCCCCAGCCCGAGGCAGCGACCGCGCCGGGCAGAGCCGCGCTCGGCCGCGGCCCCCGGCCCCGCCGCCGCCATGAGTCGGCAGAGAAAGGCGGCGCGGCCTGCGCGGGGGAGCCGCGGCCGCGCACACGTGGGCAGCGCAGGCCGCGGCCCGGGGAAGGGCCCCCGCGGGGGCGGCGGGGCCGCGCTCCCGGGGGAGCCGCACGCCGGGAACCGACCACGTTGCCGGAGCTGCTGCGGCGGAATGCCGGGAGCGGGAGAGGAGGGGGGGCCGCGTGTCCGCCGCCGGGCCCGCCCGCCGCCGCCGGGCCCCCGGCGCCCTCCGCTCGCCGCCGCATGGCCGGGCCGGGCCGCGCTGCCCTCCCCGCCTCGTGGCCGCGGCCAGGGCCGCCGCTCCCCCCGCTCCCAGGGCGCCCCCCGCCCCGCCGCGGCCCCGCAGGCCGCGGGCGCGGCCCCACGCCGCGTGTGCCGCATGGCGCGGCCGCCCGGGGCGCGGTCGGCGGCGCACCCGGCCCCCCCCGCCCCGCTCCCAGCGACCCCCGAGCACCCACCGGGAGGCGACTGCCCGTTCACGGCCGGCGCGTTCTTCGTCCAGGGGTTCACCTTGGGCGGCGGGGCCTCGATGAACTCCCGGCGCCCCGCGCCGCCCGCCTCGCCGCCGTCCTCCGCCTCACCGCCGGCCCTCAGCAGGCTCTCCTTCTCCTGGTTGTTGCTCTCCTCCTTCTGCTGCTTGGCGCTGGGCGGCCTCGGCGCCGCCGGCCCGCCGTCGGGGCCCATGGGCGACTCGCCCTTCTCCCGACCGCCGTCCTGCGGCGGCTTCAGCACCAGGGCGCGCTCCTCGGCGGGCAGCAGCGGGGCCGTGCCGGGCAGCAGCGCCTCCACCTGCGTCGCCATCTGCGCGCCCCCGAGCCCCGCCGGGAACCCCCCGACCCCGGTGCCGCCGCAATATGGAGCCGCGCGGGGACCACGCGACTGCCGCGGGGGCGCGCACCGCCCGCCCGTGCGCGCCGCCGGCAAGGGGAGGGGCGGCGCGGGGCGCGCCCCCGCGGGGCGGCCGGCGGCGCGCACGGGCCTGATGCAACGCCCGGCTGAGCCGAGGGGGCGGGAACGGGGGGGTTTAAAGGGCACCGGCCCCTTCCCGACATCCCAGCCCCGCTGCCCGCCTGGGAGAGGTCGGGTCGGGCCAGGGGTACCGCTCCTGGCTCGGGGACTCCGGGAACGAACGCACCGGTGGAGCCCCGGCGTCCCCGAACGGGCTTCGATTGAGTCTCCCCGGCCGGCATCAGCCAGGAGCCGAGGGATTGGGATGTGCTCGTCACCCACGCCTGGCGATAATGGGATAACGTGGTTGGAAAGTGCAGAAAGGGACTCGGTGCGGGTCCTGGGGAATCACGGGGCCACAGAAACGGTCAGGTTGGGCCGTCTGGTCCCACCCCCCTGTGTAAACAGGGTTGTCCCAGAGCACATGGCACAGGACTGCATCCAGACGGTTCTTGAATATCTCCGGTGAGGGAGAGCCCGCAGCCTCCCTACTCTCTGTTCCAGTGTGGGTCACTGCACAGTAAAAAAGTTCTTCCTTATATTCAGGTGGAACTTCCTGTACATTAATTTGTGCCCATTGCCTGTGTCCTATTGCTCAACACCACCGAGAAGAGCCCTGCTCTATGTGCTTGGCTCCCCCCTTTAGATATTTGTACCCATTAATGAGGGAGAGACCACCTCTCATCTCCTATGCCCAGCAAAACCCTTGTTGAGTCGGCTAAAATATTTAATTGATCTCTAGCTGATAGAATGTCTCTTGCTCATCACCATCATTAATATTCCTGCTATTTGTCCTCAATTCTTGCAGCCAGCAAGACAGTGACTGCAGACCGTGTGTGTATGTGCACATGAATTATACACATTTAAAAGGCAACTTGCACTGCTGATACCATTTAGCACAACCTGCCTAATTCACAGCAGCCCTTACTTGATACCTTTTTTATTCAATGCAAGCCTGTCCGAGCCTCTTCCCTCATCACAGCGAGCATACCACTCTGCTTCTGCCCGGAAAGGTTCATCTGGAAGTCCCGGCATGTCCTGCAGCCCCAGGGAGACATCTATGCAATCCCTGCAGGAGACCCGTCAGCATGACAAGGCACTGAAGATGTAGCTGCCAGCTGCTGATGCGTGGAGAAGGATGAAAAGCTGATTTCACTGTTGGAAGGAAAGAAGAAAGTGAGAAACAAACATGAGCTCAGCACAACATTTGGAAGGGCAACAGTATCAGGGTTCTGGCAGATCCATAGAGGGAGTCCCAGGCTATCAGGGATGCTCCACTGAGACCATCTCAGCTCTCCGTGTGCCCTGGTACCCAACCTCTTGGCTCAGAGAGTACCCTCCTGTGCCACAGCCTCAGGAATCACCGGCACTTATCCCAAATCATTCAAGAATTTGGCCAGTAAAATTCCATAAGAAAGTTTAAATATAACTCCAGAAGGAGGTCTGCTAGCAGACCTGGCTGCAATACCTGAGCTGCAGTAACCCAAGCCACATCCTGTGCTCCTGTGCCCGGTCCCTGACATGCTGAGGGGTCCCTGCACTCCTCATGAGTGTGACCTGGGAGCTGCACAGCTCCTGGCCAGTCTCCTGCCTACACCCTCTCTAGGAGCAGCTCCTGGCATGGGGAGCACAGCTGGGTGAGGAAGGTGGCTGCAGCCAGGGGACCTGCAGGCCAGTGGTGTCCCTCACCGTCCCCCAGCCAGGGTGCAGGGCTCCAGCTCGGTCCCTTTGGGACACTGCTCTGCTGCCACGTGAGCAGGAACGAGCCTGTGGTGGCCAAGAGCCAAACTGGCTCCAGAGCTGCCAGGCAGGAGGGAGCTGGGCAAATCTCACCCTCATGCAGTGCCCAGCCAGGCCAAACCCCAGCAGGTTCTCAGAGTTGGAAAATAAATGCACGACCAAGGGGGAGAGAGGGAAGTGTCCTTGCAAGCTTCTTGCATCAGCTGTAGGGAACATCCCCTTGGCAGGTCAGCTCTCAAACACCCATCCTTCGTGGGAAGGGAAGCTGGGTGTGCACCATCTCCATGCTGGCCATGTCCAGCAAGCTCCATGTGCTCCACTCCTCCCTTGGTGTCCTCACCTCTGCTGGACTCTGTCTTGCCCTGCTCTGCCCAGCGTCCACAGCACTTGGATATTCTGCTCCTCCCTCCAGGGGCTTGCTGAGGAGCAACCAAGGAGTCTCCACATTTCTGCACCACAATTCACTGGGAAGTAATCCATCTCTGCTTTCCCCAAATTCAACAAAAGCACCTGACTGGCATCCCCAGTCCTGCTCCTCTGCCTCCTCCTTCACCCCAGCTGTGTCCCTGTGCCTGCCCAGACCCCATCCAGCAGCTCCCTGTGCTGGCCCTGCGCAGGCTCTGAGGCAGCAGTCTCCAGGGAAACTCCTCTGCTGAGCAGTGATTTGGGCAGGAGCTCCCCACCTCCCTTGCTCCCTGTACAACAGCTTATTTATTTCTCCCCGGCTGAAGCGTGGCTTGCATATTTATCACAGACAGCCGGCTGGCTGCTTTGGTGCTGGCCTGGAGGTTTAAAGCTGCTTTGATGGTGGCCGTTAATGTCTCTGAGTATCTCTGGGTCCTGCTTGGCTGGAATATCCCCAGCTTCATTTCTGCCGGTCTGGCAAGCTCACCTAGGGGCCCAGCCTTCCCTTTGGGAACAGCTTTAGTTCAGTAGCCTGGAGCAAGGCCTGTGCATGGCGAGGAGCACAAAGCAGCCAAAGTGACTGATGTGCTCCTTAACTTCACCATCCTGTTTGGCTGGTAGCTCAGCCCCTTTCTCAGGTTCCACTTGCCTAATTTTGTCCAGCGCTGTGGCCACGAGGTCACCGTTAAAAGTGTTTCCTACAGTTTCACCTTTGCTCTAGTCTGGTGCTGAATGCTGATCAGTGTCTGCAGCACACTCCTGATCACACCTCCTTTCCCTGCATCCCGGGGCTGTGCAGACCTCGCAGTCAGCTCAGATTTGAAGTGTGCTTCCCAAGGGAATTCTCTTTCCCCCAGCACCTCCAGACCAGTTTGCTTGCTGCCAGTGCTGGTCACGCTGTTCCCTGGTGAGATGCCCAAGCTTTACACGTGGATGGCAGAATATTAAGGCTCAGGCATCTTTAACACTGTGCAAAAGAGGATTTTTCCAGGAAAGTCCAAGCTTCCTATCCTGAGTCATATGCTTTGACTTATTTATGTGGTTGTTATTGCTCTGTGAACCCTGCCAGGCAGAAACATTGTCAGGGACAATGCACACAAGGTTGGGCTGACTTTCCTGCAGCCCTGCAATGTTGCCCTCCAGCAAACCCAGATTCCCCCGAGGGGTTTCCTTCTCCCAATGGACTTGCAAATGAAGCCTGACCATCCAACTGCTGGTGCCCACAGGGAAAAGCTTTTCAAAGGACACCCAGAACTCATTCCCAGAAGAGAAAGATCTTTGCTCTGAGAAGAGAGTGGGATGCTGGTGCAGACCCATTCTCAGGACTCTGGGCCAACAGTTGCAACCCTCAAATTGAAATGGGAATTTTTAATTTCAGAAAACCTGACAGTTTCCCATTGAAAAATATTCAGCTTGCCCTGAAGTTCTTGATCAGGATAATCTGACCCAACCTTTTCAGTCTGGGTGAGATTCTTTCCCAGAAAACAGTGGAAGCCCAAATTCCAGTCCCAATTTGGTGTGCCACTGGTGAGTGGGGCTGAGGGCAGGCTGCCAGTAAATCCCTGTGACCCTGCCATGGCAAGTGCCTCCAACCAGCAGACACCAATTAGTGGCACATAGTGGCCATCACAAAGGACTCGAGTACTTTTAAAATTAAACACCCAAACCTTTTATTCTACTACTCAAAATATCCACATTTCTACCTGCTTTAGCTCAGAACCAGAAGAAAGTGCTCATTCCTGCAGGTTTCTGCCAGACAGAACTCCAGCATCCCCTTATTTAACCCAGATTTTAGCCTCTTCTTGCCCCATGTTTTTAACCCCAGAGCTCCCACCCCTGCTCTGGAGAGAGGGACCATGCACTAAAGCACAATGCACAGCCAGAGCAGCTATCTCAGCTTCTCCACTTCTGCCGCCAGGCCACAGGGGTG
Organism: Serinus canaria; assembly: GCF_022539315.1. Lineage (NCBI taxonomy): Eukaryota > Metazoa > Chordata > Aves > Passeriformes > Fringillidae > Serinus > Serinus canaria. The sequence continues at coordinate 12,960,092 of NC_066327.1, read as the reverse complement.
AGAACACACTGAGTGCTCCCAGATAGTCCCATAGGCTTTTCCTATCTGCAGCCATGCAATGCAGAGAGATGGAAGACACTCCTTGGCTCTGAGATTAATTCACTTGGACCCTTCCAGCAAAGCATATGAAGGATCAGCGTGAGGAGTGAGCGCCTTCCCACCAACAAGTAATTTCCAACCTGAGTAATAAAACAGCAGACACTAACGAGTTCCATTACATCCCCATTAAAAAGTGCTTTCACTTAGCAGGGCTCCACAGCCCAGGGGCTGGGGCTGGGTGGTTTGGTGCTGCAGCCCAGCCAGAGGCACCGTCCTCTCAGGGCACTCGTGCCAGGCTTGGGGTAGGAAGCAGCTCCCAGCCAGCCCCTCACTGCTCCCAGCCATGCTCTGCACACTGGGAAGTGGTGCTGCAGATGTGTTTGTGTCTGAGAGTGCACCCCATGGATTTTCCTGGTGCTAGGAAGTTAGATTGAAATGTGAGCAAATATCCTGTAATTAAAATCTGAAGCCTGTTATGCAGCTTTGGTGTGTTTTTAATAAGTGGGTTGGAGGGGGGGATATCTAATGATACATAACTGCTTTTATCATCACAACTTTTCCCTCCAAAAGCCACAGTTCTTGTAGGATTCCCCCAAAGCCAGTAAATAATCTTGACTGCTGGAGAAAAATTCCCCATTTCCTAGTTATTGATGGCATGGGCTTTGGAAAGCAATACCTCCTCTAGAACACAATTTCTCACCTTGTATATTTTGCTGGAGATATATTAAACCAAGGTTTCTTATGTCCCCTAAACCACTTCCATTTCCAGGAGCTTGTGAAAACATGACATAAGGTGACCACTGAACATGATATTTTCTCTGAAGGATATTTACCCTCCATGCCACCCTCCTGCCATCAGGAATTTCAGCAGAAATATTTCAGACACTTCTACAAAGAGAAATGAGATATAAGAGCTCCACTATTCTTGTTCAAGATGCCTTAATCTCCACATGCTTCAGATGAGATGTCCTGCATCCTTCCCAGGTCCCAACCACCCCCAGCAGTGCCAGAGGTCCCTGACTCAGCCCACCCAAAGATGTGGCATTCCTATGGAGAAACAAAGCACACTGGCAATGTGCTGTGATTTCCAGGAATTTGTTTCCCTGCCATCAGCTCCTTGCACCAGCACTGGCCAGGGTCGTACATCTTTCTGCCTTGTGCCTGATGTGCAGGGAGGCACCAGCCAGAGGCTGCTCCACAGAGCTCAATTAATTCAAGCACTGGCAGCTTGTGCAGGTGCCCTAAAAGCTCCCAAAGACTCAAGGTGAGAATCAATAAGATTGATGGGTGGAATTGCTGGGATATTTTCCTCTAAGCAACTAAGGATAATTAACAGCCAAAATGCTTGTAGTCAACCACCAAAGTTATGAAATACTAAATCAGAGCAGCTCCCAGCAGCCTGGCTGGCTCCCCTTGCAGGTTGCACATTCACTATGAAGCCGTCAGCCATGCATGGCCACAAATTCTCTCTTTTCCCCTGGGACTTCTGCTCCTTCCAGTGGCTGGCAGTTATTTAAATATTGTTTTACCCCTCTGCAGTCAAAGCAAAGCCCTGGGCTTTGCCATTCAAGTCCTAGCCTGACCCACAGCACAAGGACATTGCTGCCAGGCGTTTCCCTGGCAGGCAGCACGCTGGGATCTGTGTGTTGCACCAGTAGGTACAGATCCAACAGGTGCTGTTCTCCTCCTTGGATAGCCAAGGAACTGAGAAATTACGAGAAGTCAAAATTATTTTGCTCTTTTGTGTGCAAGAGTTCAGATTTCTGACCTCCCAATTTTTGAGGGTACTGGGCATCCTACCCCAATGCTTTCCTTCCCACTTTTTCAGGCATGTTGACTCTGGTGCCAGGCACAAGCAGCCTGGACTCCAGCAGACCTCATGGGGCTACCAGAGGAGGTGGAACCAGGCAGGAACCCCTTCAAAAGCCAGTCTGGAATGGTGGGGCTGAGCTGCCTGGCCAGCTGTCCCACACAGAATTCAGGTCTCCTCCTGTGACCCACAGCAGAGGGTTGGCACACAGCCACTCCCTGTCCAGCCAGTCCTGAGCACCAGCCACCACACCATGAGTGACAAAGCACCCAGGAGGGTACAGCACATCTCTGTGCCCAAGAGCTGCACTGTGCACTTAGCAAAGGGGCTGGAGCAGGGACAGCTCCATGCCTGACTCTTCTTGACCCCTAGCCATGACTAAATGATCCTCCTTTAACCCTGGGACGTGCTGTGTGGGCCTGTTGTGCTCCTGGTTCTTCCTCCACTGCATATGTTTCTGCTCCCATCCCTGCTTCCATTGCAGGGAAGTTTCAGTGCTGAACAGGTTTTCCTGCCTTTTCTCCACGAGCTATGACCTGGGAAGGCTCCATCCTGCACAGATGCTCTCCCAGCAGCCAGCACAGCTGTGCCATGCAGCCAGCACCCAGGGTGCATGGAGGGGACATGGGGAGCATCTCTTCCCCTCCCTTGTGCTCTGCCTCGAGCCAGGCCCTCCGGCTGTGACTCCCACTCAGCCTTGCCAGCTTTGTGTTTGCTTTCCCAAATATTTTGCTGGTGCAAAGGAAACATCATCCTGCTGAGCTGTGAGCTGAGCCACCTCCACCTCCGAGCTGAAGCCCATGAAGTGAGAGAGATGATAACTTGGAAGCAAAGCAATGCCAAAACCTAGAGCAACATACACCAGTCCTCCTCACCACCTGGCAGCCTGCCCTGGTGCCACCAAGCCAAGCTGGGGACAGTCCCCAGTAGCCAGGATGCTGGCATTGCCATTGCACCCACCACAGCACACCCTGTCAGCAGCTGATCAGCGAGTCAGGGGTAAAAGGGCTTCAGCAAAGTGCAGTGCCAGCACCCAGCCGTGGCCACCACTGTACAAGCAGGGCCCGTGGGACACAGCAGGGGGATTAAAGAGATCTGTGTCAGCAGTGGGCTATGTACACAAACAGCAGCTAAAAGGGCTCATGTTCATGCTTTGTCCCCAGGGAGGTCACTGGGGATGAGAAAGGGTCGTGGAGGGCTGGATGTGCTGTGTCTGTGTCAGTCCTCCCAGCCAGGGGAGGAACAGGCTGGGGATGGCAGAGTGAGATTGACCTCAGGCAAGGGGACTGTCCCCCAGCTCCCCTCCCTGCAGAGAGCTGGGCTGGGGATGGCAGATAATGCTGCAGTGCCTGGAAGGTTGCAGGGAACTCCTCTGGCTCTGTAGTAGCCTTGAGGAGGGCTGGAGGACCTCACCTGGTTCTGGAGATGGGAGCAAAGGAAAGGAATTGTTCCACTGGGGGTTTTAAAAAGTCAGCCCAGAGCTGTTGATGTAGGAAAGAGTCACCGATGTCAGCAGCTGCAATGGCATTCATCAAGGGGTCTCTCAGTAACCCCAGGATATAGCTGGTCTGCTTTCCCAGCTCCTGGGGGCCAGCAAGCCATGGGATGCTCGTGGACATGCTCCTGTAAAGCTTCCAGGAGGATCTTGAGTCCATAGACCACAGAGAAGCCCAGGCCTCAAGATACTGTACTTTATGACTTTATATATTTGCCCTTGCCTCTTCTGCCCCTGTACTTCCCAATGAGCAGCTGAATAAGCAACAAGGGGAAAAGAGACCCTCCTCAGGGACCTGAAACATCCTCTGTCTCCAACACTGTCCGGGGAAATCAACATGGGATGAGCAGCTCAATTGCAAATCTGGGGATGCAGTGGCCGTGTTCTGCATCAATGCGTTCATTTTAACAATTATATCAAGCAATATTAATTATATCCAGTGATTGAAGAAGTCCTGAGGATGTTAGGTGATGGAGATTGATGGAGGAGTGACAATGACTGACCATGTTGGGTGAAAGAATCTCAGGCAGAAGTGCAGAATTTGCAGATGGATTTTGTTATATTTTGGCTGCCCAATTTGGCAGTGATACAAGAGCTTTCCCTTGTCTGGTGAGAGGAACAGTGCTGACCTGTAAGGGAGTCTGTCCTCCTGCCAGGCTCGTTGTTAGACTTTGAAGTTCAATCATGAGCAAAATAAATGCAAAGTGAAGCCATGTGCAGTCAGAGCCAGGATTTCTCGCCTGTGTTTCATCTGTTCAATTTTCATGCTTTTCAGCTAACACTGTTTGTTCCTAAACATGTTTTCATCTGACAGCAAGCAAGGCCAGGACTTCAGAGCGGAAACAACAGGAGCCAGAGAGGAGTTTATCCTCTTCAGAGAGAGACATCTTTCAGGTCCTCTCCATCCTCAGAAAAAGAACAAGGAGAAAAGCACAAATTACCCCTCCACTCCAGCAAGTTACTCAAGCTCCTGTTCTCACAGTGAAGTCTTGCCTTTGTTTCAGTAGAGCCAGCACAAGGTCAGCACAAAACCACCCCACAGTGGTCTTTCCTGCTGTCCAGAAACCTTTACAGCAATTTAGGTCCTAAAGCAAGATCACCCCCTAAGTCCACCCAGCAGGAGAGACATCTTTACTCTTGAAACGGGTTTTTTTTTGAGCTTGCTTCCAGTCTACAGCCTTATCTTATTATTTTGCAATTCCTCTCCTAAAGATGCAAAACCAAGGCTCGTGCCAAACCAAAACATCCCTGCAGTTTATCTGAGCAGGGAGGAGCATGTGATGGTGGCCCAGAGCCTGGAGCAGGACGGCAGCTGGAGCCTGGAGAGCAGCCAGGGATGGTTAATGCTGGTGGGCCAGGAGACCTCCCCAGGACATCACGACACAAAAGCCACCTTGGTGTCTCCTTTGGAATTTTCCTCCTGCCTGGTGGGACAGGGACACCAGAGAGGGGAGAACCCAGGGCAGTGTCCCTTCACACACATCTCTCCTTCCCTGCCCCTGCCAAATCCAGCCCCATTCCTCCTCCCAGCAGCTCCTGGGGTGGGTTTTCCCAAACGCTCCCTCTGGCAGGCATGAGCCATCCTGCTCCATGTGGCACTGCAATTCCTGTGCCAGCCCTGGCTGTCTCTGCAGCTGTACTGTCTTAGCTGTTAATTTAATAATTAACTTTAGCAAGCCTCATTAAGGCGCCTCCTGCCTTTCCCCACATGGCCACGCCGTGTTACGGCCGCGATAATCCTGGCCAGGGCTGGGGCATGGAGCTGCTGCTGCTGCTGGACCCTCAAACACTGCCCTGTCCTCCCAGGGCTCTCCAGCCTCCCTCCCCCTCCCCACGCTCTCTGCAGGCCAAACACCTCCATCCTGTCCCCTTCCCAACAGGGGCCCAGTGACAGATGCAGTGCAATTGCTCTTTGGGGACTACTTGGCATGGCACCATCTTTGCACAGGGGAGTGGAACATGATTCCATGGGGCTTCCCCAAGTTTGGGATGTGTTGCCTACTGAAGCTGCTCTTCCTGCAACCCCTCTAGTGTCCTGCTCAGTTGAGTCATAGCCCAAACACCAGGAAAACCCCCTGGAAATTGCAGTGAGGTTGGCTGCTTTCAACTTTTTCTAATGCACACACTTACATTTAACTTTTTTCTTATGCACAAATTCATAACCATTTTTGTCCCATCCTGAAGGTCTGCTGACTGCTGTCCATTCATCCCACTTCAGTGGGACAGGACAGGGTGTGGAGGCAGCTTCTGGGCTGCCCCTGTGTTTAGGGGGTTGCAGTGCCAGCTCCAAAGCAATCAGGATCCATCCTTCCCTGGAAGAACCAGTTCCCCAGGCAGCAGCAAATGGCACTTTCCCTTGGGCAGAGGCCAGGGACCCTGTCCTGCTCAGCAGGGCTTTGCAGATAGGCAGTCTGCAAGGCGTGCAGTTCACATGAAGGGGGGAGATAGCACAGCCAGGCTCTGAGCACTGGGCCCTCAGAGAGGCCACAGGGATGGAGTGAGCCAGCAGGGCTTTGCCCATGATAAAAGCTTCAGCACCCCTGTGTGTAATCAGGAGAGGGCAGCCCCAGCCCTTAACTGCATCTCTGGAGAGCCAGGCTGGGTGGGGTGACACAGGATGACAGTGCTGGAGATAACTCAGTGCCCCAGGAGACAGAGCTGGCAGGGGAGAGAGGGGCTGCCCTGGCAGGGGGCATTTCCCTCTACGGCAGGTGCCAGTGCAGCCCAAGGAGCTGAACAGCTGTGCTGGGCTTCCCTGCATGGTCGGTCCTTTGGGAACTGGCAGTGCCATTCTCGTGCCCTCTCCCTCAGCCTAGGCTTCTGCAGTGCAGCTCCCCCATCCCTGCTTCCAGGGAGAGGAGATTTGGGGTTGGCTCAGCACCAAAGGTTGCAGATCCTCCACCACCAGCATCCCCAGCTGGTCCCAAATACCTCCTGTCCTGCTCAGAAGCACTTACAGGCTGAGAGACTCTCTGCTTGCTTGCAGCAGCTTTTGTGTTCCCCTGTGGCCAGACTTGGGCTTCCTAAACTCATATGGCTCCAAATCAGGACCTGGTTCCAGCTTTGTAGCTCACACCATGTCTCTGAGGGCAGCTTGACCCCATTCCTCTGCCCACCCTCCTGGCAGGGCTCTGTGCTCTCAAAGCAGACTATTTTTTCACTCCGTGTTTTTAATTTATTTCCTTTTTCTTTTTGACCAGGCAGGGTGTTAGAGGAGCATGACAGTGTGGGGAGGATGCTCCCAGCTCCCTGCCAGGGGTTACAGGCTTTTCCCCCACTATTTCTTTGAGTATGGCACAGCCCCAACCCTCCATCCAGCTGATGGTGCAACTCTGGGCGCTTGCCAGCCCTGCCCTGTGACTCAACAAAACCACCTGGGCCTGTAAACAGGCACCCCAGAGCACCCCAGGAATGAAGGGGGATGTCCTTGGCCCCCTCCCAGCATTGCACTGGAGCCAGGTGCCAGGGGAGAGCCTTGGTTGGTGTCTTGGCCAGCCATGCTCTGCCGTGGGCTCTGGCTGAGCTCTCAGCAGATGGCAGGTGCCATGGAAAACCCACTGAAAACCTGTTTATGGCTCCCACAGCCTTGTGCTGTGCTTTTCTCCCTGTTGATTTCCTAGAGAGTATTTGGAGGTGAGAGGAGGTTCCCCCTCTCCCTGGTCCCTGGGCTCTCTCTTGGGAGGCATTAGAAAATCCATGCAGTGGGAATTGTTTATCCTTTCCGGGAAGGATGAGACCCCGGGATGGTGCAGGCAGAGACATGTTTGAAGTGTCGCTGTGCCCAGCAGGACCCTGCAAAGGTCACCGTGGAAGCTTTGGGGTGGTTGAGGACGGGGAGCATCGCAGATCCAGCTTGGATTTGCCTGCGCGGTTTCCCTTTCCTGCTGGGAGAGGAGCCAGGGCATCGCACGGTGGGCAGAGAAGTTCTTCGCCCCGCGAGGAAAATCAGAAAGGAAGGAATCTGGAGGGAAATGCTGCTGCTGGCTCGTTCCAGGGCGAACCTGGGATCGGGGAAGACAGGGGACGAACCTGGGAGCCCCGGGAGTCGGGGATGTCCGGGAATGAGGGGAGCCCCGGGAGTGGGGATGTCCGGGAATGAGGGAGCCCTGGGAGTGGGGATATCCGGGGATGAGGGAGCCCCGGGAGTGGGGATGTCCGGGAATGAGGGAGCCCTGGGAGTGGGGATGTCCGGGGATGAGGGAGCCCCGGGATCGGGGATGTCCGGGGATGAGGGAGCCCTGGGAGTGGGGATGTCCGGGGATGAGGGAGCCCCGGGATCGGGGATGTCCGGGGATGAAGGAGCCCCGGGAACGGAGCGCAGCCCCCGTTCGGCTCTGCCGCCATCTGCCGTCGGCAGCCCGGCCCGGGGGAGCCCCGCTCATCCCTTCCTCCGAAACCCATGGCAAGCAGCCCTTTTCTCCTTCCAAAGGGAAACGTTTGTCCTGCAGGAACAAAGGATTTGCTTGAAAAGTAGCTGCTCGGGGCAGGAAGGCAGAAAGACTCCTCCTGCCTGGCTTCATCCCAGAAATACATCCCAGGAACACGTTGGGGTGTTTGTTTCCGAGGTATCCTCAGCAGAGTAGCGGTTGATACGCCCTGGCTCCGGCTGGGGCATCCCCGAGATAAGATCTGAGCTCGCAGAGCCGATGCCAGGGCGAGCAGCTTCGGCAGGAGCCTGTGTGTGCAGAGACACTCAAATATCCGCGTGTGCAATAAATTTATGTGAAATCCCATTCCCCAAGGGTTCCCGAAAGAGGTAATTTTTTTTGCTTCTGTGTCCTCTGCTCTCGGGGCTAGCGAGAGCCAATTCCTTCCCCTCATTCCCCCAAATTTCAGCTCCACACACAACACAGCCGCGCCCTGGAGGGCTGGATTGGCAGAAACCGGAGGTGAAAAAGCCCAGAGGTTCCGTGCTCTTTGCAAGTGGGGAGATAGTTTAAGTTAACAGTTCCTAAACCCTGCTGCTCCCTGCGGTGCCTTGCACTCCTCAGGGGTGGGAGAACCAATTCCCCCAAACTGCGAGAGCCCAGCTGGGAGGATGCGCTCAGGGCTGTGTTACCCCAGGACACCCTTGGTCCAGAGCCCTGTCTCTGAGCCCCTTTGGGTCCCACCGAGGCGGGAGGAGAGTCCCAGGAGCACCAAACACCTCCCTGTCCCACGGCCAGCAGCCGGAGGCTCCTGGGCGGGATGGGAGCTGTGCAGTCGGTTACGCCGAGTGTCCAGGCGGTGGCACATGAGGACTGTGGCTGCTCCACTCGGGGATGGCCCGTCCCGCCCTCCGGAGTCCCGCCCTGGGGATGCTGCTGACCAGGTGATAGCCACTCGTGGGAGGGAAATCCCTACAGCACGGTGAACACGGGCATCCTGCATTGCTGCTTTCAGTTTTTCCCGCTGTAGATGCTCAGGGAGCTGTAGACAGGCGGGGATAACCTTCTTGGCCACCAGCTCCTGTCACCAGCTGGTCTGGCACTGCTCTGCAGAGCTCTCCCCGCAGATCCTGCCTCCCCACCACTCCCCGAGCGGGGATGCACCGCGGGATGCAGTTGCTGCCGGCCTACCTGTGCTCGCTGTGCCATGGCAGCTGTCCCCATCCTGCCCAGCACAGCACTCTGGCTCCAACACGGTCCCTTCCATGGCCAGCAAGGATGAGCTGGCAGGATCGTGTTCCAAGTGAGGCAGGGCATTTACCAGGTCTCCAGGGGTATGGCCAGCACTGAGCAGCCACCTGAAAACACGCCCAGGTGGCAGTGCCAGAGTGGCAGCACACATCCTCCGTGCTGGGCTGGGTACTCCCCTCCTGCCTGCCGTGAGGGTTCATGGGGGGCTTCCTGCCAAACTGAAGGTTTAGGACAGGAAATGGATCACAACAGTTCAATCTGGAGCATCCATGCCTGCCTGCTTCCCACGGGTCGTTTCCTCTTCTAAGGAAACTGTTACAGCTGCAAAAAGAGGATCTTTTCCCTTTAAAATCTCTTGATCTTTCCTCCTAATATCAAACTACTCTGCTTGCTCAGGGACCACTCACCAGGCAGAAGGATGTTACAGCTGCTCTTGGATATGTTCGGCAAGGCATCACAGCATTAGCTGTGCTCTCTAGCTGAAACATTCATCCAGCTCCCAGGGCGACCATCTCTCTTCTCTGAAGTCCTGGTGGTGATCAATCATCTGAGGAAAGTGTGTGGCACAGAGCCACGTGTGGATGTTGGCACTGCCCAGGTGGAACCTCTCACTGCTGTCAGGCCGCAGTGGGTGTGATCCAGCACTTGGCACCGGAGGGGAAGGGCAGGGCTGGGGGGCAGGACATGCAGAAAGGAACGGGGACGAAACACGTAAACACGTAGGAAGTTTATGAACACGTTGGATTATGGAGTTTGAACCAGCTACTGCCTCTGGTGGTAAGTGCAAAAAGCTTCCAAAGGATCATCATCGATGAGCATTAGCCCATGGGATGGGGGGAATCCTGTAATGCCAGGGACATGCTCCGGTCCCGGGGAAGCCTGTCCCCTTGATCCCTGCACAGCAGGGAGTGCGTCCTGTCCCTGCCATGGGCAGGATGGGAGGCTCGGCAGCCAGGTTGGCACAGCTGATACCCGATTCCCGACCTGTGCCATGACCATGGAATGGATCATCCCATCTCTCTCTGCACACACAGTCCTGCCAGGTGGCCACCAGCCCCACGGGCTCTGGGTGTGGGCCAGCTCAGGAGAGCAGCCCGGGGGAGGGTGATGGGCACGAGTGGGAGCCCCGAGGCTGGGACAGGCTGAGGGGTGCATGGAGTGTCCCGTGCCGATCCGGGAGGATCCAGATCTCAGGTCTCGTCCCAGTCCAGGGGTCTCCAAGGGCTGCCCCGTGATTAACGGCGGGGCTGCTCTCGCATGAGCCGCGCGGCCGCTGCGTTTGATGTATGGAGCAGGAGGCGGCGAGGGGTTTTCCTCCCCTTCTGGGGTTAATCCTTCCCTGACTATCGCAGCCCTTTGATTGCAAAGCCCTGCAGATAAACCTCCTTAGTCACCAGCAGACTGCAGGCACCGGCCGAAAGGATGCGGGAGCTGGGGAGGTGCAGTATTTGGAAGCTCTCCGGCTGCAGACGGTAACTGTGGAGTGCGTGTGCTCCTCGCAACCTGCGAAAGGAGAGGAAAGTGCTTTTCTTTTGATTAATCTTGATTAATTCTGCTTATTTAACCAGAGACTTAAAGTAACATGAAAAGAGCCACAAAACCCCAAACGAGCAACGCTCCCCGCCCTCTCTGTTCGAAGGAAACATTTCCGAAGTCGGAGCGCTCCAACAAATCAGGAACACACCCGCGAACATGCGGTTTGGGATAGGCAGTGGCCACACCACTCTGCCGCTAGCCCCAGCCAGTTTTCATCACGCACAGGCAGCCATAAAAGCCAGCCTAGAACAAGCAGGGTTGTTTTTGCAGGAGTGGTCGAGTTTTGGATTTTAACAAGCCTCAGCTTCCACATAATTTTTCTCTTTAAAATGCTAAAAGGCACCAGCCCAAAACAAGGCTTAGAAAATAGCTTGAAATTTCCTGTAAAATAGCTTGTGAGTGTCTGAATGCCGAGCTTTGCTCTCCTGGGCTCCAGAGAGGGAGGGTGGGCCTGGGGAGATCTCACTGGTCTCTGTCCCACTGCAGAGCAGAAGCTGCTGAGGGGACATTGGGTGGTCCAGGCTGTACTGTGACAGAGGGATGAATGGTTTGGGTCAAAACTGTCCAGCAAGTCAGGAGACACAGCTGCTGAAATGGGGACAGCCAGGCATGCAGGACAAGGATGTCCTTGGTGCATGATGCCACGGTGTGTCCCCTGCCTGAGCTCCAAGCTTAGGGAATTAAAGCCCTTCCAAGCCCCACACCTGCACCTGACTGCCCTGACACAGCCTTGTCCAGCTCGGTTTTAAAACACCCATGACATAACCTGGCCCAGGCTTGCCTGTCCTACAATGACTGAATCATTTGTCTTAATATCTGACCTCTGAGCTCTCTCATTGCAAATTAAGTTGATTACATTTTGTCCCAACTTCAGCAGACCCTGAGATCAATTGATCACTGTTGTCTCAGAGGTCCTGGGAGATTTCATCATGTGCCACTTCTAGAGAAAACAAAGCCCATCTCTTTGGTCAGGTTGGGCTATCCACTTTGTCATTCCTGCTGCTGCACTGACTCCCCTCAGCAGCTGCATCCCTCCCTGAGCTGGCAGCCCAGAGCTCTTGGGGGTTCACTTTGATCTGTGTTCAAAGCAGGGACCCCAGTGCCATGAGGACCACCCCAGGTCACTTGCTTTGCCTACATCCACGAGTGCACACATAAGCTGAAGCCAAATGAGGCTCCTCAACCCTTCAAACTGAGGGGCTGAGGCTGAAGTGAGCCAGGATGTCCCCCTGCATCACATCTAGAACTGGAGGGACCAAGCTGCCCACATGCTCCAGGCTGAGGGGGCCCCAGACCCTCACCACCAAATGCACACTCACATCTGCATGAACATCTGGACACCTAGAACCACATGCTGCCTGAATCCTTTCAGCCAAGGATTCTCCAACCCAAAGCTGGAGTGAGCCATTCCAGCCTGAAGGATGCTGTGCTTCTTGTCTTTGCTGTTCCCAGTCAACAACACCCCAGATTCCTCTCAATTGAGGTCAGCAGCTTTCTAGCTGCCCATATTTTAATGCTGGGAACATAACATTTTTCCCCCACCCCCCTGCCAATCATCCTCCCCTTCCCCCTGCTGTAGGATTTAAAGAAAGATCCACCGGACAAACAGCTCGGAGCCAGCATCTGAGCAATTAGAAAAGTGCTTTCTGCCAGCTGCTAGACAGCTTGTCACCAATCTGATGGGTAGACTAAACAGCAAGGACCTGGGCTGATCCCCCTGTGCTGCTCCAGCCTGGAAATGGGGGCAGCTGGGAGAGAGCAATGGTTTGCATCAAAACTGGCAGCGGCGTCCTAGAGGAGAAGGCCAAGGGAATCCTGGGGCTGCTTAATGGAGGTGGGTGGGAGGAGGTGGAGAGAGGGCTGAAGGGACTCTGGAGGATGGAGCCCAGGCTGTGGAAAGTGGGGAGCCCCTGGACTGGGGTCACTTTCCTCCCTCGTGGCAGTCCAGCTTTGCATCCACCCCTATTCTGTCACCAAACCTGTGTCCAAGCCCAGTGTGCCAAGCCTGGAGCTTCAAAGGTGATTTTTTTCCCCCTTTCAGTTGCCCAAACTCTCCTCTTCCTCTTGCTCTACAGACAGACAACACAGACAATTTCCCCCAGGGGCTGGGGGGCTGATCTGGAGTAGCTGGCACCATTATCTGGGAGTCATTCCCTTATCAGGCAGCTGATTTTGGCTGCGGGGAGTCAGCATCTCTCAGGTGAAGAAGGCTGGGCCAGCAGCTGGGGTTATCAACCTGGCCACCCCCTCACCTGGCCAAGCCCCATCAGATAGCAGCTCTCAGACACCCCTGGGGTGATGGGGTGGAAATGGGACATTGCATCTGGGAAATGCCTGCTGCTTCCTTAAAACAGGGAAAGGAAAAAGCATCATTTGGGCTTGGGTCCCTCTTGCCAGCAGTTTGCAGCAATGTGTGATTGTGCCACAGCAAATGCAGTGGCAGTGGTGCTGGAGAGAGCTTTGGCTTTTATTGCTCTTATCTCCCAGCTTCTGGAAGATCCCTCTGCTGAGTGGGGGTCTGGGCAGGGACATGGTGCACACGCCACAGGGAGAGCAGCTCCCCCCTAAGTCACAGCTTGCCATGATTTACACACAGGCTCACAGGTTAGGTAACTGCAGTAAACAGAATAAACAGACCTCCCTCTGGATTTATGGACTGGCAAAAGGACCTTTAACCACAAAAGAAATGTGCTTTCCAGCTCTCTTCTATCACCAGATCACAACCAAAGGCTTAAATGCTTATGTCAAGCCCACAGAGCTCAGGATTTGGGCTGGATTCAAGCTATTCCTGCATCTTCCCTGCTACCCGGGTAAGTCATCTCACAGTTCACCTCCCGTTCAGCTCCCAGCTGACACACACACACGTGATGCCAGAGGGAGCAGGGACAGGATGTTTCTGTTTGGGGCTTAAAATTAATAATTCTTAAATGCACAAGCAGGCAAAGGTGTGCAAGTGCTCTGCAAAGGGGTTACTTTCTTCTGAAGCTTCCCATTCCTCCCCAAGAGCTACCCCTGGTCAAGTGAGGAGCTTTGGCTGCTATTACCAAGCTAAACCTTCCCAGCACAAGAGCTGCTGCCTAAAGAGAAATTAAGGATGTTTTTAATATTTTCTTGGAGTAAAAGAGGTGTTAGATTTTGATGTGTTCTCAAATATCCCATGAGTTTCCCCCTGTAGATGTGGAAACTTGTGTAATGATGCTATTACTAACATTTCAGGCCAAAACAAAGAGTGAAAAATGCCTCAGGAGTCCTTTGCTAGCAACCTTGGGACCATTATTTTTAAAGTGACATCCCCCCCCAAAAAAAAGCAACTGGAGAAGAAGAGCCTGTCCATACCCAGACAGTCCAGCACCTGCCTGGGGTGCTGGTCCCACCAGTGGCAGAAGCATGTTAGGGAGTGCCAGTGGTAAGAGTAAAACCAGAAACCAGGCTGAAAACTTTGGAAAATTTGGCATTATTAGGACTTTTTGCTTTCCTGTACTCCTCAGCTGAGTCAGCCAATGCATCAGGCACACGGAGCAGCCTACATGGCTACCAAGGAAGTTCTCAGAGCCCCAGAGTTACCCTTCCCTTCATAGCCAGAGAGGGAAAAGCATCCAGGAAAGTACTGCTTTCCCCCCACTTGCACATCTTTATTTAATTCCATTGAAAGCAAGCACACATTTTTGAAATGGAACAATTTAAATCCATGAATTGTTCTGAATCCAGGAGAATTGCCAAACTTTCTGTTTTAATACATTTTCAAATTGCCTTTTCCTCCTGTCTTGGGGAGCCAAGATATAGCTATTTAATTACAAGCACAACCTCCATTTAAGAAACCCTCATAATGAGGCTGGCGTGGAAAGGCATCCACTTTTTCCATTGTCTGACTGAGGGGCTGGAAGGAGTGGGTTTTATCCCAGGTTTGCATTTGGCAGGGCTCAGTGAGTGATGCTGTGGGGAATGGACTAGAGGCAATCTCTGTGCTCTGGGCTCTTTGTTATCCTGCCTGTTAGAGGGAACCAAATCCAGGCTCTTTCCAGGGGAAGAGGATTTGGGCTGGCTGCTCTCTGCAGCTCTCACCTGGGAGCAGAGGCACTGAATCCTCCATGGCACAGGCTGGGAGAAAGGGAACACAAAAGAAATACAAAAGGGAGGGAGGTTTGGATCAAAGGTAGGCCAAGAAAACTTGTGGTAAGGGAGAGAGGCAAGAACACCACTGCAAGAAACCTACAACATGGGCTTGTGGTAGCTGCACAAAAATGTTTCCCTTGGCTTGCTTTGAGTGAGGAACAAGAGCTGGTTCATGGAGAGAGTAGCTCCAGGTGTGTCTGCAGCAGCTCAGCTATGAAAACCACTGCAAAAGCCTCCCTGAAGGATGGGAAGACCCAGATGTGAAGGGGATGTACCATCATTTCAACACTGGGATGCCCTAAACCCAGGGTAGAGACCCTCAGTGCTGGAGCCCACCCTCCCACAGGGATCAAAGCCCACCCAGACCTGCTCCCAACCCAGGAAGCCAAATAAAAACAAAAGCATCTCCCTGGCACAGCAAGTGAGGACCATCTGCTTGCAGGCCTCCCCATGGCATCAGGCTGCTGCCAACAGATGTGGTGTCACCCTGGCAGCATGGTGGCAGTCCCCCCTTCACCTGCCAAAGCCACCCACTGCCCTCATCCCATGGAGGAGACCAGGGAGGTGATGGAGCAGGGTGGGAGCATCTCCCCACTGCCCCTGGACCAGGCTGTGGATCTGGATGTGCCCTGCCCACCCTGCTCTGTGGGCAAGGGGCTGTGGACAGGACCCTGGCCGATGTGGGGGTGCACACACGGGGTACCAGCACCCAGTGTCAGGGCTGTGGAGGGCTCAGCATCCCGTGCTGGCTCTCCATCCGCATTCCTGCAGGCTCAGGGAGCGCTGGCCCGGCTCTGGCTCCCAGTAAGCAGCCGGCCATGGTGGAGCCATCCTCATCCCCATCCATCATCCTTATCAGGCGGCGCTGGCAGCCCGGCGGTCCCTGGCAGCGGGGCTGCACGGACGGCAGGCCGGAGCCATCGCCGAGAGACAGGCGGGAGCATCGCTGCGATAAGCGCTCACAAACAAAAACAACAACTCCCCTGCTCGGCACTTCAAAGCGCAGAGCTGACATTTCTGCGGTCACCGAGCCTGCGTGGGCGCTGGAGCGGCGACACGGGCAGGACGGGCGGGGGGACCGCGCTTTGCCTGCGCGGAGCTCGGAGCCGGTGACAAATAAAGGGGATGCGGGCGAGGAGCAAAGCAGGGTACCCTGCCCTGCCATGGGCACAAAAAGGGAAAAGCAGCAGCTCAGCCCCAGACAGGGCGCTGCTCCGTGTCCTGTGTGCTTGCAGGCTCCCAAACCTTCCCATAGAAAGGTACTCCAAGGGATTTGCCAGCAATGATGAGGGACAATTGCTGTTCACAAGCAATATCCCACAGGCATAAAATAGCTTTGGGAACAGGCTTTTGGGATGTCAGGAGGGAGATTTAGGGCTGTTCCTGGGGGCCAGACACAGCCACTGTACCTGAGCAGCCCCACGAGCGTTACATGACATCCTGCTGGCATTAACCGGGAGTTTATTCCTCCCTGCTGGCATTAACCGGGGGTTTATTCCTCCCATGGTCCCGATGAAATCCGTGAGACCTCTTGTGGCACCGGCCGAAACTCCACGCGTATCGCATCCATCGGGGATCGCAGCGGGGCATCCCGCGGTGCTGTCCCCACCCTCCCGCGCTGCCACCGCGCCCTGGGGCACGGCATCGGGGCACCAGCGGGGAAGAAGCTGTTTCAGTTGTTTTTCCTGGCTGGAAGAGGAATTGTGTCGTACTTAGTGCAGGATTGAAAGCATCTCAGCCCTGAGATGGTGTCTGGATGATCCAATGCTGCAAGTTCCGAGGAGAGAGCCCGACAGGAGATCCAAGGGGTGTTAAGGCCAGGCTGTGGCTTTGGGGAGGACAGGGATGTGGAATGGAGGGATGATGTACAGCATGATGATGTCCATTCATAAACACGTCTGCATAGACAAATATGTTCACAGACTTATTAAATTCCAACTGTACCTTCAGGTATCTCAATTTACAAGTGTCATCATGCTATTAAAACAAAATGACACACAGCTGAGCTTGCTGGTAATTGCCTCTTTTCATAGGATTAACTTTCATTGATCTTTGTATCCCAAGTCATGGTGAAAAATAAATGATCTTTAAGTTTTTTAAAAGTCTCTTAAATTTATATAATCATTATTTATCAAGAATTCTTTGATTTGTCAACAAAATTACTCAGAATTGGATTTTCTATCACAATTTTATTTACTTTCCTTTCCCCCATATTTCAGAGCTTGTTCTTTGTATTTCCTTTTTCTCCTCCTTCCTCATTTTCAGTAATGAGAGGAGACTTAAGGAGCAAGGGAATCCCCATCTACTTCACTTGAGTTGCATTTAATTGAAGTGGAACAATTGCTTATCATTTGATCTAGTTCATCACAAATTAGACCTATTCCAGACGACGGAAGAAGTGTTTATTTCTCTCTGTATTTTGTGGAGTAAAAGCCCTTTTCCTCAGCTGGAGCCATGGGAGGTTTGGAGGAAAGTTCCCATCAGATACACTTTGACAAAAGGCATCCTGATGCTGGAAGACTCCCATTCCCTGCCTCACCTCCTCCATCAGGGCAGCCCTTCTGCCATTCCCTTCCTCCCATGACCACGGTCTGGGCTTCCTTGTCCTGCTGCCACCTCTCCAGAGCCCTGCACTTTGCTTCCAGCAATGACATCACACACCACATATGGGCATCAACCACAATGCACCAGCATCATGGGCATGACCAGGATCACAGCACTGCACAGCAGGATCATGGATGTGATCAACCACCATGGACCAGGATCATGGATGTGATCATCCACCATGGACCAGGATCATGGATGTGATCAACCACCATGGACCAGGATCATGGATGTGATCAACCACCATGGACCAGGATCATGGATGTGATCAACCACCATGGACCAGGATCATGGATGTGATCAACCACCATGGACCGGGATCATGGATGTGATCAACCACCATGGACCGGGATCATGGATGTGATGAACCACCATGGACCAGGATCATGGATGTGATCATCCACCATGGACCAGGATCATGGATGTGATCAACCACCATGGACCAGGATCATGGATGTGATCATCCACCATGGATCAGGATCATGGATGTGATCAACCACCATGAACTGGGATCACGGGCATGACCAACCACCATGAACTGGGATCATGGATACAACCAACCACCATGAACCAGGGTAATTCACACAACCAAACACCATGAGGTAGGACCATGGATACAACCAACCACCATGAGCTGGGATCATGAAATATGACCATGACCCAGGATCATGACCAACCACAATGTCCAACACCACCCAGCAAATCTCAGTCCCTTACCTTTTAGAGCAGCTGTAGTGATGTCACAGGTACCTGTCGCAGCTGATTGGCTGTCAGGTGTTGGAGGCGTGGTCTCCCTGCTCACCCACCCCTTAAAGGGACAAAACCCCCCAGCCCAGGAGGGATGGTCCAGTCTCTGCTGGGGATAGCCTAGCAGCATCCTGCTCCTTCTGTGCCAGGAGACCCTGCCTGCACATCTACATACTTACATACATTATGATATCTTGTTTTAATTACATTAGAGCAAATGACTGCTTCCCCTATGGTTTATATCAGTGCTTTAGGTTTGTAATTTATCTTGGCACAGTCTAGACTGGAGCCACTTTGAAGCTGTTTCAAACAGGATGAGAACAAACAATTTTTCCAAAGTGGCTGGATTAAGAAAACTGGCAGCCATTCATCTCTGGGGGAAGGCTTGAGCCCTGCCAGCCTCCTGCTCCCTGCCCTGCTGGGACAGAGAGGTCCTAACCCTGCAGAGGGTGGGAAATGGCACTGTCAGCTGCTGTGTGCAGGGGCAGTGACAAAGGGCACCATCAGGGAGGTCTGTGCAAGGAAGATCTGATTTATTGCTAATTATTTACCCTGAGTTTATGCCCAAGTGTTAGAGGGGAGGGTGGCTGAGCAGATGGCACTGCAGCAGGAGATGCAGCATCCAGCAGCAGGAGCATCAGCTGCAGGTGGGGGCCAGGGTACCCCAATCCCGGAGCATGGCTCCTTCACACATTCATCAACACCTACACAGAGCCTTCCCTATAAACCTCACTGATGTCTTTACTACAGGAAATCTCTCCTTATTTTCTTCAGATAAAAGTAATCCTGAAAATATCTCATCTAACTTCTGTAGTATCCACAAGATATTTTTTTTCTTTAAAAACACAAACCAGCACCTAACTCCTTCCTTGACTGGGAATGGTGGTTTTCTAGATCATTGTCTTCAGGCACCCCAAAAGCTGAGGAGCTCATTTTAGGACAAGCTCAGTAAAGGGAATATATCTCCCTGAGCCTTGCCATGGGATTATATGGATGCCCCTCCATGGGAAGGGTGAGGGTCCCAGGGTGTCCTCAAGGTCACCCAGACCTAATAATGTCCTCAAGCCCTGCCAGAGATGGCTCTTCATCACCTGGGCCCTGCAGCTGCCCTGCAGAGCCACAAAGGCAGCTCTGCACAGCACAGAGCTCACATGGAAACACACGTGTTTTCTATATTTTTCCACCCAAATGCCGGGGGTTTAACTATTCTAGCAGCACTGTTTGCTCAGCAAAAGCTGCCAGGGTTTATGACAGATCCTTCCTCCTTAAAGCTTTGAAATGAGACTGTAAACATGCTCGCCAGGCTAAAGTGTTACCTGTAAAGGGGGCTCTCCCCTCGTGATGTGCCTATTGGCTCCAATTAGCACTGGCAGGAGTCAGCCACAAAAAGAAGGCAGAGATTATTCTGGGAGTGAACTGATTTATTCACAGCAGTTTCAAAGCAAGATGAATGTGACCATTTTTTTACTTTTTCTTTTTCTGTTCTTTATGAAGCAACAGGGAAAAACCTCCCTTCAGCTATCCCCTAAATAGCTGGAAGCAGGAGGATGCTGTCTGCTTTCCCAAAGATGGGAGTGAGATAGATGAGGAAAAAACTGAGGGAAAACTGGGAAAAAAAGGAGAAACCATCCTCCCACCTCACAGCAGCACATCCCACCAGTGCTTCAGGTTTGCTTGGCTTCATCACCCCATCAGCACACCCGGGCACATGCCTTCATCCTTCAGGCTCCTTTCACCTCCACTACTCTGCAGCCCAAAATTCCCTTTTCTGTCAAAAGCAGCTGCTTTCTGTCACGGTGCTGTGGCAGAAGGAGCCAGGCAAGGAGGTGTTTAAATGTGTGGGAGCTGCAGCCACCACCTGCTACCAATGGCACCTCTGCTCCCCTGACAGGAGCTGTGTCAGAGCCTGAGCTCAGTGCTGAGCCTGCCTGGGTGAGGGGGCAGCTGACAACAGGTTTATGGGCTTTGGAAGGGACTTCCTTAGTGGTAACCTCAGGGATCTTGGATGGCAGGAAATGCTGGGAGCTTGTTGAGATCATTAAAGGAGGGGAGCAATGAGGTCGGAAAAGGTGGGTGTGCCACCAGATTCTGCCCCTGTGCACATTCCTGCAGGTCCTTGTGTCACCGTGGAGGGTGGCAGCTCCTTTCCTTGCTGGGACTCAGGATCCTCCAAGAGGACCAAGTCCTTGGCAGCCTTCCTCGTGCTCACCAGTGAAGGGAAAGGGTGGAAGATGAAAGAGGAGAAAATCACCACTCCTTTGTGTCTGCCCCGGGATAAGTTGTGCCTAAGTTTCCCTGCAAAGCCTGCTTCTGACACACTGCTGCTCTCAAGACAGAAGGACAGCTGGAGCTCAGCTCTGCTCTTGGGACAAAACCGGCAACGCCGAGCCCCAGCACCCCAAAACTGACAGCAGGCAAGGGCCAAGGCTTTGGAGCTGGCTCTGCTCAGCAGCTGAATCAGCAAATAATCAGCAGACCCAGAGCTGAAGGATTAACATCCCTCTCCTCTCCAGCCGGCCAGTCCAGCTTAACCCTTTCCTCCGAGTATCTCCGAAGCCCTGAAGCTTCGGGGTCTGCCAGGGGGAGATGCTGCCGTGGGGATGGCACCTCTGGGGGGTGCCCAGGGTGTCACAGGCAGAGTGTCCTTGCCCGGTCGGTGTCCCTGTGTCAGCATCAGCCTAAGGGGGAGCTGGCGGGGTCGGGGCCAGCCGTCAGTGCCGGGGCTGGCGGCTCGTTTGTTCACCTCCTGCAGCCGATGACAGCGCCTCCCTTCACTACCAGCTGCAAAAACCTGGCAGCTGATTTAGGAGAGCTCCCGGGGCCCAAAATGTAAACCGTTTTTCACCAGGAATGTATAAGCAAGCCATAAAATAGGGGATTTGAGTCTGGTCACATGGGACAGGCCTCCCATAAAATTGAAGCATTGATCTGTATTTTAGTGAGCAGCTCCGAAGCTGCCCGGATGATTGAAGACCTGAGCTTTAACAAACTCTGTAATCTCCCACCATACATCTGAAGTGGCATGTTTGAAGTCCGAGGAGGAGTTATTTATATTATTTGTGTAATACACGGTGAAAGGACGTTAGCCACAGCTCGAGCACCAGTGGTGGGTACTGCTGCTGGGCAGAGGGGAGCAGCTCCTTGTTGGGCTGCTCCACACGTGTGAGACAGCTGAGGTGGCTTGTCACCACAGGATCTGGCCATGCTGCTGCACACCAGTGCCATCCTGGCTGCCCTGTACCCTCTGCAGCTGCTGGCTCAGGGTCCATGGCCCTGCCCTGCTCTCCTGATGGGCATCATGTCTCTTCTGGCATGTGTCACTCCCTTCTCAATGTCTGTCACTCCCTTCTTTATGTCCATCACCTCCTTCCCAGCAATTGTCACCTGTTCTTGGCATGTGTCACACCCTCCACTGCCTCTGTGTCACCACCAGCCTGGCTTGTGTCACCCCCTTCCCAGTGAGTAACATCCCCATCCTGGTATGTGTCACCCCATTTGCAGTGTGTCACATCTTCCTGGCGTGCATCACACCTTTCCCAGCATGTCACCCATTTCCAGCCCGTCTCCCCCTTTCCAGGATGGATCACCCTGCTCCCAGTGCAAGTCCCCACTCTGGGTGCTGTCCAGGTTCCACTGCTCAGGGAGTCCCCTCTTCTTGGCAAAACCATGCAAGGAAAAAACCCATTGCCACCCTTTCCTTTTCATGGCCCAAAAGGTCCTTGACCATCAGCAAAAAAAAAAAAAAGTCGAAGTATATATTTATATATTCACTATAAAAAGTGTAAATTTGGAGGCAAGAAAAATTATTTGTAAATTCTAATCAAACTTTAATCAGCTCAGGTAGTATGGGCTGAGAAAGCCCAAGTGACATTTAAAAACATGACTTGGTTTCCCGTGTCTAGGAGATGTTTCCTCTGTGCCCAAAGTTCACATTCCATGATTTGAAGGGACTCAGCAAAAACTTGTTAAATCTGGAAAGTGTCTCCTCCAAAACAAAACCAAACCAGTATAATTTGGATCATATAAGCACATTACAACCTTTAAATGAGGCTTCTTGGTAGTTTTCCTGCACCAAAATCTCCTTATTTCCCTGCTAGGTATTTTTGGGGAGAGCTGTGAAACCCAAGCCAGTCAGTAAGAGTGTGGGAAAGGGATGGTGTCAGTTTTGATGACAGTTCCCAAAATGCTGAGCTCAGTGCAACATTGTCTGCTTCCCCACTGTGCTGGAAGGACTCCCCAAGACTGATGCAGAGATACCCAAAAATCCAATTTTTTCCTTTCCTGGATTATCACTAATCACAACAATTAGTGATGTTATCATCCAAGTAACCAACAACTCCTGGAAACCCTACAGGCCCCCATCAAGTGAGCCCCAGCTGGGGAAGGGGCACAGCTCGAGCTCAGCCCCAAGATCCCACTGTGGGCTTTGGGGGTAGGTGGAAAACTGTGCAATATTCAGCCTCTAGAGAGTATTTTGTGGCAGCCAGAGCTGTGCTCCTGTGCCCTTGGCAGGACGATGGGAGGCTGTGATTACTAAATCCCTTGCCCACTTAAGGCAGGCTCGGTGCTCCAGCCCAGGCCAGGCATATTTGAAATACTTCGGGCCAGATTCTGACTCCTGTGCTGTTCAAGCTTCCAAATGGTTGTCCAGGACAAATCCTCCCCAAAACATCCACATCTGTGTCACTGAACCCATAGTGTGGGTATGCCCACCTTGGGATGGGCACTGCTACACCCATGGGAGATGGGAGGGAAGGACGGAGGGATGGGGGGCCAGGGAATGCTTTGTCTATGGAGGCAGCCCCAAACAGAAAGAGCCAGGTGAGAGAGCCAGGGCTGGCTGCTCCCAGGGCTTTGGCACCCTCACAGTGGGATCCAGCACAGAGGGGCCAGGGGGGCCACCAGAACCTTTGTGGGGATCATTTCTTCTCCCCTGAGCAATGCCCCAGCAAAGGGAGCCAGTTAACTCCGTGCCACTTCAAGGAGGGATTAAGCACACAAGCCTGATAAGGGGCTAGCAGGGTTATTCCTCACTCCCTCCCAGTCTCCAGGAGGGGCTGGGGCTGCTGGTGCTGGGGCTGAGCTGTGGGGTAGGCAGGGTGTGCAGCCCCCTGTGCTCTCTCACTGTGGACAAGGTGGCAGAGCAAAGCCACAACAAATGCCGGGTGTTTCACCACATGGGGAAATTATTAGGACAGAATTTTGGCAGGGTCAGAGCACCAGGTTTACAGCCATGACTTTAAGAAGCATGTGTGTGTTTGCAAGATGCCCGTGAAGTTCCCTTATCCCAGTCAAAATGCTCCAGTTACCTGCTTGGCTTTGATGGACTGGGAAAAACTGGAAAGGACCAAGCCCTTGGATTGCCTCATCCCTCCCAATGAGCAAAATTCCTCACAGTCACTAGCTGCTAGGCCAGAGTTAAACCTCAAACTGCATCTTGCAGGGAAATAAGACAAATCAGCTCATGGTATGAACCCTTCTGCAGGAAGGCACAGCCCAATCTTGTCCAGCCTGTGTGTCCTGCCCTTCCTGCATCCCTGCAGCTGGCTGAGGAGCAGCTTTTACACCAAAACTGCCAGAGTCCTGAAGTTCTGTTTTCTGCATAAAAAATCAGCTTTTCTTAAAAAAAAACAAAAAAAAGAAAAAAAAAGAAAAAAATAAATTGAAGTGTGATCGTTTAAAAAGGGGTGTGTGCGTATGTAAATAATTTTAAGTCAGTCTCAAGAGCTTTGCTTGCCTGACTCATGATCAGGGTTTTTTTTATATATCACATCAGAAAGTACTGTAAAACATACTTTCAAAGCCTCTGAGGACCTTGGCCTCCTTGGAGTACTCAAAAGCATCAATTACACGAGCATTATGGGCAGGATAGTTTGTACGAACCCTGTTAAAAAGTCAACCTGAGACTTGTGCCTCTAAATCCCCTCACTGCCCCCAGGGCTGGAACTGATTTTTGCCCAGGTTTCGGCACTAGGAAATGTTTCAGTTTAAAAAACGTTGAAAAACATTAAAACCAGGCCGTATGCACTTATTATTGAGAAAATCCCACACAGATGGACTGCATTGAACCACGAGCAATTATTTTCTGCCGTTCTCGTGGTTAATGAGATGATCAGAAGTCCCCAGGCAGCCTTCCTCTGCCTGCAGTCCTGTGCATCAACCTCCTCTTCTGCAGCCTGGGGCTGCACAGCTCTGGCACCAGCCCCTGCCAGCCTGGGGCTCCCTGCCAGCAGGCTGAGAAGGCAGCAAGAGCAGATCCTTGGTTTCCAGCAGCTGTAAAACCCAGGTTTTTTGGTCCTGAAGGTGTTTGGGTGTGCCCATGCATCAGGGAGGAGCTGGCAGGAGTTGGTACCCTATGGCAAACCCGCAGCCGAGCAGGCACTGCAGGGGCTTGGCACAGCACGGGTGGCCGAGATGAGAAAAAAAATCACTTTTTTCTCCCCTGTGCTAAATCAGGTTTGGTGTTCTCTGCCAGTGGGGACGTGTTTGCTACGGCTGCTGAGCACATCCTGCTGCTGCCGGTGCCGAGCAGGGGCAGCGATGGATGGAGAGCCCCGGCCCCGGCTGTTTACATCCCCTGGTGCCTCTGCACAGCCCTGCTGCACACTCACTGCTCTGGCATGAGCTGAGCCCAAGGTGCCTGAGCTCTGCATCCTTATCAGCCAGAGCCCTAATTACTGTCCGAACCTCTAATTCCTCGGGCTTGGCCGGTACCTCGCGGCTGCAATTCCCTGAGACAGAAGCTGTTATTGTCCAGATGAGGGGTTTGAAGTCTTGCAAACACAAACCTACCCTCAAAGGGAATTTCTTTCGCTGACACTTTCCAAGACAAAGAAACATTTCTGCCTGGGTTTTTGCAGATGGATCTGGCTTTTTTTTTCCCTCCCCCCGCCCCACCCCCTCACGCTGCCCCTGTGGATACTTGCTGGGCTGCCTGTGTCTGCTTTGAGTAAGGAAGGGATACGGGCAGGGGTCAGGACCACCACCCCAGTGTGGGGCAGGAGGGCAAACCTCACTGCCAGAGAGGCTGCAGCCTATTTAACTGGAGAGCTGGGCTCCATCTTGCTGGGATTCTGGGGTGGGATCCATCCCACGGCTCTGGGGCTGTGAGCCCTGCCACTGTGGGGATGCTGTGGGCTTGGGGTGACAAGCACAGGAGCAGGGCTAGCTGCAGGCAGCTGCCAGTCAGGACAGCCAGGACTGCTCCAGGCTGATTTTCACAAGGTATGGAGCTGAAAGTGCTGCTTCCCCTGGTGCCATCACACAGGCACAGGCTGGATGTGGCCCCAGAGAGCCACTTGCCAGCCCTCTCCCAAAGTTCAGTTTATAACTGGGAAATGTTGAGATCCTTTCTTTGCACCATTCACCTGCTTCCAGCAGGATGGGACACCACCTGCTCTGACTGGGGTTGGCTGAGCAAAACAGTGAAGGGAATTCCTGTGGCCTTTCTGCAATGTGAGTGAATCAAATTGTGCCTCGTTAGCAGCACAGGAGGGGAGAGCCCAGAGCAAAGCTCCTGCTGCCTGTGCTGGGCTAAGAGCAGGCTCTCATGTACCAGTGGAATCAGCCATTTAAAGGAGTAATGTGATCAGATGTAGCCAGTTATTATGAGGGCCTTGGTGACTTTAATGAGGTCCTGCACAGACTGGATTACCATGGTCACTCATCCATAGTTCATTAGAGCCTGCCAAAGGGGATCCACAAGAAGTCATGAAATACGATCTCCTAATCTCCCCTAAGTAGGAGAAGCCCAGCTATAAAAAAAATGCCTTTTAAAAATACCCGTGAAGTGAATAAATCTCCCTTGTGCTAAAAGGCAACGACAGCGGACCCGTGAGAAGGGGATCTGCTCATGGGATGTGTTTTCCATGCATGCACTTAGAGAGACTTCACACAAGGGTGGTGTGCCTGGGTGGAGGAGCAGGAGACTTTCTAATGGTTTTCTTGGGATTCCTGGGGAAAACAAATAAGTAAATAATGGTTGGGAGGAGGAGTAAGACAGGCAGACCTGCTGTCCCCATGAGCAGCAGTGTGCAGAGAGCCTGGAGGAGGAAGGTCTGCCCATCTTGGAGGGATGCCCAGTTTCTGGTGTCCCTCTCTGTTCCAAATGCCTCACCCAGTGTGGGGCTGGATACATCATCTATGGGCAGTGAATGGCAGCCAACTGGCACCCGCCCCTCTCAGACTGTTCCCAACCAATCCCTTTCCCAGGAAAGGTGGGCTTGGCACCAGAATATCCTGGTGGGATATCCTGCCCACTAGGACAGCTTATTGGGGTGATGATGCTTCTCTGAGTATGACACAACACCTGGTGCCATCAGGTCATGTCTGCAAGTTCCTGAGTCTGAGGACATCACTCACCTCAGCTGGATCCTCTCTGTGGAGTAAGGTGGTGGCCCAGGACCATTTTGGGGTTAGGAGAGCAAGGTATCCCCTGGGACCTGAAGGAAGTGGGATGGAGCAGCTGGGACAGAGCTGTTCCAACAGCTGACAGTGATTTCCACAGCTGGTTCTGTTAAGATGGGCCATGTCCAGCCCCACTCCATGGGCAATGGGAAGTGGAACATCCCCATGAATAGGAGAGAAAGCAGAGCTCCAGAAAATATGGGATGAGATCCACAATCCCAGCATAATAGTGCAGGCAGCTCTCTGAACTGGGAAACCCACATTGCTCCATGGGCAAAGGAGTTGGCATGGCAGCAGGGATGCCAGTGTGGAGGGGTGCCCATACAGGACTGCCCAAGCAGGACATGCAAAGAGGAACCCTGAGAAGATTCCCTGTCCACTATAAACTACGCCGGCCCTTATCAGGGAGAGCATTCAGTGAGTGATTAAGTGAAGACTTTATTAATTCTGCTACAGCTGGGACTGCTCAGGGGCTTAACCTGAAGCATGTGCTCCTCTGGCTGAGGGACTTAATGCACTTAGTGAACATCTGGATGTGGCCCTCCCCTTCCAGACCTTTCTTCTCTCCACGGGCAGTGGGGTTATCTGGAGGGGAAGGAAGCCTGGAAGCCGACTCTGTCCTCCAGGACTGCTCTCATTCCTCAGCAGGCCCAGGGGAGGATTTGGCAGAAAGGAGCGTCGCCTGAAGGAATGTCCCGTGATGGACGGCGCTTAACGGGACGCCTCCACGTGCACCC
This sequence comes from Serinus canaria, assembly GCF_022539315.1. Taxonomy (NCBI): domain Eukaryota; kingdom Metazoa; phylum Chordata; class Aves; order Passeriformes; family Fringillidae; genus Serinus; species Serinus canaria. The sequence continues at coordinate 12,932,987 of NC_066327.1, read as the reverse complement.
CTGGCCATGCTGCAAATCCTGAACTGTTCCCAGCAGCCTCCTGGTGTGGAGAGGTGATGGTGAGGCTGAAGGATGCCCACACTCGTCCTCGCAGCGTGGTGGATGCTTTCCCTGCAGACACCTCTGCGTACCTCTGGACGCGCAGGCTCTGCAGACTCCAAACGCCGAGAAATGTTTGACAGAGCAGCATACATATTCCAAACATTGTTTGATTCATGTTTTAAAGTCTCACTTGCAAGCATACTTCCCCAGCTCAGACATCAATCACTGCAAATATGTTCTTATAAACAAAGCAACACAGACTGACTGTCTCTTCCACCCTTACCATACGCAGGTCACTGGGCAGCACCCTGGGGAGAGGAGCTTCCCAGCGCATCTGAGTCTCCCTTGGAGGACACCAGCACAGGTAGCTGAGGAAAAGCAATGGGAAACCTGCTACCAGTGGCACAGGACCATCCAAGGATATGTGTCCCAAAGGAAGGCAGTTGAGTCCATCACTGTGCAGGGAATGACTTGCTCCTGCTGCACAGCCACTGTGCAAGGGTGCCTGTCCTCAAGGTTACAGCTGTCCCTTCATCTCCTCATCTCACCCCATGCCCCACCCAAACACACAGGGATGAGATTTCCCCAAGAAGGGACAGGGGATGAAGCTCCTGATGGTCAGGATGAAGTATTCCCCAGCATGTGGGGCTCCAGCATGCAGCGCACACTTACATGGATAATGACAGCAGAAGCATAATTTCATGCTATGTTTTAACCATGAATGTCTGATAATCACATTTAATATCTCAAGAGACCACCCTCCTCACTATTAGGGACCTGGTGTGGGCACGGGAGTGTCATAGGGGGCTGCTCCCCATGGTCACTTCACTGTCACCCCCAGAGTTTCCCTGTCCCACTGCCTGCAGGGACATGGCGAGGTGCTGAGTCATGGTTGTACCTGCTTCCTCCACTGCTGTGGACATCCCAGACCCCAGAAGCCCCAGCCCTTGCTACCACTCAGCAGGGACCCCAAAGTACATGCAGCTCTAGGGCCACCCGGGCCACCAACCAGGCACCCCAAGAATCCAGACAAAAGCAGTGAGACATGACAGGGACAGTGGGAAAAAATGTCTGCTTCAAATTCATGGGGTTTGGAGGCTTTTTAAAACAACTCCCTTTCTTTAGGCTGCTCCAGCAAAGCTCAGGATCCTGTTGGTAGGTGACTCTCGCACTTCTCAGCCCTCTGTTTAGGAAAAATAAATAGGAAAGAATCCAGAGGCGGTGCTTTCCTCCCGCTCGGTGAGATGGATCAGCGCTTGCCACCGCAGCAAAACTGTCCCACCGTGATCTAACCCAGTGCTTTGTCCTGAAATGCTCTGCCACGGCTGAATACATGACTCTTCTGGAGCAGGGTGACACATTCCAGCCCCAGACAGTGACACTGACAGATGCAATCAGCCTGCAAGGTTTAATGGGAACGCGGCGCTGGTGGAGCCGGCAGCGGGAAATTTATGAGGAATTCACGAGAGGAAGAGGAGCAGAGTTTGCTGATGCACGAGGGAGGAAAATCCCAACAGGGCAGCAGCTGAGCCACGGCGTGGTGGCATTTACTGGGGGCACCTCAGTGGCAGGGTCCTGGCCATGAGGGAACAGCAGCGTGGTGGGACCAGAAAGGGGTCCCAGCCCTCAGCCATAAAAAGGTCAATTGGGAGGAAGCTCTGTGGCCATCTCCTGCATGGGAAATGATGGCCCTGTGTCCCACCACAACTCCTAAATTGGGGAAACCCCATCCTGCTGCCAAACATATCCAGAGCTGCTTTTTCAGAACAGTGATTCTCTTTCTGCCAGGTTTTGGGCAGGCTCAAACTCTCCCAGGTCAGGAGCTACATCTAACAGGTCACTGGGGCTCATCCAGCCCAGGGCTGAGCACCAAACTGCTGATGGGAACCTGCTCACTGCCTAAGCTCCCTATTTCAGCCAAAGCACTAAGGCCAGGGAGATTTTGGACGTGTACATCCCAGGTTTTCTTCCTGCACTCTTGCCCTGCACCCCTGTCAGCCGGACAGAGGGCCAGTATCAGTCTCCATCTCTCCTGACTCAGCCCAGCACCAGCTGCGATGGCCTGAGATAGCAGCAAGTGGCTCAGCCATAGGGCTCCAGGGGCAATTAGAGAGGAGACAGCTCCTGCCTGCACCCAGCTCCTTCCCACACCTCAGGGCAGGGCTTGAAACCTCTGGAACCTGCTGGGATGCTTGGGGGGCTGCATGCTTTGGGACACTTCCCCACAGAGGGGTGAGGAGGGCGGTCCCACCCCAGCTCCTGCAGCCAGCACGGTCTGACAAGGCTGTGAGAAGGGAAGGAGAGGGGGAAAAAATGTCTCATTGCTGTAAGGAGATTTACTGAGCTTGTTATCAGCACAGGAAGAGCCAGAGCTTAGGGGCAAACGGGAGATGCTTTGCCTATTGCGGTATTTTTTCCTACTGTGCTCTGAGCCTGCTCATGCACACTCAGCTCCACTGCCCCCTTTCCAGCCACCTCCATGTGAGCCCTGTCACCTCCAGCTTTCTGCTTGCAAAGGCAGGGGCTGCTCAGAGCCCAGAGCACCCGTGCTCCTTTAAAAAGTGCTTTGTGTTTAGGTGCTGGTGTCCATAAGCCCAGCAGAGCCCCTGGTGTGGCTGAATGCTGCAGCCCAGCTCACCTGGCTCTCCTCATCCACCACATTTGGGTCCCAGCAGCTGCTTTTAACCTGGATTGGGGTTTGTCACCACAGCCAGGATGAAGAGATGAGTGGTTATGGGGTTTTTGTGGGACTTCCCAATTCTGCTGCCCGTTTGCACCTCACACACTGTTGTCACCACACCACTCCTGGGTCGGATCCTGGGGATCCAGCCATGAGATCTCAAGGCTGTGGAAGGTTGGGAATGAGGGTTTTTCCCCTGGTGAGAAGGAGGGTTATGCTTTGTGCTTGTTTGAAGCCCCTCCAAGAACCTTGGGGAGCACATGTGTGCTGGGGAGCCAGTGCATTTTAGGGGGCACATTCAGATGCGTGTGGGAGTGGGGGAGAAACAATTTCCTCATCTCGTAGACAGCATATTAGCATCCATGGAATTAAAACAAGGTCTGAGCAAGAGCAATGCACCCACAAAGGCCTTTATCTGTCAGAATCAGAGCTCAGCAGCAGCACGGGAAGCGGCGTGCTGCTCGCAGGAGACCCAGCCCATCTAGAGTTTCGGCTCTGGTTAATGACACAGCAAATCGAGCCTGTCATCTTTAGACATGATGTTTCTTGTCCTTTTGGCCCAAGAAAACAATCACCGCCCTCTAAAACTGCAGTTTCTCAGTGGTGTAGCCCCTTCTCCCCCCATCCCCTCCAGAGGAAAGGCTGGGGCAGCAGCTCTTGGGGTGGGAGGACACAGCACTGGGGGCTCACCACCCTCCACCCCACGATTTCAGCATCACTGAGCAGATGAGGCTGGGCCAGCTTCCTTCTGGAGAGCCACAGCGAGGTGGAGTGCCCACCCAGAGGATCCCAGCTCCCCCATAAACTGGCAAGTTCAGGCCAATCCATGAGGAACAACTTCTCCTTAACTCCATGGGTGTTGTTCTCCTGTCAGGGCTTCACCAGGCTGGGCTTGCTGCACAGGAGGGGCAGCTGCATGGCAAAGCTTCACTGCCAAAGACCCTAGCATAGAAATATTTGTGATTTCCTAAATCACAGACTGATGCCACTAGCAAAAAAACCAGCACCATATATATATATATATATATAATTCTTTGCATTTACAAATACAATTGTAATTATATTTGTATAATTTATTCACATTTATCTTACATTTATTTTATTTTTAGATATTAAAATATTGGGTTTTATATGCAAGTTTATTCTTATATATAGGTATAAATACTGTATCAGGATTGCTGGTGCATATATTGCTGGCTTAGGAATTACTGTGGGGGTTTTTTTTTGCTCTAGGTATAACATGGAGTATATTTAAAAAAAAAAAAAAATATGGGCTTTAACACCGTGTTGGAAAATGTTTTTTTTTTGTCCCAGGGGGAATGTTTTCAGCTCCTGCACATGATGGATCCTTCAGAGAGGCCACAGGAGCTGGGGGTAAGATCAGAGTGGGGCTGAACCCTGGTACAAAATCCCTCCCTGCCAGAGCTCACCCTGCAAGCCTTCATCCTGATGGAAAATGCTCTGTGCTGAGGTCAGGGATACTCCAGCAGCTGGGATATCAGCAGTGAAGTGCTGCTGGTGGCCATCACTGTGCCAGCACCCACCAGCTTTGTCCCTGTCCCACAAAACATCCCTGGAGCCACTGCACCGCCAGCCCGGCGGATTTCACAACATTTCCCCAGGAGTGTTTGGATTTAGGGTGTAAAACAAACCACTTTTGTCCAAACAAGATGCTTCTTGCAGAGGTGGCTATTTTGGGTTGGGTGTTTTTTATTTTAATGGCCTTTCAAAAAGCAGAACTGGTTTGCACGAAGCTGCTCCAAATGTTTCCAAGCAAAGTTTAAGAGAAAACTGGAGTTTCACTTAAGCAGGTTTTAATGGGGAAGGCTTGTTTTTCCTTCATGTTCCCTTCTCTTCTTGGAAAACCAGGAGCCAAGAGAAGAAAGGTCTTCAGCTCACAGCAAATTATTTTGTTTCAGTTTTGAGAAGTAGGCAGGGATCAGCATTTTTATGGGAGCAATTTATTTCCTTCCAATAAGCTCATTTCAGACAGTTTTTTTTTTTCTCCAGAGCATGTTAGGAGGAGTCACATATTTACTGCGTATATTGATATACAATAAAAGTGTTACTCTTTGGAGGTCTGGATTCACTTTTTACAGCATGTCCCCATCCTGTGACTGCCTGGATGCAAGGAGGTACAATATCCATGGTGACACCATGGACCACACTGACAAAAGGACACTCAGTGTCTCTGTGCCTTTTTGCCCCAAAATCCCCCCACTTCCCCCCATGCCTATGAGGGCAGCAGCACAGCCATGCTGGGTGCTGGATCCCAGTTTGGGATGGGGAGTAATGAGCTCTTGGGAGGCTTCTTCAACCTCCCATTTATAAAACAGGGGAAAAAAGGGTGGGAAAAAGCACTAAAATTATTTAAGACCCCCAATTCCCAAATAATTTTCTGTTGCAAAAAAAAAAGTATTAACAGATGCTTGTTAATTCTTAAAACCATCTCAATCCAACCTTGGAGAACCCATCTTGAGAGTCACTGTAATGGCCCAGCAGCTGCACAGACATCTCAGGATGCAGTGGGGGGAACCAAGGGAAAATCAGTCCCTCTGCTCCCATGGAAGTGAGCAGTAACTCCTGCACCTGAGCAGAGAGAAAACCTGTAATTTTGAGAGAGCTGAGTATAACCAGGATAATAAGGCACCACTAATAGTTCTCATCCTCCTACCCTGGCAGAGTTGGGAAGGCATGGCCAGACCTGGCATGAGACACTGTGTGATGAGAACTGGAATTGCCCTGAAGATCTTCGAGACAAAATGAATTAAAAACCCCATGTGGATCCACACAGAGAGGAAGGAGGGAAGTAGGGATGCCAGGACATGGTCCCACCACGGGGAAACATGGACAGGATGCTATTCCCTGGCTCTGGCTGCTCTGCAGTGCCAGCACATCACACTGAGCCTGTGACACAGCAGAGCCCTGTTAAAAGCATCCCAACCTTTTCTGGTGGTCAGGACACTGTCAGCAGCCTTTTCGCACCACAAAGCCATTTACCTGCACTGTCACATAGACAGGGTGCAAAACAGGAGCTCAGCCACCAAGCCAGGCCAGTCCATGTGCCAGGCACAGCAGCAATGGGACAGCAGGGAAGCCCTTCTTTCAAGGGATGCTGCTGTAACAGGGAGCAGGGAAATCCCTCATGCACACGTGGTCTCATGGTACCTGGGGCTGGAAGGTCCCTGAGCTCCTGGAGTTGGAAGGAGTGGGAAGATAAGTCCCCACAGTGGCACCACCAGGATTAATGGAGAGCAGGGGAGAGGGAGAAGGACATGTCATGACCCACCTCCCTTTCCCCAGCAGCACACAGGAGATGACCCAAACCTGCACTAAGGGAGAGGCTGGAAGCAGCAAGTCCAGCTCTGCCCACCCAGACCCAGCAGTTTGTCTCCAGCTATGCCCCAAACCAGATGCTTTTGTTGAAGACGCCAGGAGCTGCCTTAATAAGCGCTTATGCAATCCTTCTCAGCAGAGGAAATGTCTTTCCCAATCCCCAGCCATTAGCAGCTGGCTGATGCCCTGGAGCTGGACATTTTAGAGCCCTTGTAAATTTGCTTCAGGAGTGGAAAGTGGTTCGAGGAGGGAAAGGCACTGGTTTTTGTCAGGGACCTGAATCATCCGGGAGCTCTTCTCCAGTACTCCCCAGGAGCGGAGAGTTGTCATCACGAGCCAGCAGCCAAACCCTGCCCTGAGCCAGGTGACCAAGGATGGGACAATGGCAGTGGCAGCTTGTATCCCAGGGCCAGCAGCCAGCCTCAAGGTTTTGGGGATCAGTGCTTGTCTCCGCAAGGAATCTGAGTGGGAAAGAAGAGGTTTTAGGGTAGGAGCATCACTCCCGATTCGGTGCAAAACTTCTTTCAAGAAGAGAGATCAACCAGGGAGCAACTGGACCCGCTCTCCATGCACGTGGCTCACCTGGGCTGCCAGTCAGAGCTCATGGACTGGGTTTTTCTGTCATCTACAATTACGTGTCTATGACAGGTAATTTAATAGAAATATAAATTCCCCTTATGGCAGGTGGAGCTCCTTCCACTGATTTCCATGGCAATCAGACAAGGGAACAGTTCTGTTTTAAGTGAGACTCAGAGCACCCATGGCCAGCCTAGGGTGATGATTTTGGGGCAGGTTCCAGCAGCGAGGCTGCTGTTACCTTCCCTTAACCTGTTGTTTGCACCCAAACCTAATTGCCAATTGACATGAGCCTTCTTTGAGGAGCTGCTGCTCCATCAGCACAATGAGCCATTGTTGAAATGGCTGCAGCAATTTTCCAGGTTAATTTATGGCCGCCACACCCCATTAGCAGCAATAAATGTGGAGCCCGGTTTTGCCGAAATTGTGAGTTACGATTTTTCAAATAAATACATTTTCCTATAAACCAGCTCTCTGTTTAGTTTGAATGTTCCTCACAGACACATCCATCTACATAAAATACACAGGAGAGGAAGCTGAGCTGTGACTTTGCTCTGATGACATAAAAACTTTTGTAAACACAATGTCACTTACAGTACTAGCAAAGAGAGAGCCCAAAAAATAAACAGCGAGTGCCTGGCCCATCCCTTCAGGAGCACATGGAAAATTTAATACTTTTTTCCGTAAAGCTTTGTTTTCCTTTTGATTTATCCAGGCAAGACAGTGGCTGTTTGGCCATAAATAGATGGTATTTCTTGAGGGGCAATGGTTGCAGTCATCCTGTGTGTTGCCATAGGGGCTGCACAGGAGGGGTGTGGACAGAGAAGATGCTGTGGGTTGCAGCTGGGAACAGGAACATCCAGGCACAGCCCTGTGTTCACCCCCAGTTCCTCAATTCCTCCTGCTCCATCCTGGGGCTCTGACAGACTGCACCTCACTGGGAGTTGCTCCGTGGGGCTGATGCAGAATTAAGCAGCCCAGTGATGCAGTCTGGGGGACTCAGGCAGTGTGTAGGCACAGAAGAGCACAGCCACCAGCAAGCGTGAGCTCTGCACACCCCAGCACCTCTCACCCCTATGAAACCCATCCTGGCACAGCAGGACACGTGTGGCAAGCCCTGCTGGAGAGGAGAGATGCCCTGAGTGGGCTTTTGCAGCCCAGCCTTGGCTGTGACCCCAGAGCTGAGTTCATTACTGATCAAACTGACTTGATTCCATTCACTGCTGCAGGTTCTCTCACTCCTCACATTGCCAGGAGGAAAATAATCCCCCAGAGAAGCTCTCTGCAGCTCTCCTTGAGGCAGACTCTGCTCATGCCTCAGTTTCCCAAGGGTTTTTGCCACCGTCCCCCGAGGCCTCTGAGAGCAGAACTGTTAGGAAGGTGCTGAGTGATTATTATTGCATTATTTCAGGCAAGTGCTATAAATACCCAGGGGCACCTTTAGACACAACCCAGCTGCCCAGGGGAGCTGGCTCAGCCCTGCTCTGCGCCTGCAGTGGCTCAGGAGGGGATTGAAGGCACTGGAGGAGTGAGGAGGTACTCTGGGCATACCCTGATGGGGGACACGGTGTGGGGCTGGGGGTGACAGGGCTGGGACCCTCCTGGCTGCACCCTGGGCCTTCAGAGGAGCTTGGGGTGGGGGGATGTGGGTGCAGCAGGGTGCTGGGATGCTGCAGGGAGATGCTAACAAGGAAGACAAGGGGAATATTTTACGGGGCTGCAATGTAAACAGAGCTGGAGCAGAGCCCCTTTTTATGGAGTCCCTGTCCTGCCAGGGCATCTGCCAAGGCCCTGATTTACGCTCCTATTTAGATAAGGGAGCCAGAGGGGGGGAGCAGAGCTGGCGTCAAAGTCACAGGACACCGGGGCTGCCGCTGGCTGGGCGCTGATAAGGAGGTGGCTGAGGGGCCAGGGCCAAAACCTCAGCTCCTGTCCCAGAAACGGGGATGGATGCAGGGCTTGGTGCCCCTGCTGGGTTTGGGGTACTGGGATTCACAGAGACCTGGGATAACCTCACTGCCAACATGCAGCATTGGCCCCCTCACCATCACCTGGCCGTGAGGGAAGGAAATGTTTTGTTTGAAGGAAAACAGGTGGAGGGAAAAGGGGTTCCTCCTGCCATGCCAGCCATAAATCTCCTAATCCAAACTGCTCTGTGTTTTCTCCCCCATGCGAGTGGGGAGATGTGAAATTAAAGAAAATCACCAAAAGTTTGAGAAGTGCTAAATTTGGACGCCATGACAAAGGCAGTCTGGTTTGATTTAGAAGGTGTCGGCATGAAAAGGGCTCTGGTTTTATTATTTTATTAAAACACGAAAGATTAGAATGATTTTCCAAAGGAAAAATCAACCCTCTGGTCCCACTATTTGCTCAGCTGAGCGCTTCCCAACTCTGCAGGGTCCAGGGAGCTCCATCAGGGGGTGAATTAAGCAAGATAATGCCCGGACTTGGGCTGGACTTACCTGGCTTGGCAGCTGGAGGTGACTCTGGTGCACGGCTCAAGGTGACAGCTCCCAGCTGGATGTGGCTGTAAGTGGCCTGTGCAATGCAGGGCTGTGGGGGTGACAGGGGTATGTTTGGGAGGTATTTCTAGAGCTGGGGTTGGGTGCCACAGACTCTAACCTGGCAGTTTGCAGGGCTGGGGAGAAGCTCAGTTAGGAGCCTGGGTGGTTTGTAAGAGGAGCAAGAGCTCCACAGCTCCACTTGCTCTGCCAGCATGGAGAGGTGAGGCATGAAGTGGGACCCCTGAGCTTCTGCCAGGTGGGCACTGGGCTCCCATCAGCTCTGAGCCGGGCTCGGGGATCCCACCCAACCACGACTGTTTTGAAGGAAACTGGGGACACGATGCCCTACCCTACCCAAGCCTGGCTCCAACAGGAGAGTAATCACTAGCAAATGTTTGCAGGGCGCTTGTTTAAAGGGGGTGGGGGAGCGGGGTCTTTGCAGCAGCTGAGAACAAAGCGGGGGGGAACAAAGCTGGGCAGATCCGGCACGGCCGTCCCCCCCGAGCCGCAGAACCGGAGACCTGCTTGCACCCTGCCCCGGCCCCCCCAGCTCCTGCCTCTGCAACTCGCCTTGTAACAACTAACGATGGAAAATCCGAGGCATTTAAGTGGCTCCCGAATCCGCCCGGGAACCGTGATTGAGAGAAGTCAAATAAAATTTGTCATCTTTAAAATGCAGGAGGACGTTAATGGTGTGTTAGCCCGGATGATTAATACAAGCGCCTGCAAACAACCCTCCAACGTTTCCACCCTCCGCTGCAAGATGAATCGCTGGAAAGCGCCGTTAATCGCTAACATACCTCGGGCCCAAAGCCCCTTCCTGCCCCGCCGTGCTGTGATCGCCGCTGCCGTGCCCAGCCTGTCCTCTCTGGAGTCACTGCAGCAGAACAGGGGTCAGCCCCAGTGCCGCCCAGCAGGGCTGGGGTGAAGCCCGGGCTCTGGGAGACATCGTCACCCATGGGTGCAGAGGCGAGCAGGATGTGCTGTCCACTTCAGGGCCCCTCCCTGGGCCTGGGTTTGGGGCTGTGTTGAAGTACATGACCCCAACCACAGCGGTTCCCCCCAGCCCTTTCGTGGCCAGGCTGGGACAGAAGAACACAGGGCAGATCCCCCTCTCCCTATTGTAAATACATCTGTGCGCATGGACAGTATAATTTTCATATATTTATGGATCTATGCAGCGTCTGTGCACGGGTGAGCAGCACACACACGTGTGTTTATAGGCCATGTGTGTGATAGGTGTGCATGCGCCACACGTGTGTGAGTCATGTACTTATAGTGACATATGCGGCACATCCATGCTGCTGCTGTATGTAACACAGGTGGGTGCACGAGTGTGACATGTTTGTGGAGTGCGTGCACAGCACAGGGGATTGTGTGGTGCCTGTGGGCAACGTGTGCAGTACCTAGGTGTGAGCAGCAGTGCATGGTGTAACCAACCCAAGTGCAGTGTGGATTTGTGCTGCGTGCATTGCACAGCGTGGGCGTGTGCTGTACACGCGTGCAGTGCACATCCCTGCGCAGCTGTGCAACGCAGGCGTGGGCCAGGAGCCCCATATGCAGGGAGGGAGCCCACACCCCATCCCTGCCGCCCCAATGCCGGGGTGCCCAGCCCTCCTCACTCCGATTTCTTCGCCCCCTTTTCTCCCCATCCCCCGGCTCCGAGCGCGGCCCCGAGCCCCCCGCGCTGCCCTCCCGACCCCGCCGCGCTCCGCTCGCTCGGCCCGGCCCGGCCGTCGGGGGTCCGGACAGCCGCGGCTCCCCGGTCCCGCTGCCTGCTCTCCTCCCCCGGCAGGGCGCGGCGGCTCTGGGGGGCTCGGACCCCCCCGCCCCGGCAGCGGGAATCGGAGCGCTCCGGGGCGCGGGTGGGGTGCCCCTCGGCTCTTCCTCACCCCCTTCTCCCTGGAAGCGAGGAGCGGGCGGGACCCAGGGCAAGCGGCGGAGGTGTGAGCCCCAAGCCCCCGCCCGGAGCGCGGCGCACGCCCCCTCCGCCGCTCCGCTCCCCCCGGGGCCTCCGCGCATCCTCCCCTGCCCATTGGCTCCACGGCGGGGGGGCCTCAGCCCTATATAAAGGCAGGGTCGGGAGGCTCCAGAAGGGGTTAAAAAAACCCCAAACGACAAACCCAAAACCCCAAACCCCGACCGCCCCACCTTAAACCCCACAGCCGACTCCGCCACCGGAGCCGCGCTCCCCGCAGCCCGCCGCGCCCGCCCGGCGGGGAGCGCCTCCCGCCCGGCCATGGAGCGCTGCTGAGCGGCCCCCGGGGCCAGCGGAGCGGATCATGAACCTGGTGGGGGGCTACCAGCATCACCACCACCATCACCATCACCACCACATGCTGCACGACCCTTTCCTCTTCGGGCCGGCGGCGCGGTGCCACCAGGAGCGCGCCTACTTCCCCGGCTGGGTGCTCAACCCGGCCGAGGCGACCCCCGAGCTCGCCGGGCAGAGCCCTAACTACGGCCCCGCCGAGTACGGCCCGGCCGGCCCGGGGCGGCTGGAGGCTCTCAGCGGCCGCCTGGGACGGCGAAAAGGTGTCGGAGGACCCAAGAAGGAGCGGCGGAGGACGGAGAGCATCAACAGCGCCTTCGCCGAACTCCGCGAGTGCATCCCCAACGTGCCTGCCGACACCAAGCTCTCCAAGATCAAGACCCTGCGCCTGGCCACCAGCTACATCGCCTACCTGATGGAGGTGCTGGCCAAGGACAGCCAGCCCGGGGACACCGAGGGCTTCAAAGCCGAACTCAAGAAGGCGGACGGCAGGGAGAACAAGAGGAAAAGGGAGACGGTAAGAGGCGAATCGGGACCCGCGTCCCTGCTCCCCGTGGGCCAGGAGCGGGCGGGAAAAACCCTGGGGCTGGGGGGAAAAATCCTCTAAACTCTCCCGGCCTCGCTGAAGCCTTTTTTCCCAGCGTAGTAACAACAGCAACAATAATAACAGTAATAACAAATCTGTGAAGGAAAACTCGTAGAAAAATAGCCCGCCTGACGGGCCGGGTGGGCTTCCGAGCGCTTTGCGGGTCCAGGGCTGGAGCCTCCCCCGGTCTGTCCTTCACCTCTGCCGGGAGCTCTTCCAGGACGAGTGGGAGCAGGAGCGATTCGGAGCAAGGGGGACGCTTCTCCCCGTGCTGCAGCGGGAGGGTGCGGGTGGGGACCTCTAAAGCCCCTCTTTGTCCTCGGGCTGGCAAAGCCGCTCGGAGCTGCGGGGCCCGGCTGCAGCCCTGCGGCGGGCGCAAGGGGCGGGCGGGCGGCCCGGGACCCCGCTCGGTTCCTGACCGCTCCTTTCTCCCTCCTCATCCCCAGCAGCCCGAGGTCTATTCTCAACCTCTGGGTCACGGCGAGAAGAAGCTGAAGGGCCGGACTGGTTGGCCCCAGCAGGTCTGGGCTCTGGAACTGAACCCCTGAGAGCTGCCCCGCCGCCCCGACGGCCCTCCCCGCCCGCCCCTCCATGTGCAATGTCGGAGAGAGCCCAGCCCGGCCCCGGAGCCCATCCAGGCGCAGGATACGGGGAGCCGGCCCGGCTGCCCCCCGCCCGGACGGATGCTCCGCGGGAGAGAGGCGAGAGCGCTTTGCGGGCTCGCTCCTGCCCGCCTCGTCGGCAGCGGGGACCAGCCGAGCCCTTTCCCCCCGTCCCCTTCCCGCATTTGCAGTAATCGTTGCTCCCTCCTGCTGCCAGCAGCGATCGGCGGCTCCTGCCCTGCCGGGCCGGACTGGACGGTTCGATTCGTTTGCTGTTGTAAATATGAGCCTCCGATCCCCTCTCCCCGTCCGCTGCCTGACCGACGCGTGGCTGCGGTGAAACTACCTAGAGGTGCATTTCGGAACACTCCTGTGCCGGGTTTTCTACCTCAGATCTGCATGACCACTTTCCGAGGGACCGAGCGCGCCACACCACGTATTTAAAACTGAATAGCTAAAAAAAATTTAATAAAATAAAATTTAAACTTTATGCAAACGGCCTCGGGTCCGAGCCCTCTGCTTTTCCCTGCTCCGGTAATCGCGCTGCTCTGGCCGGGTCCCCTGCGCTGCCCACGGGGATGCTCGGGATTAAAGACATCCCTGAAGTCATTACTCTGCTGTGGGGCCGATCCATGGCAGGGAATTCCTCCTTGGGGAGCTCGGGATCCTTTGAGATTTGTTTATGCCGTCCTTGCTTACCGCAGGAGCTGGTGGAGCTCTGCAAACGCACCCGCGACCTCCTCCAGGGCACGGACGCTGCCCCTGCCCTACCACCCCTTCTCTCCCTCCCCAGGAGCCCAGCTAGAGGGACTGGACTCGTATTTGGCTTGGGGAAGGATGGCAGGATCAGGCCTTTCCAGTGTCAGGATGGCACCATAGAGCTGTGGAGCCCCAGGTTTTGTTGCTGCCATGCAGAGCGCCAGGGCTCGGCTCCCCTGTCCTGCCGGGGCAGCCCGCCCGGCTCTGGCACCGGCAGCACTTTGTGACAGGGATCCCCTGTTGGGCGCTGCCTCGGTCACATTTCGAAGGAGCAGCGTCCCCTCCTCGTCATCCGAACACGATGAATGCCACCGGCCTCAGACACAGCAACGCTCACAGCCCAAATACTGTCAACACTCAGGCATAAATCCTTAATAATCCTTAATAATTAAAGCCAAATCCTCACCGCTGTGCACACACGGTGCTCTTACCAAAGAGTTCCAAGGCGTGCGTGCATGGGCTCCAGAGCCTGATCCTGCCTTCCCAGCCTGGCCACGCCGCCGTTCCCAGAGACACCGGCATAAACCCTGACACTCAGGAGGCTGCTTGGGGCAAAAAAAACAGCACGAGAAAATGTGTACATTATTCTAGGGCTAATCTGCGGGCTCACAGCAGGGACGTTTACATTTTCTGTTTCAAACCAAGCTTTTGATTGCGATTGAAAGGTATAGAAATAATGATGCAACCTCTGTAAAATACTGACACATCGATTAATCTGCACACACCAAGAATACCCCAGCTCACCCATCGGGAAGCTGCTTGGGTTTTACAGCCACTTTGTGCATGTGTACAAATACAGACGGAGGGACACACAAACATTGGGGGTACAGCCAATGTAATTAACTCTCGGCGAAGAAGAATCTGGCTGCGTAATCAGCCTTCCCGCGCTCCGGAGCCGCTGCACGGCTGCCTTTCCTGCCCCTGATCTATTTTCTGATCCCTTTGAGCGAGGCTGAGATGAAAATTGACTGCCAGAGAAGAGCAATGCCCGCCCGCCGTGGTACTTTTTTGTTTGAGCTATAAGAGGTTTAGCATGATACCAGTTCCATGAGTGGAGTAGGACACTTCTAAACCCGAATGCATTCAAGGGAAAAAAAAAAAAAAAAAGAAAACGTACAGAAAGCCAGCCTCAAAGATCCTATTTTATGTCTAAGTTTCACAGTCTCCTAAAGGCTGGGTACTTATGGGAAAGCTCCCAAGCTGTCACCGACACCACAATCCATATATGTGACCGCAGACCTGTTCATATGTGCCAGCCGGTATCCGTGTATCCATACAGCGCCAATCGGGGCTGCCCTTTGGCATTGATGAGGGAAAGGGTTAAATGGGGACTCGGGACTTGCTCTGCTGTGAGGCAAAGGTGACTTTGCCCGGGAATCGCGTCCCCGGTGCCGGCACACCATGGTACATCACTCTCAGCCTGCGCACCTTTCACCCCGCCAGAAACCTCCGCTAGTTTTTACCTCGTGTGTTTCCAATTTTGCTTCTGGGAAGGGGCACCCTGCACAGCCAGGGCGATGTTCTGCCTGCATCCGCAGGATTTTTTCTTTTCTTACCACAGGTCTCTGGGGGTGGTACCTGCCGGCTGCAAACTGCTGCGAAAGGCGTCCCCAGTGCCAGCCTTCCCTGTTCCTCGGGATTTTGCAAGTGAAAGCGCTCTCCGTTTCTACGGCTGCAGAGGATTTCCCTGCCCAGCAAAAGGGTTTTCCTGTGAGGCAGTGGCTCAGCGTTTGCGGGGGAGAGAGGGGGAAAAAAGCCACTAAACATTTCCTGCAGCCTCGGGCTTCCCCGCTCCCCAAAACCCTTTGGAAGGGCTGCGTTTGCCAGCAGCGAGCTCCGTGCCCAGCTCCGCACCGGAGCTCAGCCACTCCGGGGCCGGGACGGAGAGTCGAGCTTCCAGCTCAGCGCCTGTTCCAGCCTAGGATGGGGTTACCCCTTCACCCCCAGAGGGAGAGGAGCTGCAGGGGATGGGAGCCCTGCACAGGGACAGCCTCCCTTCCTCGGGCAGCGAGCCACGGCTGGGAGCGGCGTCCCGGCGGCGCCCGGCAGGCAGCGGCAGAGCTCCGGTGCCGCCGGCACCAGAGCTCACTGGAAGAACGGTTTGGCCACCAGCTTTGAGGTTTTGGCTACCGAAGTGCCGAGCTCATCGGTCAGGGGAGATGGCCCTGCACACACCTTCGGCTCGACCCTGCCGTGAACTTGATGCCGTTGGGAAGCAGCTGGCTCGGGGCACGCAGGCGGGGGCCCGGACAGAGGAACACGCACGCAGGGATCGCCTGGCCCTGGGGCAGCACCTTACGTGCCAGGTTCTTGCCGCTGGAATCCAGCCACCAGGGACACTGCAGGGGACCCTGCTGCCAGCCCTGCTCGGCCCTTGGCTCCCTGTCTGCCCAAGGGGGCGATGCTGTGGGAAAGGAGGCTGTCGGGCGCTTCCCACCCGTTGCTCTGTACCCCTGGTTTAGCATGCAAAGGAATGGCTCCTTTTCTGACTTTATTTTTTTCCCCCCTCCTTTCCTGCCAAGCCCAGACCCCGCTTCTTGTTGTTGTAGGTATTTATGGGCCTGTTTATCTGATCTCGGGGGAGCCTATTCTTATCTCAGAAGCAGCAAGGGAAGGGTTACACTGGACAGCTCGGTAGACAGGATGGAGCCAAATAAAATACCAATCTGACAAAAAAAAAAAAGGGGGGGGGGCGAAGGAAAGAAACACCCAGATCCAGCCACCCGATCACCCATGAGCACTGTCCAGGCTGCAGGCTGGAATTGCCAGCTCCCAAAACAGCTGCTGGGGTCGGGCAGACAGCACAACCCTGGGCAAAAAAACTGCCCAGGGACAGAGCAGAGAAGAGGACAGGGTGATGACACTGAAAGATGGGAAGAAAAATAATTTTTTAGAAATTTCAGGTCGATTGTTATGGCGGTTCAGCCGTGCTGCTGCTGTCCCGTGTTTCTCGGGGTGAGCACAGAAGTGTCCCAGCTTGGAATGAGAGGCACAGTCGGTCCCCAGCCCTAGCAGGGACTCACTCGAGGTCGTCCCGAAGGTCACGGCCAGGGCCAGGGCTGCTGCCTCTCGTCACGGGGCCCCTCTGGGCTGGCCCAGCCGGTGACACAGAGCTGGGGGAGGCAGGGGGCAGGGCAGCCCCCACCCCGGACAGCAGGGAGCCCCAGCTCTGCTCGGCCTCTGCGGAGCCCAAAGTGCAGCAGGGATAGGGCGGGAGAGGATGGGATGGGGCTGGTTCAGATGTCCCCTCCTGCCTTGGCAAACAGGGCAGCAAGGGCAGGCTCATGCCAGGGGTACCCCCAGTCCTTGCCCCCTCCCCACCCCACGCCCCCCTAATTACCGCTCTTAAGGAAGCGCCTGGGAGTTGTGGCCATTTAAGGTAGCCCAGCCCCTCTGAGTAAGGGTAATTGGGCCATAATTTGTTTTCGGTGTCAAGATGGCGTCAAAGATAAGACAAAAATCTCCAGGTTTGGGGGCAAAAGAGACAGGAGAAATCCTGACCCGGGGCCGACCTCGGAGGAATGGCCACAAGCCCCAGTGAGTCACATGGCAGGTGAAAGATTTACTGCCAGGGGAGCTTTTTGATCCTCTCCCAACACTCGGAGCCTCTCAGGCCAGTCGCTGGCTCCTAAGTCAGGCTGGCTCCTGGGAGCCCTGCTCAGGTGGGAAGGTTTTCTGCCCAGCCGAGGCCCCGCCCAGCTGCAAAGTTCATGACATTCAATGGCTCTTCCTCAAACCTCCACGCTCCTGGAGTCACATGATGCCCAGACCCATCTAAAGAGATGATGCATTTCTAGTCCTTACCTGTAGGAATGATGGCCAAGCACGGGAAGACTGCAGCCAAAGGTAGATGAACACTGACTTTTTAAAACTTTCTTGCTTTGATTTTATTTTCTAAACCAAATCCAAACTCTCTGGGTTTTCACCCCTGTGGCAGTTCCTGCTTGCCTCTGCTTGCACTGAACTCTGCTCAGGGTAAATTATTCCATGCAGCTGTCTTTGTTGGGAAAAGACCAAGAGTCCTGCACCTTGGGCCAACCTTCCCAAGACCATCCTTTAAACAATGGACAAACTCATCATCCATCCCACATCCCTGTCTCTCCAAAGCCAGCCTGCATTGCTCCTTTACTCCATGAAGGCTCTCTCTCCAGTGCAGAGGACCTACAACTTTCTGCAGAATTACCTGTTCTTGTCCTGCTCAGTGTGGAGCAATCCCCACAGCAAACACCTTCTCTGGCAGTGCTGACACTTTGCTGACCAATTTCCCAGTAATCTGCCACGACATCTCAGCACAGCCTCAGGTGAGGGTGGGTGGTGTGGGGTGGCACAGCAGCCCACCTGTGTCTCATGCAGCAGTTGGATTTAGGGCCCAGAATGGAAGGAGTGGCAGAGGACCAGAGCTGTACAGCTCAGGACAGGGGGTGGAACCAGGGAAAAAAGAAAAAAAAAAAAAAAAAAAAAAGCAAGCCCTGAGTCTCTTCCCCCACACTCCTCCTGCACAGCCACATCTCTAAGACACAAAACCATTAAATCCACATTCACATTTTTCCCTGGTCCTCCGTGCTGCCCTTTCTGCCGGGGGAGCAGGGAAGCAATGCCTGGTTTCCATCAAGGCTGCAAGGAGGCTGCGGGACGGCTCACGCAGAGGATCGGACGTGTTCAATTTCAATGTCCAACCAGGAAAAAAACCGTCAAAACCCAAACAAACCGTTTTTATGATCTCCACATCCCAGCACAGCATAATCCCGCTTCCGGTCCCTGACAGGCACAGGCAGCTCCTGCCAAGGAGACTCCTTCGGGATGGGGACACGGCCCCGGTGCCCCCGCGGCTGCCCTGGGCTCGGAGGGGCAGCGATCCCCCCTCCGCCTTCCTGGGCTAACACTGCCCTCGCACGGCAGCCGGGAGTGCAGAGAGGGATGTGCAGTTCTCGGCCATCGGATCAATCTGCTGGTTCCTCTGTCTGTCAGCGTCAATATGTTAAAAGGACTGAGCAGATTCCGCCTTGGTTTTGAGGTTGAAATCTTCTGTGGGTTTCTTAGCAGGGAGCAAACATGAGATTAAGTAGCATTATTCATTACTCTATACAAATAACAGATTAACTGGCAGTTTATTTCTGTCACAAATTTCCCTTACACCCTCTTGTACTGAAGTCAGCACCTGCACAACAGGTTGCTGCTTACAGCTGTCTTCCTTCAGCCCTGCTGCCTCTTCTTCTCACTGTGCAGGCAGAAGAGCCCCCAGTCATCAATCTGGGAATATAAATGACCCAGTTTTCCCCTTCCACTGGGGTATGCTGCCCTTATCCTCCCCTGAAACCTCCTAAAAACCCTTGACACTACACAGGATGTGTGACCTGATCCATCCCTGGTGCTCACATGTGTCACCTCTGGTCTTGCCTTCCTCAACTGAGAGCTCCCCGAGGCAGGGACAACCTCCTGTAGCACAGCAGCATATTCCAAAAGTATCCTGGTTCATGAAGGCCTCCAGACACATCCACAAAGGCAGGCACTGGGGACACCAGGATCTGTTTCGGGTGTAAAGCTTTTGACATCTGATCATCCTCCTCTGTGAGAACCCAAGTGTGTGAAATGCTACACAACAACCTCTTTCCTGGCTAAAAATCAAGGCTAAAAGCACAACTCAAACAGTGCCAGCAGAGCCTTTAAAAACACCATGACAGAGTTCAGACAAATACTCAAATCCCAGTTTTTTTTACTTGCTTCCTTAGTGCAGAAAAAAAGTGAGGCACCTTTGCTTGTAAGGCTGATGGTCAGGAGGAATATCAGAAAAAGAAATGAAACAAAGCATTTCATGGCAAAGGATCTTGAATGCTGGGATGGTCCATGTCATTACTGCTCTGGAGCAGTGCCCACCTTGTCAGCTGGGCATGCAGCTTTGACTCTGGACAACAGGAGCTATAAATCATGCATGAAACGAAGCCAAGGATGTGCCTGAGAAAGGAGTAGAAGCACAGGGTTGAACTAGACATAAAGAAGATTCAATAGGAAACATGAATCAAATGAGAAGCTGCACTTGACAGACTCTTCATGATACAGGAGGGGAGGAATTCCCATCACAGAAACACTCCCCAAAATGCAAGGGCATGTGGCTCTTCAACAGCCTCCATCTTTTTTGCAAGTTGTATTTTTGTTGCATTCAAAAGACTCCATGAATTGCACCTGTGCAACCCACCTGGCTTTGTCAGAATATATCAACTGAGATTTCTACTGCAGGCTTGGCATTCCCACTGAGCAGTGCCACTCTCTGCTCCATGTCTGCAGTGTTTTCAGCCCTGGGGAAAAGGCAGTGAATCTGAGAAGCCAGGCACTGAACATCCACCCAAAGCAGGACTCCCTTGGCTCTGGAACCATCAGTGCTGAGGGCAGAAAGGCAAACAAGGGAATATGGGCCTGGTTGCTAGATAGATCATTTATTAAAGTGAAATTCAGAATTTTATCTTTCTCAGACAGTACAGAGTTAAAGTCTCATACACAGTGGAAGCAGGACATTTCCTACACCTCAGAGAAATGAGTTCTACAGTTTTTGCTATAAGTTACTAAGTTGCTTTAACAATACACAGCTATATTACACAGTTAAAAATACAAGGTGTCCAAAACATTTGGCATAAGATCAGCACAACACATGGAGGCAAGAAACAAAAGAGGGAACACAGTTTTCTCTCCCAGTAAGCCTGCCAAAAGACTCCAAACCATTCTGCAAGTTACCTGCTACCCACCTCCTCTGCAGTAGCTGTGGAGCAGAGGGGT
Organism: Serinus canaria; assembly: GCF_022539315.1. NCBI lineage: Eukaryota > Metazoa > Chordata > Aves > Passeriformes > Fringillidae > Serinus > Serinus canaria. The sequence goes on along the minus strand of NC_066327.1, from coordinate 12,912,862 downwards.
GGGTAGGACAGGAGTAAACCCAGCCCTGGCAAGGCTCAGGTGAGCCAGAGGCTCCTGGAGCCTGCTGATGCACAGGACGGCCTGCAGAGCTGCTTGCAAGGGAAGTTCAGGTTTAAAGCAGGAGCCTCCCCCTCTCTCCATACTTTGTTCAAGCCTTTAGTTCATCCCAAACAGCTGTGTTCACAAGGAAGTCAAAAACAGGAGACCAGGGATAGCTGTGAAAAGTGCAAGGAGTATCTTACATCCTAACAGTTCATTTGCACTTTGAAAGTGGAAAATGAGAACTCCCTAACTTGATAAGCAAGACATGGTTAAAGGGCATCAGTGACACGAGGAGCGAGGCATCAATAACATTCCTTCACCTTTGGGACTCTTCTGTCCTTACTCTGGGCAGCACAAGGACTCCTTTTGCAAGGGAGGCCACCTTGTATTACCCACATTTCTAAACTCTAGAGACAAAGTGACTCTAGTGCTCCAGGCAATCCAGGGATCTGCAAACTTAAACAAAGAGTCCCTCAGCAGACCCCTCCTCTCCCCTCCAACTGCAGTTCCTGCTGAAGATCTCCCATTGGTATTTACATTTGGCTCAACCAAAAGATGTAAAGTGCACAGCTCGCCCTCCTCCCCCTCTCATAAAACATCCATCACAAGAGCTGACACAGAACTCATCTTCCTCCACACTGCTGCTGCTGTGGAACTGTGTTTTGTTCAGTCTCCCCGTGGGCCATGTCCTGCTTCATCCTCCCTGTGCCACCATGACCCACATGAAAACTCCCATTTTACTGTAGATTATTTCAGCTCTTGTGTTCAAAGCCTCTCTGAACCCAGCTTGCACTTTAGACTCACTTGAAATGCTAGGCTTGACATGTTCTGGTCAATTCTTGCACCCTGGGGTATCTAGTGGTTTACAGCCACATTTCTAAGGAAAACTGGGACACCAGAATACTGGAGAGAAGTGGTACAAAGCTCTGCTTTTCTCAGGCTGAGTATCTAAAGTGCCTGGCAAAAGAAACATTACTTTTTACTGCAATTGTTTACTTCAGGTTGATAAACAATAATCTTTCAGATTATGAAATTTTGAAAACTGCATTCTAACAGAGCCTCCTTGGATGTGTTTGCACTTTTCAGCCATCAGGCTGCTACTGACTCGAGTCTTTGCATGCTTCCAACTCCCCTGAGTTGAGCTCAAGCCAATAACTACCAGCAATGATTTCTTCTTCTTCCCTTGAAGTGAGCAGAGGGTCAGCATACATGATGAAATTAACCCCAGAAGAGATGTTTCTGCATTATTTGGATTGCACACTAATGGCTTTGGATCTGTTCAGAACTCTAATTAAGTTAATGGAACTCTGCAATGAGAATTGAGCTAGGCTATGGAATTGCATTAGGCTATATAATGGCTGGAGACCTTCAGAGACAATTCCTCTGCCCCAGGGTGAACGTCACCTATGCAGGCTTGTAAGAAATAAGCTTTTATAAATAGAAGATGACATCTGGTCATCCTCCATGCCCCCAAGGCTTGTGCTCCATGGTTCAAAGCTAGACAGAATTTAAGGCCCATCTGTGAAAAGCAAAATGCAAAAAAAATATCTTATCATACCAGCCAAAGCGATTTGGGTCTTACACCTTTCCAACAAGTCCCATCTAAAAGTGCTGAGAAAATGTCCCACCTCATGGCTTCACAAGTGTGAGGTTCAAACACATTTAATTTGACATTTAAAATAAAAAGTTGGAAAGTCTTTTTTTTGTTTGTTTTTACTTGGCATGCAGCATAAGGAATCAAACACACACCACGGTATCGTACACAGCGACAATTGCATTGTTGCGTTTTCTGGTTATTAGACACTAAATGCTTTTCAAGAATCACAGGCACCCTGAACATGGATATTGCTACTGAATTGACATGTGGTTTCAGTTCATAGCACGGGAGCCAGCAAGTGGCTGACCCTTCCAACAAGACCATCAGCTTTCTGTTGCTCAAGGTGTTTTGCTCTAGCTAAGTTGAGAACAAGGTAATAAGGCATTTGCAAGGGGTTTATAAGGCCATGGGGTCTGACAGCCAAAGATTCTTCTGTTTCTTTGGTGTCTTGCCTCCAAGCTTTCCACCTTATAAACAACTGCTAATGGCTGGTAAACATCTCTTCATCATCGCACTTCACTAAGAATTTTTTTTTTTTTTTCAAAAAAGTAGAATTGCTTTAGAAGTGAAACCAACAAGGATCATGTTTAACATCAACTGACTATTTCAGGAAAAAAAGAAAATAAAAGTTTCCTGAATACCACCTCGGCACAAAAGCATTCCAGTGAATACACCTGAACAGATGGAACCTGCCACCATATTTCCTTGAAAAGAATAATTTTGCTGCTGGCTACTAAAACACCCCAACAGATTTATTTACTCTTAAAAATAAAACAAAATAAAATACAACCACAAAAAAAAAAAAAAAAAAGTAAATCCCAAACAAACTATATTTTTACAGTTTTGGTCTAGAATCACAGAATCACAGAATCAATAAGGTTGGAAAAGACCTCTGAGATCATCGAGTCCAACCTATGACCAAACACCACCGTGTCCATTAGACCATGGCACCAAGTGCCAGTCTTTCCTTTAACACCTCCAGGGACAGTGACTCCACCACCTCCCTGGGAAGCCCACTCCCATTATTAATCACCCTTTCTGTGAAGAAATTCCTCCAAATGTCCAACCCCACCTTTCTGGTGCAGCCTGAGGCAATTTCCCCTTGTCCTGTCCCTGGCTGCCTGGGAGAAGAGGCCAGCCCCCACCTGGCTCCACCCTCCTGTCAGGGAGTTGCAGAGAATGAGAAGGTGCTCCCTGAACCTCCTCTTCTCCAGGCTGAGCAACCCCAGCTCCCCCAGCTATTCCTCACAGGACCAGTGCTCCAGATCCTTCACCAGCTTTGTTTCCCTTCTCTGGACCTGCCCCAGCACCTCAATGTCCTTCCTGAACTGAGGGGACCAGAATTGAACACAGCACTCGAGGTGTGACCTCACCAGTGCCCAGTGGAGGGGAAGAATCACTATGAGGCATAACCTCAACTCAGAAACTCATTTTCCCTTGGTAGCATCCTCTGATTACATGAGCACTTTGTGGGTTAACATGCAGCCAGAGAAGGCACCCTTCTAACCATCTGTCCTGAATGAGAGAAGCCAGATCATGTTGACTGATGTGGGAACTACTCCACCCTTTCAATAAGGAAAGGACCAGCACAAATAGCAAATTTTTAAACATTCATGAAATACTGACACAAGACATTCTCTCCTCGTTCCTTGAACCTCTCTCTTGTATGATGTTCTAAAAATCCGTACAGAATTGAACAAGGAAATGCTGAAATAATCACACTTCCCAGATGTCACAATGAGACATGTACCATAACAAAGTATTTCTGCCTATGATACAGGACTTAAGACATGTTGAAGTTTGTCGAACATGTTTTTGGAGTATTAGCAAACAATTCAGAGTGATGTGAATGACTTGCTTTTAAACTGTGACTTCAATTTTAAAGAGACCCTGGGAGAGCTTTAAGAAGAGCTTCACTAAGTGAACCCCTCATGCCTTACAAAACACAATGCAGTACTAAGCTGGGACCATGACCAGTGTGTTCAGCTCTTAAACAAATCTTCATCCAGTTTTGAAATAATAAAATCTGCCATCTACAAAATGCTAGCTGAAGTTTTCTACTGTTCATTTCGTTGCTTAAGGCTTGTTAAGAATATCCTCTCTATGTGGAGTCTTGGCATCTTGTACCAGAATGGAGACACTGGTCAGGACAGCAAAGAAACAGAGCAGTGCTTTAAATCATGAGATCCCCTGAAGAGAATTTGAGGTCACTGGAGAACAGTCAGTCACGACCAATACTTTTAAAAGCTCCTTTTGCCAAAATAATCATTGTATTATCTGTAAGGACACCTTGGCTTTAAATAAAATCAGGGTGATCTCCTCCTACAGTGCACTACCAGGGAGCACCAGTGTGCCACCCTCACTCACACAGCTCTCATGAAAGCACATGTAATGTTCATGAAAGGCAAATGCTTTGATGCTTCTTGCCCATTGCAAAGGGAAATGAAATGTATCATGAAATGCTCCAGTCAGATCACTGCCCTGGTTATGGTGCCTCACCCATAAATCTGCTTTATACAAAACAGAGCCCCTGAATGCACACAGCAGTTTTGTGACACCTGCTAAAGCTTCAGTATAAAATGCACATCATTTGTGACCGATACTGACCTGACACAGAAATGAAGAGACTGATGTCTCAAGCCATTGTTTCACCTACCATCACTGAAGTATGCATAATCAATTAAATATGCATTCTACCAACATGATCAGACACAGTAAACAGGTTGTGTTTGCCTTAATACCATATTCAGAGAAATGCAGAAATTTTTAAATGCTTACAGAAAATTTAATTAGTGAGTTCTTAAAAGAAATTAGAAAAGACACTGCAGAGTGTTGGTTGGCATCTGTGTTGGATGGGGTCAGAAGGAAAAAAACTGGCAAAAAAACCCCCATCAATTTCAGACTGGTCAAGTAGCATTCACTGGAGTAGATCTTGTGAGCTGGAGCATTTGCAGAAGTTTGGGACTTGAAGCACTGACTCAAGGCAAGACAAAGCATGTGTAGGTGAGCAGCAAGCTCCAGACAAACTTCTGACCCATGCACCTTGATCATGAATTTTATCTCTGCTGCTCTTCCAGTCCTGTACCAAGACAAACTGCATGGTAGTTTGTGATGCAGCCTTAATTCAGTGAAAAAAAATCCATCTGGCATTTGAATTGCACTGAGATGTAGATTTCCAGAAATGGTTTAAAACACCAAGTTGACAAACTCCACAGTTCTACAGATTTATTTGGTTTCCCCATTATCCTCATTTCTTTATTCCAATATGACTTTGAAATGAGGGGAAGAAGTCTTCGGAAACATGCTGGGCACATGTTTTTAAATACTCCTCATAAGAATGTCTATATTTTTTTCTGTCATCCAGACACTGCATTTTAAAAAAATTTACAATATACTTTAACAGTTTTTATAAACCTAAAATGCACAATACCACATGTTCCTTCAAGGTCTCTCTTATTCCAAGCCTTGTTAATCTTCAATCGAGTTGTTTGCTGCCTTCTGATTTCTGGTCCAGCCTGCTCTTGTTGTTTTTCACCATGTAGATGAAATATGCAAGTGTCTCCTTCTCATTCACTGGAATATTCCTGAAATGACGACTGACAGTCTAGAAGGACAACAGGTAAAGAGACAGAAATGCTGGCATTAAAAACTAGAAATAATCAGAACAGGGTTTCTCCTCACTTTCCAAAAACGATTTTATGGCCACTGAGCACATTATCCTTTGAGTGAAACATGCACCAATTCCAACTGTCAGTCCTCATTTACCTCCCTCTCTCTTTACAGCTGGAATGTGTGTATGAACACAGCATAGCCTTGCTATGTCAGCAGGATTTCCAGCCAACCTACAAGAGGAATTTGGAAGCCAGAATGTCCTCCTGCCAAAGCAGCACAGCTTCTCCTCAGCAACATTTTGTGCTGAGATTATTTGGCGAGTGAGTCTTCCCTGCACCTCCGTGCTTTGAAGGAGAGTGTCAGAGACACTGCAGTACCTTGCTGTGTGAACCAGGTGGAGCAAAGTTTTATCCAAAAAGATTTCCTCTGCTCTCTTAAGTTTTCACTGAAAGGAACATCAGGCAATTTGCAATGGGAGTGTTAGGGTTTGCCCTGAAACATTAGCTGCTTTTTCCTCAGAAAGTGAACGTAGAAAACATGCTGGAGCTGGACAAGATCTGCTCCTCACATAGAAGCAACTCTTTTTTTGGTACCCAACACATCTCTAGAACAGGATTCTGATGCAGGCTGAGCAACAAGTCACTCCAAGGAGATTTATGGAAGCTTGTGTTTCCCTTACAGTGGGATAGCACGAGGAATGAAAGAGCCTCAGGCAGCAGTGAGAGCTGGACGAGGATCCTGCATAGAGTCAAAGCTGCTCAGGCTTCACAGGAAAACTGGGAACTGTGTGACAGCTTTAAGTTAGGCTCCCTTTATTTTCTGCCTGCACAGTAATTGATCTTTTTTTTCCTCTTGGGTACATTCATGGTAAATTCCTTAAGCAGGCAGTCCTTCATGGCAGGAGGCAGCTGACAGACATGAATTGGTTAGTTAAAATATGACAAATCAGGACTACTAATGAGGAACAACCCCACCCTACTTTGTTCAACTTACTCCTACATGCCCTATACTGCACATTCTCTAGATTCTCTATTTTCTATATATTCACTGCCTGGATGACTTTGAAAGAGAGAAAGACAGTGTCTTGCCGACTTTTTTGGTCTGTCAGGTTTTTGTTCTTTAAATCAAAAGTAAAAGCAAACCAGACAATTTTAGGCAGACAGTTGTGAAAGCCACAACTTACAAAATCAACCTCAGTACTAATCAGTACCTACTGCAGGTTTTTAGTTTAGAGAAGATTTTTCCCACAGCACAGCTTCAGATCAAGTCAGGAAAGAGAGCAGAGCAGAAGCACAGCAAGCACAACTTGCCCAAATACCAGAGAGATACAGAGAGTTCTTTCTGAACAAATAGCCCATATGGTGAGAAAGCAGCAGAGACCCTTAAGAAAAAAGCCTTTTATAACACAGAATTGTCAGGACAAGGGAGGGAAATGAAGAATCTGAATCCATGGACAGTGATGCTGCCTTTAATAATAAGCAATTCCAACAAGTTCAAGTGCCTGTGAGGAAAGAGAAACTAACAGGAGCACTTAGAGAGACAATGAGTGGGTTAAGTCTGAGTTTCAGCTGAGCAGCCCTCCCCAGATAACACCCAAAAACTGGATCCTGTTTCTGTTCCCTAAAGGGCACCAACTGGGACTATGAAAAAGGTGGGAAAGGAAGCAGAGACAAGCAAGTTACTAAAACAGGCTTTGAACAGCCACTGTCTGTGCATTCCAAGCCTGTCCCAGGTGAAAGCAAGCAGGCAGCTTTCTGCTGGCATCATTCCCTGAAACCTTCCAGTGGGCACTTGGGTCTGTACCAGTGAGTCCCACAGGTGTTAATGCCCACAAAACATGCCCTTGAACAGAGGAGATAAAAAGTTTTCTTGCAACAGAGATAACACCACTACTGTCCTCACTTACTTCTGCAAGCTGAGCCTTGTTGAGTCCAGGCCTAGTCTGCAATTTATAATGTCTCTTGTAACGTCGCAGGGTGTTCACTTGGAGCTGGAACAAGTCAACCTGGAAGTGATAAAGAGAAGAGGGCATGAGCACACTACCTTTAGCTTCTATGAGTAGTTATTTTATCTAAAAATAACTACTTCTTCCTCAATAGGACTTCTCCTTGCTTGCATTCAGAACCACGCTGGCTTGTCTTACTGACAAACCTAAGTATATTTTGTATTTGTTAATGCTAAAGGACCAAAATAGCCTCAGGGAAATAGAAATTTTTGTTCTGGTTCACATGCTGTCAACAGAATTGCTGGCCAATTTCTGCTCTCAATTACACCTCTGCAACCTCCAAGCAAAGGGGAACCTTTTGTTCCCACAAGGTTTAAAAAGCTCACACATGAAATAACAATTTAGCAGGCACTGAACAAACGGCTTGTGACATAAAACAGAGTACAGAGATGAAATGAAATTCAAATACTTAAATAGGAAGTGCAGAGTTTAGAAGCAAAGGGGGTGGTGGCGAGGTTACAGCAGGGAAGATGAAGATCATGTGGGAAATGCCAAGTTTCAAAGACAAAAGGAATCTCTGCTGAAAACTGAGAGGGAAATGACATTAAAGCTGACACGGTGCAGAGTTCCCAGTTCAGCTGGGTGACGTGCATCCGTCAGGTTTCAGTCACCAAATACTCTGTGTGCTCTACAGCACCAACATTTTTAGATGCCAACTGGGTCTTCAGCAATCACCCTGGCAACTACTGCAGAGCTTGAACAGGAAAGTTTTGATGGAGAAGCTTGTAGAATGGAAACATGAACAGTGATAAAAAAAGGTCAGGTTATCTTAAAAAAAAAAAACATACCAAAAACTTGCTACTCTTTCAACACCTCCACACAAGAGGTGTGTGCACCAGCTTTACACCAAGACACAGCTTTGCTGGCAAAATGACTCTTGGTGGCTTTTTTTTTTTCTTTCAGAAATAAACAGCTTTTTGCCAATAGGGCTGGCATTTCCAGCAGAGGGCTCTGCTGACTGTGGCCATGCTCTGCTTCTCTGAACATCACCTCTGCACCACTTTTGCCATGTCAACAGTACCAGAAGCGTCACTGAAGCAAGTGCAGCACGCAGTAGCACAGAGAAAGGATTATTCTAGAGTTCTCTATCACAGAAAACTTCCCCCAGGCCTATCTCCTGAAAATAAAAATGTGTCACAAACTATTTAAAGGTAGATTTAAATAGTGCTAAAAAATACCATATATGCAAATATCTGGAGCAGCTCAGTATCTCTGGGTATCAAACACCCAATCAAAGAGAGTGACCTATTGAATACTGTAGTGTACTTTCAAAATTATGCATATTAGGTAACAAGAAATTATGTTGGGGCATCAGACACCACCAAAAATAAATTATTTTTAGCATTAAAAAATAGTATAAAATACAATTTTAACTGTATGTACATGAAGTTACCTTATCATGCCTCTTTTTATAGAAAACTTTACATGGGCAAAGAACTCAGAAGGGAATGAAGAAAATTAGGACACCACACGTTCGAGAAAACTCTTCCTGGAAAGTGAAAGTTACTCCACAGCAGCTTCAATGGCATTGCAATTTAAAATATAAATATTTTCTGAAATATGAGAACATCCAAGTGAAACTTCAAGATGCTAAGAAGGGGTAAAGCAGCCCACGAACCTCTGGAACATCTGTGTCGTGCTCAGGAGAGTCACCTCCATCATCGCTCGTCTTCCTCTTCCTTTTGTTCCGAACACTTTGAATGAAGTTCTTGTGAAAATCACAAATATACAGATGTCTCACCTGAGAACCAGAAGTGGTGAAAAAGCAATCAAAAAAGATACTGTGAAACAGCATCCAACAGCAGTCACTTCAACGCCAGTGTCAGGTGCATCCCTCAAGACTGGCGTGACCGACTGACAGCAAGGAATTTCTAATCTCACATCCCAGCCCTGATATCACACTCTTTATTCAGAGATAACTCACCTTACAAAGACTAAAGGCAAAAAAAACAAAGAACTCAAGCTCCAGCTGAATTGAACCTCTGGAGATAATATATTTCTTTTTTATGGCTGCAATCATATGTCAGGAAAAAAATGGGTGCTTGTCTGGAGGAAGTGCATTTATTTCAGGACTTACTAGCAGGTAGCTACCAAAAAATGTATTATTCTATTCCATTCTTGTGAACTCTCTGGCTTGAATAGTACAGAAGATTATTAAAGCAAGTGTTTCAAAACCTTGACAAATAAAACTTGGGCTGATCATCTCAACTAAAACAAACAGATCAAATGCAGAATAGCCTCCTTCCTAATGCTTGTTCAGCAATGGAATCTCCCTTTTAACAAATATAATCTCACTAGAGTTAGTAAAACAAAGGACTTCAAATGATCAAAATTATTTGGTATCTATAATAGAGGCAAAATATCTTCAGATAACACAGGCACCAAAATCACTCCATGCACCCTGCTTTACACTTTCCCTTTGTTCTGACTGCATTAGTCTCATTTCCCCTTTTTGTTTCTAAAGCCTAGCATCTGTCAACAAAGACTCATTTCTAAAATGCAAGAAATTACTACGCCACTAGACAAATCTGCTGAGAACTACAACTGGGAGAAATGTTCTATTTTTTAAGAATATGTTTCAAACTGAGTCACTTTTCCCGTGACACGATGCATTTTGGCTGTGCAGAAGGGACCCAACCAACTGGGGGAGCTGCCAAACAGACTGACTCAAAACTTCACCTTTTTTTTTTTTTTTTTTTTTGCTTCTGCTTTGTTTTCAGCGGTTTTGATCTTTACAGATCAGGCGAAAAAAAGCGTGCAGAGCTGAATTCCGTTAACGAAGTCACTTCTGAGAAATTCCTTCTGTGATCTGCTCTGCTCTGCCTATTTCTCTGCTGGGCAAATAACCCGTTTGTATCTCGAGCTGACAGCTGTCAATGTCATTAGGCAGCAAACCGGGCTGTTCTGTGTGCGAATAAACCCTACTGAAGAGGCAGCACATCTCACTGCCAGCTCGGTCTTTAACCTGCTTCACCACAACACCAATTCTTACCAATTAAAGAAGTAACGTCAGTGCCGCCTGACTGAAGCAGCAACCACAGCGCTGTTTTCACCTGACAGCACCAGCCTCTCCAACCCGAGACCGCAATGGGAACAGCACTCCTGCCTCCCAAGCACTGACAGCTCGCTCCTTTGCTTCCCCGCACACCACCCGCCTCCCAAACACGGCGTTTAGTGTTTTGGCTACATTATGCTTCAGCAGGCGGGCAGAGACACAGGGAAAAGCCGGTTCTGCACCCGGGGAACAGCCGGGTAAACCCAGGCACGTCCTTCCCTTTCCCGAGCGCTGAGGACAGGCAGACGCGGTCCGGAGGCACCGTGTGTGCCGCACGCAGCCCCGCAGCCCCAGCCCGCAGCGCCAGCGCGAACCCCCCCGGCCGCCCGGGAGCTCAACTCGCCGGGCGGATCCGCATCTCCCCGGAGGCACCGCAGTGCGGTGGCGGCTGGGGCCGGCCCGGCCGCCCCTCCGGGAGGCTCGGCAGCGCCCGGCAGCCCCGGCCGAGGCCGTACTCACACTTTTGTCGATGTCCAGCTTCAGCTTCTTCTGCGAGATGCTCTTCTGGATCCTCTTGCTGAAGGACGCGTTGCCGGCGGGGCGCACGCAGCGGTCCCCGTCGTCGATGAGGCAGCAGCTCTGGCCGTAAAAGGGGGCGGCGGGCGGCCCATCCCGGCTGTCCTCCTCGGTGCTGAACCCATTCATCGCCCACCTGCCCGCCCCTCACCCCGCGCAGGGAGCCGACAACCGGGGGACCAACCGGAGGACGAGCCGCCGTCACTACCGCGCCCTCGGGGGGACCCCGCCGCCTCCGCGGGGGCCCCCCACTACGGCAGGCGAGGGGACCCCCCCGTCCGCCGCCGCCGCTCAGCGCTGCCCGCGGGGTCGGGCCGGGCCGGGCCCCCCAAGCGCCGCCGCCCGCGGGGAGCCGGGACCGCGCAGCGCTCGCACACACAAAACCGCCTCCCCGGCCGCGGAAGTCCCGCCCCCGGCCCGCAGGCGCGGCTCTGATTGGTCCGCGCGGCTGGAGAGGCGGGGCGCCCCGCGCCGCTCCGAGCACCGATTGGCCGCAGGAGCTGTCTGTCTGCCGCCGCCGCCCGGCCCCCGCAGCCGGAAGGTCGCCGTGAGGGGCGCGCGGAGGGAGCGGCGGCTCGGCCGCCCCCGGCCGGCCGGCGCTGAGGGGACCCGGCTGCTCCCCGCGCTGCTCGGCAGGTGCCGGGCTGGTACCGCCCGGAGGAGGCGTTCCGGCCCCGCCGGCCTTCGGGCTTCCCCTGCTGCCCAGACGCGCACGGGACACCCGCATGCAGCCGCGGGACCGCGGGTTCCTGCAGCCGCCTGCGGCTGCACCGGCACCGCTCCTGTGCCAGACCCGAACCCGTAACAGGCCTGGAGCTGCGGCTCCCACCCGGCTTTCGTATAAAACTCGGGTCTGCACAGCCACAAATGCCCGTTCTTGGGTCATCACCCAAGCTGGAGTTCCTGGCTGAAATGTAATTTTTATAAGAAATACAGTATTTCTCTTTTTTTTCTTCTTCCCCTCTCCCCCGGTCACAAGGCAGGGATAGTGAAAAGATGGGACCTGGAAAAGCGTTTCTCCAAGCAATGTGACTTTAAACTTTGCATCTTTTTTCATCTTCAGAAAAAAAAAAAAATCAAAAAAGAACCCCCCAAAAACGACAAAAAACCTCATCGCACCCCCCAAATCTCCCCAAAAATAATAAAAGGGGAGAAAAAAGGAGGCAAAGTGGGGGAGAGCAGGGAAAGAATGAAATTCCTGCTGATTTGTGAAGAGAAGATGTAACTTCTGGAAATGCTGTGACTTCTGAAATACCAGACAGCAAATGCTGTTGCCATAGGTTCCTCAGCAGCTCTGAAAGGAAAAGAATTTCATCTTCCTGAAGAAATGACTTTCTGCTCAGATAGAAGAAAGGTTTTGTGGACTAAAATGACTTCAAAGCCTAAAATCCTGCACATGGAACATTGTGAGCGAGCACTGGGTGAGCTGTGCTGAATCACACCAAATACCTTCGCAAGTAGAGACTCCTTAAAGCCCTTGGTCATCGGCTCAGGCTGCTCCACACAGCAACACTGGCAACCAGTTCTGCATGCTCTACACAAGACAACTGAGAAAAACCAAAATCTGTATTTTCCAAGCACTCCTTAGAATACCAAACAAGCCTCAGAATCTGGAGGGCAGAGACTTCATACTCCTCAACAGTCCCGCCTCTTGTCTTGCTTTTACTGCGGGTGCCCTCGGGCAAATGGTAATTTCTGTTTGTGCATGTGACCAGCAGAGAACCACCACAGTGCACCCTCCTGGGGACACGCTCCCTCGGAGCCGGCCGTTCTCACGGGCAGCTGGTGGAAACAAATGGCTCTACCCACAGAGCAAACAAGCAGTTAGCAAAGAGCAAAGAGATCTAAAACACTAAAACACTACGGCTTATAAAAAGCCCCAGACCAAACTGATTGAAATCTGCCTGCCTGAAGTAATATCCTCCTGGCAAAGCCATACAGCTATTCCCTAGTTTGGGGGAAAGGGAAAACACCAAGAGGCTGACAGAGATCTCAGAGCTGCTGATAACACGCCTTCTGGCTTTATCTTAACATTACCAATAAAAATCAAATGGCTGGCTGAGGAAATCTTGCAGAAGGATTATCTTGACACTCAGGAAGCCAAACTCACAGACTGTAGGGACAGATGATAATAACAGCAAGCAAGGAGATAAAGGGGAACAAGCAGAACTTCTTCCTGTCCCCTTGAGGAAGAGATTGTGCAGGTGCTCCCTGACTATATTTTGGGAAGAAAGAGGCACCGTAAGTGTCAGAACAGGCTGGTACTGACCATCAGATTGTATTTCATCTTGGGCTGCAACCTCTCATCCCTGCAGATAAAAAGGTTTTAAGTCCTTTTGCAATGCTCCCTAGAAGGAAAAACACCAGCTTTTGTCACTGTCTGTTTGCTAATTCAATGCTAATTACCTCCTGCTCAGGCTAACACGATGACACCTTTTTTTCAGTCTTATAAATTAAAAAAAAAAAAAAAAAACCACAGAGGTGTTTTTATAATTGCAGTTTATTTCAGCATATTTATCCTCATGGGAACCTCCAGATTTCACAGTCTGCTAGTCTGGAACAAGCTTTCTGCAAAATAAACTGCCTCATCGAGACATTCTTTATTAGGTATCTATCACTAACCTGATCCAATAATTCTTTGTGGGAGATGCAATGAAGTGAGAAACAATGTTTCATAAACCCATCAGTACCCAGGCAGCTTTAGTACCTCTGAAGCAGTAATAGCCTGGCCATCCCAGTCAGCCTCTAATCAAATTAGGGGAGCCTGTGCAGGCCTGTAAATCTCACCTGGAGCAGCACTACCCTCTAAAGAGAAGTCAGTGGTGTTGCTGGCATGTGGAACTTAGTATTTTAATGGAGCCATTCAGGGGGCTCAGGACAGAAATACTTCTCTCCCAGTGGTCTGTGCTGCTTGAGATGTCCTGGGAAGAAGGTTTTTTTTAAACTTTTCATCATCAGAAATCAGACCATTTCCTTGCACAGTACTTTGGGGAGGCCAATGAAAACACTGCTCTGGCACCTTCCCCCAGACTCCCACTCTCCTCAGCACTTTTCTAGGGTTGCACATATTGAACCTGCTAAAATGCTTAAACTGTCACAGCTTTTGGCACATACTTACCCTGGGCAATGTTCCCGTGGCCAAGAATCACAGCTCAGTCTCCCCTGGGGATCATGCCTTGCTGGTCCCCCCAGAAAGGCTTCTTTTCCCACACACACATTTTCATACATTTCATTGTTTGTCTCCCATCTATTTTCCCCCCAATGTTTTTCACCCAATGGAGCTGAGTAAAAAGGAGTATTGAGAAGGCCACTGAAGAAATTAAGTGGTGACAGCAGGAAGCACTGAGGGTGCTAGTGGGAACATGAGCAATGCTGATACACTTTTCTTGTCTTGGGCTGAGCCTGCTCTCCCCACATGGAGATCAGAACACAAACAAGGCCATGAGCTGTTAAAGCCCTCCCCTGCAAACCAATGGGTGAGGATGGATCTCCCAGCAGTCACTCCCAATGCAAACAGGCAGAGAAAGAAGAGTCACAGCTGGGTTTTCTCAGTTCTTCTGTGCTCCCCACTGTGCCCTACCAAGGCCAGTCCACGCCAGGGGGTTCCTACCTGGGCACAAGTTGTCCACTACAGCCATGGTTCCTTAAGGACTGCACCACTGGGCATGGAGTGACAGGAAACCTGTGCTGGGGAAACACCACACCAGGGCAGCTGAGTTTATTCTCACAAGTAGAAGAGAAATCAATCACTGGAGCAAAACAAGGCAGGGACAGTCATGTCTGCATACACAGTTTTCAGAAAACACATTAAAAATTTATTTTAAATATATTATAAAAGGAAGTCCATTCAACTTTAAAAACACTAGGCATTCTATCAATGATTCCCAATTTATGAAAGCTACTACATTAAAGTGCTACAAGTCCTTTACCACCCCCAGATATTAGGCTGTTGGTCCTAATACGCACAAAATAAATACACACTGATTCAAGAGGCACCATCCAGTTTTACAGAGAAAATGCATGCAGTACAAGGTACAGACAAACTTAGACCTAATCACCGAGATCCTAGAGAATGCATTTTGAAACCAATTCCCTTCTCCACCCTAGAGGCTAAAGCTATTTGTTGCTGTTATCATAAGGGCTAAGGTTTCAGGCTGTTAGCTTGATCAGTTTTTATCTTGTTTTGTGGCTGAAGTTCACATTTGTTTGCTCACTACCAGGGATTAAGACTTTTCTCCATGAGTTGAACTAGTATATTTAAAACCACATTGATCCAATGGCTTTATATAAACTCCCAAATCACTCACAACTGCTGGAATCATTGAAGCCTTTTGGGTCATACAGAAGCATCAAGAAAGCTCAAATGCAGTCACTTAAGGAGTATACTCAGCTAGCAGAGGCAGAGTCAAAAACAGACACAGACTTTTTATTAGGGTTTCCATTATCTAGCATTGCCTAGTTACACACAGATTCTCCAAGCTAAAGCATGGCACTACAAAGTAGAAATCAAAGCAGGAGGTGAGCTTATTTTGGTTACACTTCAAATTTATAATGTGAATAAATCAATCTGACTGGTTAATGAGGAATGTGAAATGAATTGATGAGTCTGTGTTGAATGCTGATGGCAATTTCAGATCTCATTTCCCATTCTCCACCCACCACATCTTTCTCCACTTGAACCAGGTGAGGATTTCCAGCTTGTTTTAAAATCTGGACTCAACACTCATTAGGTCAGAAAATAAAGCACTTAAAGGTGAATCCTACACAAGCTGGGAAATTGCAGCACACACACTTTTCCTTGCTTAAGATAAGTAAAGGCCATGGCAGTTGGGAGCAGCACCCAGTGCTCCTGACTCACAAGCCAGCTCCCCTTTGCTGTGTATCCTGTGAAACCACCCAGAATCCATGAGCCCCAGCAGCTGGAAGTGGCTGTGGGATGCAAGGTACACCTGCATCACTTGGGCTGTTTCACATATGGCTTTACCAGGGCTCTTTGACTGCAAGCATGACAGGCTGACTGCCAGAGGCTGGCTGTTCTCTCCAATAAATTCTAAGTCCCTGTCTGTATCCTGAAAGACAATTTAGAATAAAATCTTCTCCCTTTTCACCTGGCAGTTCCATGATTGCCCAGTCTGACTGTTAGGAGATGTCTCCCCTGGGTGATGTGAGCCAGCAGAGCTGCTGTCACATCCTTGCAGCAGCCCCAGAGCACTGTGCTCTGCAATGCTGCTGGTGCCTGTTTGACTCTCAGGGAGAAGGAAAGTTTGCTGACTGGAACACTCCAGTGGTAAAGGAAAGCAAAGCCTTGTGCACAGACTGCTGTAAAACCAACCACGAGGGAAGTTAGGCTGAGAAATTGCTTTCTTGCTACTTCTGTATTAGAGATTTTAATACACTCTTGAAAAAGTTTCCCAGTGATGGAAGGCATCAGCTTCTTCTGAAAGACACTTCTGCTATAGATTTTATATGCTTTTGGGACTATTTGTGATTTGCATACTTAGAAAATAAAATGCAGGATCCTGCATGCCAGTGAAATCATGAGCCATCACCATGAGGTGAAACATCCAGCAGCTCACCAAGACATCTTCCAGTACAGCTTCAGCTGTTAGAGCACACCCAGAGGAAGCTGCCAACCTTTCCAAGTCTTCCTATTAGGAGTGACAAACCTCCCCAGAGTCATTAACCATATCGATTTAACAGAGGGAACCCAGGAGCTTCTGAATTACTGTCGTTCACACAAATTTTGCACTGAAAATCAGACATTAAAAAAAAAATCCCACACACAAACCCTGCAGGAGTCAAGCCTTCTCTTACATCCTTTATCCCCCAATCCCTTCCCCTCTCCTCTCTTGTCCAGCAAGGCACTAGGAAATGGTTCAAGTTTAAGCATTTGCTGTACATTTACATTTAAAAAGGCACATCTTTATTTTAATGATGCTGTATTCCCCTTTCAGGAAGGCTCACACTTTCTTCTATTGTGGTTTGGAAAAGATAACTAATTTCCTAGGTATGAGAAAAGACACCTTGCACACATGAGAGCCCCAAACCTATTTACTGTCTGTAGGCCTTAGAGATTAGCACCAGTATAGATCAACAACAGCTTCAAGAGCAAATCAAAGAATCTTTATGCAACATAACACACACCCTGTTGTCTGGGATTTTGATACTTAAAAGCAGCAAAACTTATGCAGCCTCAAAGAGAGGGGTATTTCAATACCTTTGGGGGGGAAATATGCAAACATGTATTTGGCATTAGATAATCACCAGTATTTAATCTTCAGTCTTGACTTGCATGCAGATGTGAAGATTTGATTATGTACTCATGCTTTAGTGATTTTGCTTACAAATAACCAAAAGTAATTGGAATAATTAACGAGATTGCCCTGCAAAGGCTCAGTTAAAGATGCAGATGATAAAATACAGCTTATATCTCTCAATCAGTGGATGGCTGGCTAATATTAAGTCTTTGCATTAGTCAACAAAGCCTCTAGGGTACTGAAAAGTGTAAGTGATGCAAATAATTAATAGCTCAAAGCCCAGTGAGCTAGTCAGAAGCATACAGAATTTGTGAGGCTCTTGCCACACTCAGATCCCAAACCTTCAGAAAAGAGATCAACCACACTGAGATGGACCTGGTACAAGCACTGACACTAAATCTGATTTCTGTGTACTGGTGATGGTTGTCAAACAGGAATTGCCTCAACTACTGCCTAATCTGTTGGTGCAAGCTGCTAAGAGCTGACCTTTCTCTACAAATTAAGATTACCAAGTGGTAAAAGACCTGTTCATTGCTGCAGCTCTCTCTGAAGCAAGAATCCAGTGAGCCAAGTGAGGGCTCCCTTCACAAGGTGAGCCCAAGTACAAAGCAAGCCATGCAGTTTAGAAACAGTAGCTAATCCTCTCATTAGAAAACTAAGACACACAAAGCTGCAACCTGCAAGCAGAACAACCTACAGTCCATTTATAGAATATGCTGATTGTGTCCCAGTTATAAAAAAACTAGCACTGTTCATGGACAAACAGCTTCTTGTTCCACAGGCATTAAAACATTCATAAAGACATCTAGTCAGGCCATCTAGTGGCTCCACAGTCAGCACTACTCTGCTAATGAGAGCATTAATAACTTAGGGAAAGCAGCAGTCAGACACAAAGTGCTGGAAGGTGACTCTGGCTCCCACAGAAATGCAAAGGGATGACAGACATACTGTAGTAACAGAGAACATAAGATGTCAACTCTGCTTGAAGCTGGTCTCACTTCCATCCAATACTGCTGCAGACTGTCACAAGGGAAGTCTAGGACTGTTTTGTCTTTCTTCACTCCCAAAATCTTAAGACACCAAAATTTGCAAAGCCTGATTCCAGCTGCAATGCAGTGGCCATGTTGCCTGTTCTCCATGACTGCAGGGACCAGCTAAGTTTGCGGGAAAGGTCAGACATGGCCTCAGCTGTGTGGATGAGAGTGGTGGAAACAATTCTGAGCCTCCTACACAATACACCAGACTGGAGAGTTGGGGACAGACAGTTGTGTTCTTGTTTGCTCCCAGCTGCCAGGCACAGCACCACATGGCCTCCAACACATCTGAAACATGGGACACAACCCTACAACTCGCAACAAAATGGCTTTTGCTTTTGGAGGTCTGCAGAGGGAGCTACCCTGCTTGTTTTGGGACCCCAGGGAAGCATCTCCTTGCCTTCACATGAGAGACATCCTAGAGCAGAGCTTCCCCGTGCCTCTGAGGAGGGGCAATGTACTAACCATGCTCATCAAGCATCCCACAGAGGTCCCCTCCCTCATCACCCCAGAACTGGCTGCATGCTAGCTACTCTTGCAACACCCCTGCATGGGCAGCTAGACAAACCAAGGAGCTGAGCAATTCCTGGCAAAGGAATCCTGTTCACTAATTTACACAGCATCTGTTCACAGCATCATCATTCCCAGCTTTTACCAGAAAATGCCACTGCTCCCTTCAGTACAAGACTAAGTCAGGGGAACTAGTAAATATGTTTTTGCAACAACTTCATTTTAAACCAGATTTTTAAAAATACTTGCTTCAGATAGACTTGAACCAATGGTGCTCCATTCATTCTTTAGTGTCAGTACATTCCAGCTCCTGGGATGAGACAATCCTGGTTCACTGTCTGGCAGATCCCACAGCCAAACCAGGAAGGGGTAACACCTTGCACTGCTCACTCACTGCACAAAGGAGAGGATACCAGGAAAATGGGTCCATCAGTCCCACATCTCTGCTAAAGCAAACAGATTTGCAGTGACAGTAAACTGTACAGTGCTGTGGGTGCTGCGAAATGAGGAGAGATTAATAGCACATTTCCACAAGGCTAGAACACCACTGACCACAGGACTCAAGAAACTACAGACTGATGAACAAATGGATAAAGACCAATGGCTAATCTCAGCCCTGACTTTATTATCCTGAATTAATCTGCTCACACCAACTGTAAATTAACTTAGCCTTCAAACCTCTCAAGGAAGAATGGAAGTTGTCTTCCTGCAGCAGACTTAACTCAGAAATCCTAGAGATGTCTGTGCTAAAAAGGTTATAAGAGGCAAATTTGGAACCTGATATCCAAAGGCTCTTAGCATGAAGTCTTTACCTGAAAGAACTGCGATTATTTAAAAACCCTCTGCTAATCTTTCACCTTGAAGATTCAACAGTGAGTGACAAACTGACTGCAAAGTGAATGGACCAGAAACCCAGATTCCTCATGGCTAATAACAACAGCCATATTCCCAACACTTGGCTGCACTTCCACTAGAGCTCATTCCTTCATCAGAGCTATGATTTGGAAAGTAATAATACTCAACCTGTTTGAAATACATTTGGTTCTGGGCAAAAAAAAATACACATTTCATTTTACAATAATGGGCTGCTTTTTTTCTTTTTTTTTTTTTTTATTTGAGGCTTAAAACTTGTCTTCAATATTTTACGTATATGGAGTTTGGAAGATAAAGCACCTGTGTGGGAATGCTTCAGTGGGTGGTATAGCAGCTACAAAAAGTCCTGCAGGGTCCTGGATAACAAAATCATTTAACACCAGACCCAGTGGGAAATAAAACAAAACAAAAAAGGTAAAAAATAAAAAGCGCCATTTGAAACACATTCAGACTCCTCTAAAAACAGAGTTTCTGTTCAGTCTCAGCACAGAAGTGGCTCTGGCAAAGCCTTTAAAATTCCACCGTCCCCAGAAGAGAAGGATGCAGCATCTTCACAATAAAGACTGGCCTGCTAGTTAACCTTCTCCTGAGATTCTCCCTTTTACCTTCATTAAGTGTTTAAAAAAAAGTATTAAAAATTTTTTTGTAACCCTCCCCAGTAAAAACTATAATTGTAAAATATATATATATATTCTCTCAGTCTTTTAAAGATCAAGGTTTCTGTTAAATTCTTCCAAGATGGTTGAGTTTGTGTGTTCAAATATCCACTGCTGTGTTGGAGATGAAGGATTGCAGCTATTCATAAAGATCTTTCGATCACTCTCACTGCAGTCCATACAGCTGCTGCTGACTGGGTGGTAGAGGGTCTTGTCCTGGAGGAGAGAAATTTGATGTGATCTTGCTTAAGTGGAGAAGAAAAGTTGTTTTAAAACCAACAGAAAGAAGTCTTAAAAACCAGTTATGTCACTTGGGTGTATATGAAGTTCTTCCACACTTAACTGGTTAACAAGTGTCTGGGTTCATTCCCATCCCTTCCCAAGAGAATGCAGCCCAATCCCTCACCTGCACTGGGACTTTCTAAAGCTTCCCAGGGGCTCTTGCTGGAATCCTGCTGCATGCCACCCCTTCCAATAGAATGCAGCCCAATCCCTCACCTGCACTGGGATTCTCTGAAGTTTCCCAGGGGCTTTCAATGGAATCCTGCTGCATCCCTCTTGGGCACCATGCCAGCAGATTGCAAGGACTAGGACACTCAGACAAGAATTTACTTACCTGTGGCCTGCAACAGCATTGCTTAGTAGGAGGATGAATAAATCCTTATCTACTTTTCGCAAGACATTGCAGTGCTCAGAACAAACCAACTCTCAGAACACCTCTTTGCAAACTCAAGGGCATTGCACTGTCAGCTGTGGGGACACTGCATAGAGATTGTCCCCTGCTCAGGAGCCCTGGGGTCCTCACCTTTCTAAAGAGTGAAACAGGGAGTCACCTCTTTTTAACCAATGGTACAATGACAACAGGCTGCCTGCAGATTCCCTTATTACAGCTACATGAAGAGAAGGAATAAAATGTTGTGGTGACATTTTGAAGAAACGTAAGCACTTCAGGCAATTTGACACCTTAGCTGAGAATACGCCCACACACTCAGACTCACTTTTCTGTATCTCCAGAGCTGGTTCCCCTTCATTCCATGGCAGTCATAGAGGGTCACAGGGCTGCTGTGGGAAATGGCATCAAAACAAAACTTCTTGGTGTGCTGAGGATCCCCTGGACGAATGTCCTCTCTCCAGCTGAAGGTGAAAACCTGTCAGGACAAAGAGGACCCTCATGATGGCTGGTACTGGGTGTAATACTTTCACTGGCAGAATGCTGTTCTCTGTGCCCACAGGGTGGGAATGGCTTCAAGGAAAGGACAGTATCTTCTAGAGGGAAAATTCCTCCTGCCTCTGGGGACAGGGACTGCTGACCAGGGGACTCTGTACCAGCTGTCACACAGCATCTGAAACAAGACTGTGCTGCTGCAGCCAGCCATGCTGGTCAGCCTGGGTACTAGAGCAGCCCTGAATGTCTCTGCAATGCAGACATACATCAAGGATTAAGTGAGCAGCTGACCAAGTACAGCCCTTCCCAGCCAGCAAAAAAGACAGAGCTCCAGCAGCTCGGAGTTAACGCTGGCAGTGAACACCAGAGTCTGCACAGACAGCCTGCAGTCACCTTGAGAAATTGTCCCACACTCCTGGGACAAGAGAGCAGGAGCCACAGCTTCCCACCCCACCCACAGGAGTGCAGGAAGGGCAAACACTTGGGCGTTGCTTCCTGGTGCTCCCTTCTACTGACCCTGCAATGAACTCTCAGCACTCTCAGGTGAAATGAAGGAGGGACTTCAGAGAGCAGAGGAAGAGTTTTAACTCCAGGAACTGAGCACATCTACGCCTGGCAATGCAGTGCCCTGATGAAAGGGCAGCACTGGCCCATGTGCTTCTGCAGGGCTGCCAGCCAGCACACCTCCCTTCCAGTCCCTAAGGAAAAGGCTGTTCTGGAGGCTCCTTTGGAGTCAGCTGGAGAAATAGTTCTCCTCAGAGATCTCTCATGGAACACTCAGAAAGGCAAGTAATGATTAGGGTACTGCTATTTGAAGCAGTGTGGCCAAAACTTTTGCACAAAGAAACTACTTTGTTCTTGGCTGTCTTTTAAATCCCTCTTGAGACAGAAATTACCACAATCATTTAGGCTCAACGCTACTCAGGAGTTCAAACCACATTCTCTTCCTAAACATAAGCCAAAACTAATTTTCAAGATCCTCCTGACACAACAGAGGCTTAGTTTTGGACTGTGCCTGAGTAAATTGGTTTTGTTTCTATTTTTCACGCATCAAATTGATATGCAACAACCCTCTGTCTCCTACTACTGAAGCCATTCCCTGAAGAGTTATGCATGGCTCTGTAATAGAGGCATTGTTTTCTTGATTCTTTCTCAGCTCAGCTGCTACAGTTTAGACAAACTAATATTTTCCTCCCTTCTGTTACAATAAAGCTGTCGTTTCTGGCACCTCATATGTTGAGAGGGTGAATCTATAACCTGGCTGGTTTCATCTCTCCAGCAATGGTTGGGTGTTTATAATGCATTTGCCTCCTGTCAGGAGGATGATAGTGAACAGTTATTGAATGCTCCTGCAGGTTCATTAATATGCATGATGCTCTTCTATCACTTCTTTCAGCACAACCTTTGAAGTTAATATTCACTTTGTTACATATTACAGCTGCCTTGTTACTGGTTTATTGTTTTGGCACACTGTTTTCTTGTCATTTCCTTTGTTCACTTGGAGAACTTCAAAGCAGAGGTAAAAGCTCTGCACAGTCTGCCAGGCTCCAGACCCCCCTGTACAACAAGCACAAGCCACATCCTGTCCCATAGTACAATCAGCAGGTGAGCCTTGGGATGCACCTGACAGCTCTGAATGGCCTTTCCTTCAGCATTGGTCCTTGGAACCTGTCCCTGCCCAGACTCAGGGGCTGATGATTCCCCAGGCTGTTACCTGCACATTGTTCCATGCTGCCTCTCCTCTGTCCTTCACACAGTTTTCCAGCCTCAGTGGGGATCCCAGGGCTCCATGCTTGGTATCCACACACAGTCCAGTTCCCACATTGCGGATCTGAAATAGTGAATTAATCACTGAATCTCCTACTCCTACCAGGAAAGAAAGCTCAAAGAGTCTCAAATTGCAGCAGTATTTGTATGAAGATAGTTTAAGATTCCTCTCAACTATGAGTCTGAGCTGGACAGTAACAGCTGGAAGAAAGCACAGAACTCAAAATGGGACCCAGCTGTACCCCCAGCACACAGCACAACCTCGCAGTGACAGGACTGCAGAGCCCACTGTGGGCTGGGCTGTCTGGTGGTGCCATTTTTCACAGGTCTGTACCTTGTACATCCTCCCTTTAGTCTGTGCCAGTGTGAATATGCTGTTGCAACTGTACAATGTTGCTCTTCCGGATTCTTAAGTACTTTAGATTTGTGAGTTACTCTTGTGCTACAGTAAATTCTACATGAAGCTTTTGTTGAATTGTTTAACTTAAGCTATAGATTAAATGCTGTTAAGTTTAAGTGCTGTCAAACTGTTCGGCTTAAACTGTTGGTTGAATTCAGAGCTAGGTTTAGTAAGGGGGTCCACTCTGAACCTTGTGACTCCATGACAGGATCTCCCTTATTCTTTTTTATCCTTACCCTTTTCCATCCCCAGTCTTCACACAGGTTGATTTCAATTTTAGATTAATTGATTTTAGATTTTAGTTTGCTTTTTCTCTGTGTGCTTTAACCCTCTGTAAAGTAGTAGAGTGAACCTTACCAATAAATTTTGTCATGCTTTCACTTTTATATTACACCTACTTTTGCCAACACCTTTGTCAGTGATTCTTTGAGCGACCCAAAACACTCAGCCATCAGAGTTGTGTGTAACAATTCACAGCCTAGCTCCTGTGGTGGTTCTACTCCCAGAACACAGCTGACTTTCAAAAATATGGATGGTTTTCCTGCCTTTCACCTGGGAAAGCTAAGGACAAGAGTAGCTCAACACAGTTGTGAAGCCCTTTGGAAATACAAGATTTCACTATTGCTCAGCTGCTGCCTCTCCCTAATCCTCCCTCTGGCATATTCTGTTTCTACTAGATACACAACATGCAGAACAAGCCAAGTCTCTATTCTTGCTGGAGCTGTGCACTAATAGAAGCAGCTGCCTGCCCAGCTGCCTGCTTTGATCAGGCCAGTGCAATGGTAGAGGAGTTTGGGGTTTTGAAACATCAAGCAGATCTTTAAACACTCGCTCGCACCTTACTCACAGCAACTGAGGCACATGGGCAGCCTTAAAAAACCAAACTGCAGATGTCAGAGCACAAACTTGCCTCTCCCCAGGCAGCTGCTGGAGGCTCCACTGGTGGGTAGAACTTTGGCAAGTCCCAGGCGACCTCGTTCATGAACCACTTGAAGCTTTTGCAGTTGAGGTTGTTGCGAAGCTCCTTCTGCGCGGTGACATCGCCTGCGGAGAGGTGCCGGTACTCGGGTCTGCGCTGGTAAATGTACTCTGCATACTCATCCATCCACACCTCAGCCACCCTCTTCAGGTTCTGGGGGGAGAGTGAGAGGGGAAACAACCTGAGAGTGCTGCACAAGCCACCATTAGCATTCAGAGCAGCTCGCGTGTTTTTGCTCAGAAAGGATTTTCATTCACATCCACTCTTTCTCTCCAGCTTCAGGACAAAGATTATTTTTATTACTCTGTAGTTCCAAGGGACTTTTAGAAAGATATTTTCAGTTGAGGTCAAAACAGAATCCTGGCACTTGGCCATTATATCTAGTTCCTTGTGGCTAAGAAAAACAACATTAATCAAAAGTTGGTTTTTTTTTTTCCTTTTTTCTGTAAGGAAACTAGTCAGAGCATGATGCTGGTAAATACCACAGGACATTCAAAGGTCTCTGACAAAAAGCTGCTTTCTTAAATCCTTCTTATTGCATCTTTTATATCCATCTAGGAATGGGATTTGAAGTACTCCCTTCTGAAAAGCTCTAGTTCACAATACTCTTTCTTAGCACTATTTTTCCATTTTCTTGGGTAAAACTCTTGAGATACCTCAGGAATACAGAGCTTTCAGGTGATGACCCTTCAGAACAGAAGCAAAGGGTTTTACCTTGTGGCAGCAGCACATTTCATCTATTACTGTAAAGCTTAATCCCCTGTGCACCTCCAAGACAGCAACAAACACCACCCACTCAAGACAACCTGCTTGTCACAGTGCCCTTGAGAGTGCTGGAGCTTGAGTTGTTCTCTGGCAACACCAGGCACATTCTTGGTGCCCCTTGGAAATGTGCCATGTGCAGTTGTGACTCCTCACCTGAAGCTGCTCATCCAGCAGTGATCATTTACTACCAAAAAAGTTAGGAAGCTAAGAGTGAGCAGTGTGCTGATCCTGCCCCAAGTGCAACCTGCACACAACAGGAGCAGGTGTTTACCTCAAGGTGGCTGTTAAGATGCCAAGAAACAGCCTTTCCTGCCTCTCTGCTGTCTTCTTCCAGCACTGTGGGAGTACACAAGAGCCAAATACTTGAAATCAAAATACTATGAATCAAAAGAAGTACAGCTCCCTCCTGAAGAGATGCCACAGACAGGAGGGTGCTCTGTAGCTCTGACAGGTCATTGCTGGGCTGAGGAATAAATCCAGATCTATAACTGGGGTGAGGCCATTAAAGCATTGTAACACTGTGCAAGCCTTAAGATTCCAGAACAGCAGGGCACCTCTCTGAGGTTTTTAGTTTTGCAGCCTTCCTGCTCCTAGGATGTTTTTCTCCCACCAGAGGGCAATGCAATCCCTCCTCAATTTGAAAATTAGCTAGAGAAACCCAGTGCAGGATAGAAGAAAGCTCTTTCTTCTTTGGGCTACACTAGATTAAGAAATAAGATGGCACAGAACATTCCACTGTGGAAAATTACTGCTTGCCCATTCAGTAGTCTGTGATGCTTGAAGTTGAGAGGTCTTTCAATCACCAAAACCAATCACCATGCTGAAGCCTGCTGCTCTTAGAGAGCACAGCTATAAAATGACTGAAGTTATTATACAAATAAAGCCATATCTTGTTTTTATAGCCAGCGCCTGATCACAAAGTCCCTGCCCAGCACCCAGCAGTGGGTGATGTCTGGAGCATGGCAGCTGTTCACACACACATCTGCAGCTCCCTGGGCTCTCTTCCCTTTGTGCTACACATCCACCACTGCAAAACTGCTCAGCTTGCACTGTACAAGTGCAAATTACAGACAAAACCCCCTACATTTGCCTCCCATTGTGGGGTGAGAATAGACAGCAGCACAGTCACACTGCAGTCAGACTCCTGCTGTGGGGAATGCCACTGCCACTTACTCTTGCCAGGCTGACTCCTGTGGGAACCTTGTATGGAACATATTTCCTGTAGATATGACCAACTCTAGAGCAAGGGATGTCCTCCATGCGACCTCCACACATCCATACCTGTGAACAGCAGAGAAACACATTCAGTCTTAGCTTTATGGAGGAAAATGAAAAAGAAAAGACTTCCAAGTATGAAAAAAACTTAACCCAGATTTTTACATTAAAGTTCACTCTCCCCAAATCCCCTCCCCTCCTTGCCTTAGTCCCAAATCCTTTAACAACCCACTTAGAGCCATTCAGCAAGCTTTGATTTAGCAAAAGAGCTCTCAAGCCTTCTATACAGAAAAGAACAGGGAAAAAAATCCAAGCAATGAGAAAACAGCACACACCTTGCTTTAAACGGATATATGTTATTAGTAACCACAACAGTTAAACTGGGCTGCCATAAAAAACCCTGGGTGTGGGTTGTGTAACGAGGCTGTAAAAGGGAGGCCATCTCCATAGTACAGGTGGTCATGTGTTATGCAAAAGGCTCTAGGGAATTCATGAGCCTCTTCCAGTGCCAGAAATCAGAAGAAACTGCTACTTTTTCCCGTGGTTATCACTGCTCTTTTATGGTTTCATTGCTGACATTCATTCATTGCTTTTGCAGCCTTACAATTAAGTGGAAATCGCTGCCTGGTGAACACATAAAGAGTTTAAAAAAGACCTCAGGAAGTCACTAGAACACACTGCTAGTTGGAGATGACTACCTTGATGCTTGGTTAATGTCTAGAGTGGGCCCAAAAGCTTCCTTCCCCATCTGAGAAGGCTTCACTTTGTGCCAGCACTCTGCAACAACTTTCTTTTATTCTTTATTTGTAGTGTGGGTGTAGTAATTTTGTCCAAGTGAAACAAAAGGAGACATTTTCTAAATCAGCCAATCTACCTCATTAGGTTTAAGAAATATTTCTGTGTTTCTCAGAAATATCCACTCAATAATTAAATAAAAATACCCTTTAGAATACCAAAGAAATGACTTCCTGAATTCCTGAAGGGAGGCACTGCCTTTGCCCTTCTGTTTGTCCCCAGATCCCATGGGAGTGCCCCAAAGGCCATGGGTTTTGGGCAGGTGGTGCAGTGCTCTTGGTTTCCCTGTTCACTGGGGCTAATTTGAGCCACCACAGTTCACTGTACAATGAGCTTAGTCAACAGCTTTACACATAGCAGGCAATTCCATTAATATTCTACAGTGACAATATTAAATACTTAGCTCGGAAGAGAAATATTTGGCCAAGGCAGCTGCATAATTATTAGCTCTGACACTAAAGTCCTCTGGAGTTTCAGCTCTGTCTGCTGGCCCTAATAATTACAGTCATTTGCTGACTGCATATAACCTAATGGAGGTGGGCTGCTCTCAGTTAGAGAAATATTTTTCACAGGCAACTTCTAAAGTTCAAGGTACTTAATTACATGTCGTTACGGTGAGAGAGACAAGAAGGAAGTTGACAAACACTCCTACAGAATTTCATTCCTTTTGTCCCTGCTGTGTCCTGAGAGGCTAGTGCAGAAGAGATGAAAAAGAAACTAGCACTCAACTTCTGTGAAGTTTCTTATGGAATTAGAAATGCTTTTTTTATTCTGCAGTGACTGTGCTTTTGGCTGCAAAGGGCCAGAGCATGATTTCACTGCTGGGAAATTAACAGGCTGAGAAAACAAGAATTTGGACATGGTTTGTGTTTCTAGGACAGAAATGGTTTGTGCAAGGCTGTAAGAGCTGCAACAGACCTGGGAACCATAAAAACCTTCAGGAGCAGCAGCAGAAGCCCAGAGCTCAGTTGCACAGACACACACACACTCCTCAACACCCTGCACTGCACCCTGCAGCAAGATTCCTGAGGGGTTCACAGCAGCTGCATTTTGGGTGTAACACAAGCCTGGCTGCAAACACCAGCCTGTTCCTTGCTGCCTGCCCAAAGGATGCCTCACCTGCCCTGTCTCTAAGGAAAGCTTTCAGCCAGGCCACCCCAAATCCAGTTCTCTGGAACATGATGTCCCTGTGTAAGCTGAGCAGCAGAGCCCTGCAGTTGGTACAGCTGGAGAGGAGAGAGCTGTCCTTGTGCTGCAGAGCTGGAGAGGCAGCAGGAGTGGGAAGCTGGACAGAACTGATGGGCCAGGAGCTCCAAGCTGGTACAAGACTCCAGGCATAG
Organism: Serinus canaria; assembly: GCF_022539315.1. Lineage (NCBI taxonomy): Eukaryota > Metazoa > Chordata > Aves > Passeriformes > Fringillidae > Serinus > Serinus canaria. The sequence continues at coordinate 12,884,279 of NC_066327.1, read as the reverse complement.
TTGACAACATCACATGAACACATGCAAAGTGATCAGAAAAGCTCCTTAACTGAGTTGCTTAATAAGTAAAACCTAACATCAGTTTGACTTGCTCTTTTCTTGCTCACGCTTTTAAATATTGCAAACAATGCTGCAGTGGAGGAAATGCAAAGCTTCCTAATCCCTACCAGCAGGGCTCAGTGACCCTTTCAAGGTACTTTGCCACCTCTGTGCCTTTTTAACGTTGTCTCACACTGCAAGTGACAGTATGGCACCCACAGTACAAATCTAATTTTAAAGGCATGCTTCCCATTCATTCGTTGCTGCTTTGATTTATTTTATTAGTGAGCTGCTTTGTGTGGTGACAGAACTCATTACAACCTCCATAAAGACAATTACCAGTCCTTATCTATACAACTGGAAGAAAGGGGAGAGGGAAAGAGCGTGATATGCATTGGTAAAACACAGCTAACAAAAGCATTAGAAAGCCAGAGCTAAAGGTCAGAGAATCGCATCTAGGGGTCTGTCAAAGAGTAAATGCAAGAGAAGCAAACCCAAAATAGCTGTGTGCTAGCTGAGGGAATGCTTCCACTCAGTTACTGATATTTGGTTGTTTTTAAACAAGAGTACAGTTCCCAGGCATGACACACCAGAACATACACTGCTAAAAATACCGTGCTGCCAGAGAGCTGACATGGTGCTGGGCTGTGGGGCAGCACCTCATGCCTTCCCCACAACACTGACTGGCACTTACTGCCTTCTCTAGGCCTGTTTCTTCTAGGTGTTTTACACATCTTGCCTCACTCCTCAGCTGACATGACAGAAAACGTCAGAGCCTGAACTTGCACCTGATTTTAAACAGCCATTTACGCTGCAAGAACAAGAATTAAAGCTGGTCAGGCAGACAGTGCTTCTTACAATAATCTAATCAGATCTCATCAAGAGAGGACAGGAAATTTCTCTTCCTCCTCAGGCACAATTTTGCCAATCTTCATTTTGGGCTTGGAATCCAGCAGCTGACAGATCTGCTAGAATTAAGAGAAAACCTGGCTACACTGAGGTCAACGGGTACACAGAGCTGATTTAGCTAAGGCCACAATCTCACCCTAATAATAAAACCTACACAAGGGAAATAAACTAGCACTGGTGATATTGCTTCCATCTTCCCAGCAGCCTGGAGAGCTGTAACTCCATATTCATAAAGCGACTCCAGAGCCTTTGATTCAGTCAGTATGCTGTGAAAGCAGCAGATAATATGCCACCTATTCTCTACATGGGAATGTTATGCTGATCCAATTCCCTTTCTGCAATTTCAGAAAACAATGTCAGGTAAGACAGCTGAACCTCTCCTCTCAAACACACAATACAATGCTGCAGTTGGTGTGTGAACACAAATTATCTGGGTATACAAGGTTTATGGTTTCCAAAGACTGCACCATGATGAGCCAATGCTTCCCAAGAGAGGGAAAAAACACAAAGGATAGTTAAGCCTTGAAAATAAAGCTGTTTCTGCAAGAGACAACAGAAATGAAGACCAAGGGATGGACCAACAGAGAGCGGCTGGCTGGTTGTGTGAGCACACACTGAACGGTGGGAAGAAAAGGGCACAGAGGATAAGTCAGGGGGGTTCTCTTTATAACAAAGTACGTGAGAGGATGAAAACAAGGGCAATAACTCAGGGAAATTGTAATCCTCTATAGTGGAAGCATCAGCTGCTCCTGCTGCTGGGACGTGGTGCTCTCTGAGAGATTAAGGCAGCCCATGAGGCACTGGGATCTGTGTGTTTGCACAGCACCTTCTCACACACCACACACCAGCAGAGCCCCTCCTCACTGCCTGCAGCATTTGAGAGTAATGACAGCACTTTCTAATAATCACATTCCTGGGAGTGGAGGGGAGCACTTCCCTGCTGCTGCTTGGTGGGAGGCTGCTCAGGAACCTGAACCAAGAAGAGGGTGCACAGAGGCAAAAAATTCAAGGCAATGGTCTGAATCTGATCTGTGCATCACCAGATAGGAAGGGAGAAAGAAGCCACCCTGTACTGCAGCTGAGAGCCTTAGAATTAAGCAGCAAGTGCTGGCTAAAAAAAAAACACCACAAAAAAAAGCAGCAGAATGCCTGGCCTGTTCCAGTGTGGGCAAACGTGAGCTGCTAGAAAGTGGAGTGAGGATGTGCCTGGAATAAGCAGTGCAGGCTCACAATCAGCACAAACTTCAGCAACACAAGTAGAAATGCTGTCAGAAGGGATCCCTTGGCAGCTGCACCCAAACTACACACCTGCCAGAGCCCAGTGGCAAAATGGGAATCAGAAATGTGCGCTGGCATGGAGCAAAGGAGAGGCAGGCATTAGACATGTGAACAGAAGCTGTGCAGCACTTGGATTTGTTGGAAAATATGTAACATGTTTTATGGCTTGGGAAAAGGATCTGGAAAAATGCACTGGCCTACAATGACCAGAATAAGTGCAATGGCTCTTTTCCTATTGCTGCAGCAAGAATTGAAGACCACAAGTACTAACCAGCTCTTTTGTCTCCCTTTTAATTGTTCTTTTCAGGGAAACTGTCCATTTGGCTTGTTTGAACTGAGCCCTTTGCATTTTAGGAAGGCTTTACAATCTCCAAATTACAAGACAAACGTTTGTATAACTGAAATGATTTATCACCTAGAGGGACATTCTGGATTCTCATTCTTTGCTCCTCAAGTACAGCATGCAATTAAAAAGGACTGAGAACCACACAACTCAGATCTGAGATACAAAGTGCATCTCTATTTATGCCTACACAAGTCAGACATTTCCCTTTTTACTCTTCTGTTTCCCCATAACAAAAAAAAACCAAAAAAACCCAAAAAAATCAGAGACTGTGTATTTATGGAAGAGAGGCGTGAAGCAGTTTAGTGAAGATTTATGTAAGCCAAACAGAATAGAAGCCACAAAAATACTGGTAAATAGGCAACACCATCTCAAATAAAACTGAGCATAGATAAGTGCTGTACAAAGTAGCACTTGCAGAAGGGAACAGTTTAAATGCTTCACACATACTGCTCCAAATTAAATGCACTTATGTAAAAAAAAAAAGAAGTGGTTACGTAGGCAGCTGTTAAATTGTGTTTAGAAGAGGAATGCTCCATTATAACTTTGGGTAAAGAGTTGAGTTTTGTTTCCACAATCAGGAAGAAAAAAAAAAAGACCAGGAAAAACTGCAAGAGAGGAGAGGTGAGGAAGTGACTCCAAAAAAGCAAAGAACCCCCTGGAATGAAGCCTGCTGAACAGAGGAAGCAGGAGGCAGCAGAAAGGAAAGGTGACAAATGCCCCACAGAGACAGCTGGGAATGCTTGTTTACCTTCTTTCCAAAATACAAGAACACACTTCAAGGTCAGCACCTGGGAATTCACCTGTAGCCACCAGTGCAGACTGTGATCTGCCTGCTGTGTCTGGGGTGACCTGAGCAGGAACCCCTGACCTGCAGCAGTGCTGAGCTGCTCCGGATGCAGACAGGGCAAGAGAAGGAAGCAGTGCCCCTTTTCTGCTTGAATATGGAAGGGATAGATCAACTCCTTCCGTTCTGAACCAGAAACTTCTGGTTTAAGGGATTGCTAAGACCCAGAAAACAACAAACCAGAAGTTAAGGTTAGAAAGTTCACCTCAATTTTTTGTCCCTCCTACATGCAATGTTTCCTAATGATGTTTCATGCACACGTTTCATACAAAGTGCAAGGCTTCTAGAGTTTGATCTACCCTCTAGCTAAATATTTTCTGAGGTGTTAAACACTGATACTTTCTCTGTTGGCTTGCTTGAAAATTTCTGCTCAGAAGCAAGCAGAGACAGCTGATAACAGAAATACTTATGATTTCTAAAAAGAAAGGCAAGAGGTTCCTAAATAAACTTGTTTATTTCCAGTCTCTCAGCAACAGAGCCCTGTATTTTAAAATAAAGGCAAAACCAGGAAAGCACAGTCCTTGAATGGCCAAAAAAAGAATATGCTTAGGAGGAAAAAAAATCAAAACCACAAAAAACCCTCTCCCCCAGAAGTCCTGTACTCCTGGTGAGGCTCAAGAAGGCCAGATCCAATACAATGGATGATCACAGGCCAGCAGTACAGAGGAGTACCTGCACCCCCAACAGCCAGGGACAGGAAGAGATTCTTTGTTAAAGCTGGGCTGTAAATCTGGCATGCTTAGAATCTGAATTCCCATGAGATAATAAATAATGTGAAAGCAGGTACCCCACACCTAAAGCCAGAACTTTATTTGACTATGCACCTTTAACTACAAAATCTCAGTCTGCTTCTAAAGGTAAAAACGTAGCTCCAAGCTCACCAGGAAATGGCATAGCTTCATAAATTCTGTGAACAAACCTTCTATTCTTGCAATTCCAGCAGAATTATTAAATCTATCAGCCACAGATGAATGTATCAATTTATCTTAATTTCTGAAAATACACTGAGCCTCTTTCAGTGAAAACTTCATTTTTCTGTTGCACAATGAAAGAAAAAAGGGGGTCTTTGCAAAGATTAATTAAAGCAAATTTATCCCTCCATAAATTACCATCTCTGGACTGAAATAAAACACAGCATGTTTCAGAGGGGATAAGCAAACAGATGAATGAAGCAGTCTTATTTCCTGCAGATCAAGCAGTGTGACTGACTGCTGTGGCACTGGAGACAAAGGGCTTGCCCAGCCACTGTCATCACTCTTGGAAACCAGCATTTTCAGAGAGGAAGAGCCTGAATGCTGCCCCTCCTGCAGAGAATGAGTACCTTACACAATCTCATTACATGCAACACAAAGGTGAAATGGCTCTAAGCACACTGACACCCCCAGAGAGGGTCCCCTAAGCCCTCCCTTCCTGCCACTGTTACAGAGGACAAGGGACATCCAGGGTGACTTATGGGTTCTGGTGGGGAAATGATGGAACAAAAGGCTGTCTCAAAACCAGTCTTTTCTCCCACAGTTTGCTGCCCAGCAGCACATGGGATGTGTGTATGGCAGTGTGGCTTGCTGAGGATTGATATCCCCTGAACTGCACAGAGGCATGGAGATTGTGGAATCTGTTTTGTAAGATACCAGCCATGACTTGTCAGGGGAGACAGGCAGAATTTTAGCTGCTGATCCAAACTGTGCACTACATCCCTGCTATCCTCTAGCCTTGTGCTAAGGTCAGCTAGCTTAGATCAGTGGCATCCAGACACCTGGAAAATCAAATAGTCAACCTCTGAAAGAAACCTCAAACAGAGTTTAATGTAGACATCTTTACTCAGTTTGGTCCAGGCTATGGGAAGGATTCCCCCCACTGAACAGAAGACTGGGCACCTGGCTTCAGGGGTTTGGGACATTCTGGTGGGTTTCCCAAACTGGATTTCAGAGTGCCATATTCCCACCTAGCACAGGTACCAGCAGTCTTGGTGCATTACAGTGACTTGTTACTCTTTGTATGCATTTTTCATCATCTGGCTGTCTTAAAGCTCTCCACTGACAAGCTCAATCAGTTAGTGGCACAACTGTCCCCAGGCCAGGCAGATAATGACCCAAAGTCCTTGCCAGCAACAGTAATGACCCCAGTTGTTGAAGATTTCTTCCCAGGTAAGTAATAGCTTGAGTTCCTCACAGCCAGGGTCAGCTGGATTGACTACAAAGTTGTTCTCTCTGAGAACTCAAGCTGAGCACTGAGGTCCTCCTGGAACTGGAATCCTCCTTCCCTCAAGGAGAAGAGTATTTCACCATCTTGCCAGGGGTGAGCACTAAGTAGCCCCAGAGGCAGAGGCTCCACACCAGCTGACTTACCCTTGCTGGGAAGAGTGCTTGCACTGGAGCTGTGACCACAGAATGGGCACACCCCAGCTAATCCTGCTCCTTTTACTACTCCCAGCTCTTTCACCTTTAGTCACACACAAAAGTAAGGACAAGACAGATCATTCACATTCTGCACCTCAGAACAAATTCTTACTTTTCAAAACAAAAGGAATTTCCAGAGAACATGGCTCACCTTAAAGGATATTTCATACTGCTCTCCTCCCCATATCTCCAGACCTGCATCATACCCTCCCAGCTCCCAGAACCACTTTCTATCGACTGCAAACAGTCCTCCAGCCATTACAGGAGACCTTAAGGAAAAACCAGACTCCATATTACAAACACATTATAAAGACAAAGATCTCTAGCTAAACATTTAAAAAACAAAGCAAGATTTGACAAATATTCTTTTCCCCACCCAATGCTCCCAGTGCCTTTACAGCCCCATCAGTGCATCAAACAGTTGTTTTGGTGTTATCTACTGATTTCCCACTTGCAGACGAGGAGGACCAGACCAGGCTCCCTTCAGAACCTGCCAGTGCCTCTCCTCCAAGCAGGCAGGGAGTTGACCATTAAGTGACAGGCCACCACCTCAGCCAAAGGGACCTGTATGCTCCACACAGCTCTGCTTCTGTTGTAGGATTGAGTCTTTGACCTCAAAAAGTGTTTTGTTGGTTTGGTTTTTTCAAACACTGCAGAGTACAAAGGACAGCAGAACTGTCTCAATGTTGGCAAGCACAGCAACAGCAAGCACAACTTGAACACAGATTTTCTTCTGCAGTGCACTGTAATAATCAAAATTGCTGTAATTATTCTGCTAAGTTTTCTTCTTCCCCCACCTGGGAACGACACATAACCCACCACTGATTTGTTGTTTTTGGCAGAGCAGTAGGGATACTAAGTTATGTTTGAAAGATCTCAGTAATAAATGACCGTATTAATTGTTACACATTAGAGCTTTCAATGAAATGTTAACTTCTGCAGGAATTAACGTGGCAAAAGCCAGCAATGAAAAGCAGAGTGTTCACAGCTACTATACAATGCATTTCTTTTAAACCAGCAAAGCAAACAGCTGCCAAAAAAGCAAGTAGCTTAACACCAGCTTCTGGCTTTTGCTATGCTGAGGTGTAAACCAGCCCTGCAGCAGGGTGTTATTTCATTAGCTGGCTCTTAGCAGTTTCAGTAACTTACTCAAAGGGATCACTGGGATCAGGTTTCTGTAACTCAGGGGGAATAGGGATCCTCTTGTAATACATCTCCCAGTCAAAGGCCCCTCGCATTGCATCTCCAGCCTGGGTCTCATATCCAAAGTGGTCGTGATCAATAACATCAATCATTGGGCAAACGATGGTCTTGCGGTTCCGGGCAATGCGATCTAAGATGGGAGAAACACGTTAGAAAACCTGCACCAGCTGGTGCCTTTCACCATGAAATTACAAAAAAAAAAGAGCACCAAAATATGAAGTTGTCCAAGAATGACACACCTTTCTTCCTGTTCCTTCTCTCATAAGCAGATGCTCCAATTTATATCAATTTATCTGCTACTTCTGCAGTCACTGAGAGAAAAACACCAGGCCATCACCCATCACCCAGAAGCAGAATGGGAAGACACAGCCACACCATCACAGAGAACTGACTGCCAGGCTAAAACCAGACTTCTTGTTCTCAGTGAGCATTCCTCATTTCCACAAGTGACCAGGATGTGAACCCCTTCTGTGAGATCCAGATCCAGGGAATAACCCACTGCACCACCCAGCCCTAATTGCCACAGCAGAATCTGGCAGGAAGCATTTCAGACTAATGGCGAAAGTACTCTCAGCAGGCTCAAGAAATGCAAGTGTTACCTCCTCCCTTCCAACCTTTTCTTCCAACCAAATAATACAACACAGGATAAATTCCTGCATAAACATCTGGAATTCCTTAAATACTTTGTTACTGAGATGGTCTCTTGTTGGAAGTTAGCTCTCAGAGCAGAGGTGATAAAATGATGTTTCAGCTTCCAAAATACATCTCACAGAAATCCTTTCTGTGCTTTAAAAACCAAAGCATCCTCCTCGTGTTCTCATTTAAATGGCATTGGAGCTAATTCTGTCCTCCTTCCCTGGGGTTCATAAAGCTGCAAATGTTTCCAACTATTGCCAAATATAAACTGTAGTGAAAGCAACAGGATAACAATCCATCAATCCTGCAAGAAAATCCGACTCTTTCTTAAACCTCAGCTTGACTATTGTTGCCACAGCCTATTTGAGAAAGTCACACCTCAGAGAGCTCTGACAGGTCACTGGCAGCAGGGCTGTGAAGGAGTTTGGTACTGGCTGGAGGCAGACAGGTACCAGAAACAGAAGGCACTGTCCCTTCAATTAGTCATCCTTGAAAGGAACTGACACCTTCTCAAAGATGGAGTGCTGCCTTGGAAAGGGGTGCCCATGTTCTACAAATACACACCAGCAGCTCTCATTCACAAGAAGTATTTTTCACAGCCTTGCAGACTATGAAGTTAAATATAGTTATATAGGAGATAAAACCCTTAAAAGCTACTGAAAAACTGTATGTAAGGATCTTTTCTGTATCATAAAGCCATTCCCCTCTGCAAGCTGATGTGATAGTTTACTCTTCTAGCAAGATGCAAATTATTTCATTTAATGAGGAAACAGAAGAATCTGATTTCTGCTCTTTAATTAACAAAACCATATGACAAGGTTACTGCACAGTGCAGGACTCCAGAACAGAAAAAAAATCTCATACTAACCACTACAAATTGCCAACAATTCACTTGAGTCTTGTGGTTGGTTTGCTCTCTCTTTTTTACGGTATTTCCCCTCTCTTTTACCCACTTAGAGCAGGAGGGGAAAGCAGCAGGTGGGAATAATTTCAGCATGCCCTCACTCACCTAGCAGAGGTGGCAGCCAGTTGACATTGGCCTCGCAGTGGGAGTCCAGGAAGGTGATGACATCCCCGATGGCCACCGAGGCCCCCAGCATGCGGGTCCGGATCAGCCCCTCCCTCCTCTTGGTGCGCAGGATGCGCACGCTGGGGAACTGCGCCATGTAATCCTCCAGCCGCTTCTTCAGGTGCTCTGGGGGCAAAGCAGACATTGCAAAGCTGCAACAAACAACTCGTTGAAAAGGCTGGCTTGACCAGAAGGAGATGTCTTTTGGAAGTGTGGCCTCAACAGGTAACAAATGCACTAACAAGGAAAAGGAATAAAACTTACTGCTTTTAACTGCCTAAGTGAGACTTTTGAAGGTGTTCCAAAACTTTAGGAGCAATTAAACAGAGGAGGGGGGGAAAAAAAGAAGGAACAAAAAGTATAGGATGAGAAAGAAAGAAGCAGAGGAAAAGGAATAAAAAGACAGCTGGCAGACCCTGAGCCAGGGTTCTTGGACACTTGTGGAAAACCACTGTAATTTAGAAAATATGCAGGAGAATTCGTTTTCAGAAGTAAACCACACTCAGGGCATTTAAGTTCTGTGTGGTTTCTTCAAAACACACAACATAACAATCTACTCATGCATAAATAAAAACCAGGAAAAAGCCTAGTCAGACACTCCTCCAAGCTGCAAGGCAGGCACAGCCACAGTGGGTATGGGGATGGCTTCCTTAAATGCTTATCAGAGGAGATTTGCATTTAAATATGGAAATATTTACACAACTGAACATGGACTGGAGCCACATCTGAATTAACACAGTGGCAGTCACCATGATTAACAAGAATTCAAACAGGAGAGCTGCAGAGAAAGATCACTGAGTGATCAAAACAAGGGACAGCTTGTTCCAAAGTGGAGATAAAAAGTTTGGTCTGCATAACGAGAGAGGGGAACACAGCTGTCTGTACATCAAAGAGTGAAGCAGCAAAGAAAAACCTAAAAATAGGCTGAGCTGACGCTGGCCTCATCACTAATGGGTTGATCTTTCAGGCATCTGAAGTTTTGACAGCAAAGCCCATTCAGAGGGTGCCAGAGATTGTTCATTAATGCCCCACACCACCCACTGCAGTCAGCAACCAATGTAGGAAAGAAGCCTCACTAGAGAAAACTTCATATCTTACATCTAAACAAGTAACTCTTAAAATCTCACACAACAAAACTTGACTAGAGGCAATCACTGAAATACAAATAACCCTGTGAGGGCATTTGCCTTCTCTAGGAACACATCCTCTCTACTCTGTACAGCACATCTTCCTCAGTTTCCAAAGGAGGCACGAAAGGCAGGGGCTGGAAAGGCCAGCAGCAGGAAAGTGTCCCTGATCAGGGCACCAGGGAGGCTGGCCATTGGAACAGCTCACTGAAGAGAGCAAAGGAGCAAATAAATTTAACCTAGTTATGAGCTCTCCCCCTTGTGCTGACCTGGCAGCTGTGAGAATGGTCAGGAGCCCTGTGGTAACACACACTCTGTGCCTGCTCTTTGAAGCAGCCATCATGTGCCTTCCTTCAAACATCACCCAAACAGACCTCCTTGATTTTGAGGTATTCTCAGCAAGCTCTCTGCCCTGTTCAAAGCTTTGTTTAACATTCCCCAGGATTTTATTTCACAGATCCACTTTAGTGTTTTGCCTGACAAGTGTAATTGTCTCACAATATCTACATAGGTTTCCCTCTCAATAGAGCCCTTAGGACTTCTTGATGTCTAGTGTGCTTTTCCCTCATCCTTTTCAGGTCTCTTCTGAATAGATCGTCTCAAGCAACCAGAAATTTTGTCCACTCAATTACAGATTTTTCAAATAAGGGCCTTCCACAGAGACTAGACATATTATTAGTGCAGCTGCCTTCCTCCTGAGGCAGTGGGTAGACTTAAAACGAGAAGAGGAAAAAAAAAAAAGGAAAGAAAAGAAAAGCTACCACTGTTTAACATCAGAGCTCATCCCTTGCCATTGTTAGTTTGTCACAAAAGATTGTTTCATCACAGAGAACAAACAATCCTCACTTCAAGCATAAATCAGCTAAGCCCAAACCAGGATGCAGGCTTTACTTAATGTACCCAAGACAAGATAAACACCAGAGTGGCTGCTGGTGCTCGTTATAATAAAGGAGGGAACTGTCACACAGACACTCTCAGTCTGATTTCCCAGTCTGATTGATAATAGCAGAAGACACTTGGCAGATCAGACTACACAATACTTACATTATTCAAGCCAAATCTAAAAAGCACTGGAAAGTCTTAAAAAATCCACAGCTCCAAACCCATGGAAAATATAAAGAGCCTTTCTTCAGCTCTTTATTTTGATTAAAATGAGAAAATAAGACTATGAAATATTCCAGAGGTTTGCCTACCACATGTGTGTTCATCATTTCCATTTTAGCATCACCTGCCTTTCTGAACTGTTCTGGTTTGTGGTGCAATTTCATCTGTGGTGACACCTAGGGCAGCTGAAGTGACTCCTCCAGGGGCACAAGCACAGCATGCTCAGCCTGCTTCCAAACCTGAGAATGCCCTGGCATCTGGTCTGACACACCCCAGAAGGTGAACACAGAGTCACTGGACTTGGCCACATCACTTGTGAGGATGATGATGGCTGCTCTGCTACACTGACTGAGGACAGGGTGATTTGTACCTATTGATGAACAAGCAGCTAAAAATGGAGATTTCCCCCATTTTCATAGTGTAATGGGGAAAGGAAGGCACAGGAGCCATGGAGTTTTCTTAGGGAAGTACTCTGAAAAGAGACAGCAGAAGGTCTAATCCTCTGACTTCTCACTGCATTCCCAAGAGCTGGGTTTGGCTCTTCAGCACTTCTTTACTACACTTCCACTGTAAGAACATACCAAAGCATTGCATGCTTGCAGAGAGGAGCCTGCTGTTTGCTGCACTGCTGAAGTGCCTCACACATCAGGAATCATGTCCCTGATGGTTGGGAGAACAAGGAAAAGCTGCAGGTGCTCCAGCAGCACCTGTGCACTCACACTGCTGCAGGGCTGTCCTGCAGGGGGATGCTCAGGCAAGCTGCTCCTCCCAACTGCTGCAGAAAAATCCATGTTTGGGCACTGCATTTTATAAGATTAAGACTTCTCTATCATGAACTGCAAGTGGGCAAAGCTTATTGTATCTCCTTTGCCTAACTGACGAGTAATAGACATATGAGCAACCTCACAATACAGAAAACCCAGTAAAATGTGGTTTTCAAAGAGATTTTTTTATTTCCTTACCCTTGTGCTACTCCTGCCACACAGCCTGGCTTCTATGCACACAGATAGAAAATAGTTATTTCATTCCATTTCAAATATTGTCCCAATTAAGCCAAATTTTGCTTTTAAAAGAAAATTTTAAAAACCCAAACAAGTGTCGTTAACTGCTACAAAATTTAATGAAGCTTTAAAAAAAATATTATGGAATCTTGTCACACTGAGTAATTTTTATTACAAGGGCAATTTTCTTTAATGAAAGTTGTTAGGTGAACTGGATGGATTCCAATGGCTGTGCCTATGCTGGGCAAAGTAACACAGCCCAAAAACATAAATGAGAGTAAGATTATCTGCAGATTAAAAACGATTCTGGTAGCTTGCTAACACACTTTGCAATAAAGCTGATGTACAGTGTATACATTAACAGTACCAGTCAAGAACCACTGCTTGCTTTACTTTGAGCTGTAAATAAAGCTGTGTGAAGACAGCAGAGGAGCTTTAACAAGCAGCCTGCCTTACAGAAGCAGCCCTAAACTTTCCAAAAGAAGGCATTATTTTCCCCTAGGTCAAATTTCTGTGGTGGTCTTAATGTACTTCTTCTTACTGGCCTCATCCAAGCAGAGCTGCCCTCAGATCCCTCTAGTCTGGTGACCTTTTGTAGCATGGCAAGGACCTTCCAAGACTGGAATTCCTCATAGCCAGTTGACTTTTCATTCCAGTATTGTACTCTGCCACAGCCACAGCCTTCTGAAAATCCAGGGAACCTCCCCCTCCCACTGAAGGGCACAGGAGGACAGGACTGGAGGATCTGCAGAATTCCATTTTAGGCAGGAAAGGACAATTTCCCTTCTCTGCAGGTTATTTTGGCTGCTTTCCACCACCAAAGCCTGAAGTGCCAGCATGCATCTGGCATTTGTTTACAGGTTACCCCAGCCTGCCATCCCCACCCTCCCACACACAGACATGCTTGTTGAAGATTACAAATGAATCCATTCATTTTTACTTGGCTACTTGGCCCCAATGTGCTGTTTAACAATTTAAGAACGAATTATACTTCTTCCTGAATCCATCATAATGTGCAAGCCAGGCCTCCCTGAAATAGAAGATTCTAAATCATTGAAATTAACTTCTCTCCCTGTTTTGGTGCAGATGAGTAATCCTTTGAAACAGCAAAATGTGCTGTTATCCAAACAGGCAGCACTTCCACTAGTTTTAATTTTCTTTCAATGTTTTCACGCTCTGATCACTGAAGTTGGTTGGGAGGATAATAAATTGATTTAACAAATTGTACTATGAGCACCAGTCTCAGTAATAGAAAACTGATTAGGCTGATCACAGCTTTCCAAGCTGAATCTTCCTGCAAAGAGGAAAAGGCTTGAGAAGGGAGAGAATTAATATTTGTTGCTTCACTGATTACAGTTCTGGGGTGGACTCCAAAAGGGGGGGGTCCAGTTTCCACTGCCCATTCTGCATCAGTGCTGGGTCTCAGCACAACTTTAAAAACAGAAACTGAGGGGGGAAAGGGTTTCTGTGCATGGGACAACAGCTGAATGTGTACCACCCCACATGGTAAGATAGCATGGTTTGGTCTTGAACAAAGATCAAAAGGGTTTGCTGAAAACCTTACTAGTTTGGTTCTCTTTCTAAATGGTTTCCAATCAAGCTTCTGTTTCAGGCACAATAAAGTGCACAGAAGTGGAAGAATGGTGCCCAAGAAATAAGCCAGGTTGTGAGTTAGTGGGGAAAAGACCTCTGGTGTGAGCCTGGGCTGTGATAAAATCAGGTTTTCCCAAAGAAAGTTTAGTAGGCTGCATTTCCAAGCAGGGAAATATACAGGGAGCAATCATCTCACTGACAGCACAACCTCTCAATCTCTCAGGAAAGTTTAATTTGTAAAGGAGTCTGTTCCAACTGCTGCTTTCTGAGGAAATCCAGAAAAATCCATTTACTTCTCTTTCCTTCATGCTGTAAAGGTTTAAACACCTCCTGCTCTTGGGAGCAGTGCAGCCAACCTGTGGTGTGTGCATCACCTCTTAATTCCTGCCCACTGACCTCCTGGCCAACACACAAGATCAGTTTTCCCCTCTGCCAGAACCCATCTCTCCCAGGGGAAACAGTCAAGTCATTCTCATTAGTTTACTCTTCTCCCTTCCCATTTCATTAAATATGTATCAAGATTAAAGCACCCACTTAGCTTTTTTCCTCTTCTGTTGACTACATTTCATCTAAAGAGGGAATTTTGTGACTCTCAGTGATTTCCTGTTGATTGCTTTTAACCTCAGAGCTGCTGTGCTGGCACACACACACTGGAGAGATGCAGGTTCTGGCCCACACAGCCTTTGTAGCTACAAAACAGGGGTGAATTCCTTGCAGTACACTTAATATTCAGCTCAAGTTTGATGTAGCCATGGTGACTGGCAAGGAAGGGCATTACTGTCCCAAATTACTGCCTTCAACCCAAGCAATCTCTGCACTCCTCTTAAGGCCACATCAGCCACAGCTCTGACTACCCAGTTGTTTAAGCAAAGGAATGCCAGCACTCTCAAAATCTTTAATTGCTTTGAACCTACCCCATCAGCTGCTTTCTGGGCACTGGAGAGACAAGGAGGGGTGCAAAAGCATCTCAGAAGTTTGTGCCAAAGCCTCCTCTGTGCCCAGGGAGTGTGCCAGGACACAGCCACTGCTGCCACTGATGTTCTGCACGGCGTATCATGACCAACAAAAGCCCATGACCAACAGGAAGGCAAAACTTGCCATCACTTGAAGAGATGCAGGCAGATGAAGTGTTAAGACAGTTCTTACTGCAACATTTTGGAACATATCAAAATTGCAAGATTAAAGCCTTAAAAGTCACTGAGTTTTGCTGGGGAGAAAAAGAAAAGAAAAGAAAAGAAGATGCCAAAACAAACCAGTCCTCAGAGGGTTGGCTTTGTACATGATAGAGGCAAAGAACTTCTTGGCCTGAAAGTATTTGCTTTCAAATCATCAGAAAAGGAAATATTCCAGAAAGACCACAAGGATTGACAGAGAAATCTGCTCCAGACTTTTGTCTTGTTAGAGAACAGTCCATTAGGCCTGAGATGTAACTCAGTTGAAAGTGGCTTTGATTTGGTAGGAATGCACCCCTTGGGGTCCCACAGGCTCTGATCTCCAGTGTCTAAGTGAGGAAGAACAACTATGAAGCCTAAAATTAATAGCAGAGAACTAGAAAGTTTTTGCTCTGGGGTTGCAGCCAACTTGGAATATTGGAAAACACTGATAATCCTTCAGTGCTACAATGATGCCTGAACATTACCAACCATGAATGACAAAGCAGAAGGAGGTCTGTCCTGTTGTCTGTGGGTCAGAGAACAGAAAACAATGTATCTGGCAAATGAAAAAATGAGCAATACAGCTGCAGGGAGAACAAGTGACTTGCAGTAACAAACTCTGCCATGCCAGAAGGATAATTTACAAACTCACACTTTACTCTTCTTCTAGACCTCTTCACCATCAGTTCCCAACACTCTGGTTTACTTTACTCACAAGAAATGCAGTTATCACAGGAAGTCAGTGACATCTGCTAGAAAGGTCAATAAATCTATTAAATCCTGAAGCACAAATCCAGGCCTGTTTACAGCTGTACTGATACCAAACTAAGCCATCTTGTGGGCAACACCATTCTCAAATAACACATTAATTTTATCTGGATGACAGAGGACAGGGCAGGACTGATAGCTGAAGGTCCCTGCTTTTAAATCTGGAGCTTTGGCTTCCCCCTGCCCAGCAGAGTTAAACTGCTGTGCTCCATCAGGGCATCCCTGCTGTGGGGAGCAGGCAGCAGTGCTCCTCAGAACTGCACTGAGAGCATTGTGTGGCATTTCTTTACTAAGAAAATATAACTGCAATTAAAACTAGAAAAGGAACGTGGTTTGGTTTATCCACTTTTATTTTTCAGTTGAAGCAGCATTTAGCTTCCAATTTTAAAGAAGCTAAATGCTTTTTGAAGAGTGAAGAAGTTTCCACCTTTATCAAAGTCCCTGTGTGGAACAGCTGCTTTGTTAATACCACTCCAAATGCAGGTTTAAATAGCAGAAACTATGATTACCAGTAATAGATATCATATATGGGCAGAGGGTGTTTGAATCACATTTCTAATTAACTTCTATAGAGAAGCAGCTGTAAAGCATTAAAATGCTGATTTGCACTGCAGCTGGCAGATATCTAGATTTTTGACTCCTAGCAGATGAGGACATGTACTTCAAGGTGAGGAGAATGAAATTAAAGCTCTTTTCCTGCAAAGCTCCTCTAACAGAAGCTACATGTGTAGGGTTTCTTAGTAGCAAGCAATACACTGAGATTTACTTAATGAGCTGTAATGGAAACTCTGCTCCTCAATTATTTATTTTTTTTTAAACTTTAGACTGCCAGACATCCTTCACTACACAATAATTAGCTGAGAAAGAGGTCACAGTACACTCAACCTTTTAGAGCCACCTCATTTCCTTTCTAGAAGAATCTTTCAGCCACAGCAACTGATCTTAGAGAAATAAATATAAGATGATGAAAAATAAAATGCTTGGTTAATTTAGGCTGTCACAAACAAAACTGCAGCAAACAACTACAATAGGGCCTCACACTTAAAACACAAGAGAATAAACTTTTAATGTTCCCCAGCCATTGCCTAATGCACAGTGCAGGTTTTAGACATCCCTTTATGAAGGGAATACACGAGTACAGACATTAAAGACACATTAAAAATGGATACTCAGAGAAGGGAAAACATAAAATTGAATTTCATCCACATCTCAGTCTGATCCAAAGCAGACTTTGTCACCGTTATCTAAAATATCCCACACTCACAAGACACTGCCAGAAATGGAGAATAACAAATTACTCTCTTCTCATAAACAAAAATGGGATGTCTGCACCAGCTTTTATTTTATTGCTCCCTTTGGTGCTCACTATGGAAAAGAATGCTGGTGAGTTCACAAATTCACTCCTACACTCATGTCCCTGCTCTGCTCCCTGGGAGTCATGCTGCAGCTTGGGACAGAATGTCACATCTCTCCATCCAGGAAGAACCAAACTCCCACTTACCCAAAGGGAGAGCTGTCTCACTGGCTGTTCCTTCATTTTTCATGAGTCTAAACAGATCTGAAGTGGTCTGCAATGAATTCTAACAAGGAAACAAATCCTCTTTATTCTGCAACTTAATTTACAAAAATAATCTGTCAGTTGTTTGGGACAATATTTACCACAACTTTTATGAGAGACCTTGAAAGCAACACTTAAAGATTGTGGAAAAGTACAGTTGGCCCAAAAGAGCTTGGCTTTTTCTTCTTTTCTCCATATTTTCTGGTAAGAAGCTTTAAGATGAAAATATTGATAATTCAGCAAGAAAGGCTGTCATCACTTTGTCCTAAGCACAGTCACTCCATATTCTGAGATGCACTAACCAGATGCACTTCAGTGCATTTAAGAGGGAAAAAAAATTACTTTTACAGTGCATGTGCCTGTAGATGAAAAGATAATCTCTTTAGCTGTATAAATCTGTTACTGTTCCATTTAAAGATCAAAAAGAATTCAAGTATTAAACCTTTTTCTATTTCAGATACTCAGAACATGATTTCTTTCAATTAAGGCCTGGCAGATGTGGTTAATGGAACAGAGCTGTATTTGTTATATACCTGCTGCTGCACCAAATGACACATTAATCACCCCTGGCCTTCTCCCTCACTACATTACTCAGTGACTTCTGCCCTCCAGACCAAATTATGCTGCTCATGGTTCAGCCAAGTTACCTCACTCACATTTGGTTTTCCATTCATATCATCCCATACCTCCAGAATTATCTGTACTGCAATATAAAGAGAGGTTTAAAATGTCACAGGGATTTATCTGTCAAGAGAAAAAGAAGGATTTGGTTCTGTCTCCCCTCTGATAGGGAAGGAATTAAAAAAAAATTAAAATGGTTGAACATAAAAATAGAATAGACTCCTAAAAAAAGTTTTCACAAATTAAGATGAGGATCAAGGTAACAAAGTAGTCTTGGAAGATGAAGCTGAAATCCAAAATCTCCATAATGACCCCCCAAGGGAAAATGAGTTCCCATACACATTCCTCAGAACAAAATTGTCTCCTTGAAATCCACTGGAGCCAAGGATGCATTTACAGAGCCTCCTGGACAGCCACTCCCTAAACCAGGGGGTGTTTAATGTAAAGGCCAGAGGGTTCACTTTGCAAATGCCATTGTCATCTTGGGTCAAACACATTCCAACATTTGGGCTTGTCATTGTCATCTTGGGTCAAACCCATTCCAACTCTTGGGCTGAAAGCTTTGTGGCCTCCCAGTGCCAGGTGCAGATTCTGCCTGGCTGCTCTGAGAAGGATGCTCAGATTTCACATCTTGCCACTGTACAGACATGCAACACCCTGGGCAGAGGGCCCAGCTGGGCTAACACTTCCAGAACAACCCTGATGTTTGGAGACTGCAGTATTTTCAGTGCTGCCACATCCAGCTTTATTATTGTACCAACAGAGTGCTTTGCATGTAACTCATGCTTTGGAGATGACTGATGCTGCAGTTCTCTTCTTCAACAAGGGACAACATTTGTTCTAAAACACTGTCATTTTTACCAAAGTAATCTTGAAAACAAGTAAGAACAGGCTGTCACTCAATATGCAAATAACTGAATGCTGAAACGTGAGTTTTATGGGAAATTCAAGCTCTTAGCCACAATCACTGATTTCTGTCAAGCTCAGCCATAAAATAAGATAAACCCTGTGTGGTGTGTACCCTTTCCTCTGAGCACACAGCCAGCCCCAAGTACACCACAAGATGTTTCTTTTAATGACATTCAGCAATGAAGTCACAGCCTCCTGCACACAGTAAACTTCAAATGTCTTGAATAATTTCTAAATTTCCATTGCTGCAAAGGGTGAAAAAGTAAAAATCCTACCATGCCTGACATTAGGGGAAAGGCTGAAAAATCCATGATATCAGCTTGCTCCAGAAGCACATAAATGCAAACAATTAGTTTGTTTTAGAGGTATTCTTTTACAGGTGTTTCCTAGATAAGTTATAGGAGCTCTGCAGAGAAGGACCTGGGAGTCCTTGGGCACAAACTGAAGCACAGGAAATGCTGGTTAAGCATAGGGTATTTTTTAATTACTTTTTTTTTTAAACTAGGTCACTGGCAGAGTGACTGAACAGCAGAACAGGCTCCCCAGAGACATCAGGGAGTCTCAATCCCTGGAGAGATTTTCAAAATTGGAGTGAATAATAAGATCTGGAGAAACTTGCTGTAGCTGAGCAGAGGGGCTGGGTTAGATGATCTCCAGATTTGCTTCCCAAACTCAACTATTTGTGATTCTGCACCTGTAAGAGACTTCTCCTCCAAAACAGAGGAGTTTGCCGTCTGCCTTTCACCAGGAGTGTTTGATGTTCCACTGCTGTGCTGGGCTACCAAATATGTACCAGGTGAAAAGCAAAGAACATTCTGACAAGCACCCTGCAAAGGGATGTGCCATCCCCTGCTCCCCCAGCTCAGGGCTGATCCTTTATTACTGAGACAGAGGACAGCTTTACATCTGTTCATGCAGACACAGAGACAGCTTTTACAGCAGAGGTGTCCACAAGCTACAAGAATTAGGTGGAGACCAACAATTCATTTAGTACAAGACAGACACTAGAGCAGAACAGCTCCATTTCTCAGCACAGCAATCCTGCTGCAGGCCCAGGGACTGAAGCAGACCCTGAAGAACCATGAACTGCCTGCCTGTGACTTGGGGCCAGCTATCAATAACAAAATGCCATCAGAGCTGACAGAAAAACCTGCAGTGTTACAAACTGACCTGCAATTCCACTTCAGGTCTCCTCCTCCCATTTCTATGATAGAATACAACCAAATTCCCACTCAGCAGCATGGTAATTAGATATTCAAAAAGCAAACAAATTTCACATGCCAGTCCCCAGGAGAAAACTGATATACATGGAAAAAACATTTTAGTTTACTTAGGGCCATTCTGGTAACAACAGGCTTGGAGGGATGCAATTAGTATCCTGCAAGCCAGCATATGAAAGGTTTAATTTAACCCATCAGGCTGAAAGAATAGCTACAGACATTACAAGTGAAGCCATAAATCCACTGCTAGAAGTGTGGACTGCCACAGCTAGAAGTTTGTATGATCAGGAATTGCAGAGTGGTAATTCACAAGTTGAATTCAGAATTCTGCTTATCCAGAAGGGGAGGCATTATTTTGGACCACCCTGCAAGAGCTGAGGTTCATCACACCCTGGAGGTCAGCCTGTGGCTCTCTGGCAGCTCTCTGTACCATGCAGGAAGAAGCAGCAAGTGCTGGGCAGGTTAATTCTTACTTTCCAACAACAGTTTGCTGAATTGGTGTCTCCCTCTTCAATAAAACCTATTTTCTTCTGCACAGAAAATTCCTACAAGTGTTCTGAACAGGGGAGAAAGTTCTTACATCGCTCCCAATCAAGTTTGTGGGGGAAAAAAAGCATTATAGCAGTCCTGATGCAATGCTACACTGCCTGCAGAGAGTACCAGTAGAGAAAGTAAAACCCAGCCCTGCAGTATTCACTCTGCTGTGACCAATGGCACATGATGGAAAGCAGCTCCTTTTAAATCAACCCAACCTACCAAGGGAATCCCCACAGAGGAAGATTTAAGTGTCAGAAGGAGCTGCTGGAGGTGACAATAACTGCAGCTCAAGGCAAAGGAGATGGAGCCACCACACCCACGGAGCCCAGGGACAGGCAGCCTTTCCCACAGCACTCTGCCTGACACAGAATCCTGCACAAAATTTGGGTGAGGTAAGGCTCTAGCCTTTTTTTAGATTTGGGCCATTTGCATTATACTGCAGGCATTAAAAAAAAAAAAAAAAAAATCAAACCATTCCAGACAGCAAGTTGTTCCAGCACATTCTGACTTTCCAAGTACAAAGCAAAGGAAACATTTAAAAAACATGACTTGTAAAGCTGCTTTTGCTGCTCCCTGTTAAGATCTGCTGTCATCAGGACAGCATTTTTGGGATGAAAAATGTTTATTGCTAAAGGTCACAGAGTTGTCTCTTTCAAACAAATTAAGAAATAAATGGCTGCTGACACTTCCAGATGATGATTCATCTGTCCAGGAGCTCCAATAATGCACAGCCACAGCTGCCCCCCAGGTTTGCTGCAGACCACAGCAGCCACCAACTAACCCAGAAATCTGTCTTCACTCTCCTGTCACTCTGTTAGCCAACTTCCCAGCCCTCTTCGTAGACACACCAAAAATTCCTTACACTCAAGCTTAAAACCAGATGAAAAACATATGAAAATAACATCTGTCAGGAAAAACACTGCTTGCAGTAGCCAGGTTTCCACACTTACTATTTCTTCTATTACCAAAGTCCTCTTTACTTCATGTGCAGCAAAGATTCTCCATGTATGAGACACAGGGATGAAAGAGGCTGATGGATCAGCACCAGCATCACCATTCCCAGAAAGCAGTGAAACAGCAGAACAAGAGAGAAACATTGCAGCACCTCAAGGGCAGCTGGCAAACCCCAGCACATTTAACCCCAGCACAGGTCAGCACACAAGAAATGCTGGCAGGAGAGAGAGGGAGAGTCTCCTTGCCAGGGAAGGTCAAGCTATTGAGGAATATTCTTTAAAGAGTTAAAGTTCTGGAGGTCTGTTTAGATAACCCTTGAGTGAAAGGCCAGCATGAGATACAGCAGAGATATCCAATGTTTTATCCTGTCAGAGTAACATCTCCATAAAAAAATTAATAACAGATTTTTATTGAGTGATTATCTTTTCCATCCTTGGCTTTTCACTGCAGTTTATGGTGACTATTTACTGATCTTTTCAGGGAAGGAGATAACATTTACTGCTCCTACTATGCCCCTCTGATCTCAGACCTGGCCTCTACTCCCACTACATCCAAAAGTGATTCTGTAACTTTAAAAGATGCAGCTACAAATTTAGGGGACTGTTATTTCACACAAAAGCACAGAATTCTTGAGGACAATACAGAATACTTTGCAGACAATGCAGAGGACCAATCATTTATGATTTGCAAAGAAAAATCAAGAAATTTCTTCTCATTCTTTTTACTGCTCTCCAGTTCTGTGGCACAGCTGTGATGATCATCAGCTGGGACATGGAGTTCTTATTATCTGCCCAATTTAATCATAAGAAACAGATAACCAGAGCAGTTACCTAACAGTCCAAATCCAAGAATGTGCTCTTTTCAAACATACAACATAGAAGTTAAAGTTTTCCTGGAACTTCTGCTCCTTCATGATTTCAGTTAGATGCATTAAACTATCAATTCTCAGTTACTGGGTTGAAGTGTTTGTTGTTTAGGTTTTGGAGGTTTTTTTTGTTTTAACAGTGGATAAATTAGAACCAGAAATTTGTAACCATCAGCCTTTCAAGTCAAGATCATGTGATTAGGATTTATGAGCCCCCTAAGATTAAGGATCTACTTAAGCCCATTGAGGGATGTGCAAGCCAACCCCAGTGAGGGTAAGGAAGAAAAGTGCAGATACAGAACTGACAGCACTGAAGGAAAGATGTTTTATCCTAACCAGCAATTGTCCCAGTGTGCAGAAATCAACTGTGCTAGCAGGAAAATACTGGTTTAAAAAAAAAAAAAACGAACAAGAAAAATCCACCCCAAAGAGAACCCCCACACCAGTTTTTATTAACACTCTCTTTCCATGAGTGTTATTCTCTTCCCTTGACAATTTAACCTACTGTCCAGCACCTGGAGTCTTTTATATCCATTTATAAATAGATGCTGCACACAAATGAATCCCAGCTACTTCTTGCAACCTTTGTATGAAAGATGGATGACCAAGGGAGGAGAGAATTTGTCTGATCAGAGGCAGGTGGAACAGAGAAGAGAGAGCTGGACAAACAGCACAGGTAGAGACTGAGGAGCAGGGGTGGAGCCAGGAGGATGGCTCTCTTTCACCTGGTCAGGGCACATCTAAAGAACAGGGAAAACAGACCCACAGGAAACTAGATTTCATTATTTCCACTTCTCTGAAAAGAAACCCATTTGTACAACTCACTTGTGGTTACAGCATGAGCTTGTCTAATTTGCTTCTAGACTGAGTAGCAATAAAAAGACCTTGTCAGGAAGGTGGGTTTTCCTTCTCCTCACCTTAGCCTGAAAATTCTCTTAAGAAATACTTATTTCATGTCACATTGATTTGTTCAATGCAGCATGCCTTGCTTGCAAACTAATGAGAGAAGAACTTCAGGCCAAGTACTACAGCTGTTGGGTAGTGCCTATTTGGAAGCCAGTATAGGGCAGAACACTAAATATTCACAAACTTGTTTCCAAGCTCACTTAGGAGCTTCCTAGATGTCAGGTTTCTGGAGATGAATCCTTTAGCATATGTACAGAAACCTCTTTTGTCCCACTTGAGTAATATCAGTGGCTTGAACTCTGCAGCTCATAAAGCTAAACAGCAGCTTTAAAGGAGAAAACAGTTACTGGATCTGACCATAACCCCTCAAAGTCACAGTGCCCTCTTCAACACCAGTCAGAGGACTTCCCATGGGATTTCTCCACCTATGCAACATCTACACAACAGAGGCATTGATTCCTCCTTCACTTGCCTCTTCCACCACAGCAAGAGTGCAAAATGCAAAGTGCAGCTTAATTTGCATCAGGCACCATTTAAATGGCTCAGAGAAAAAGATCTCAGCAACCACATGCACACATTGGTGCTGCTCCATTCATGGTGATGTGTGGTGTCAGTGACTCTGCACCTCTGCAGACAGCACTTCAACCCAACCCAAAGTGACTGCATCAGGCAGTGCAGTACAGAATATTGAGGGAAGTTCCATCTCCCTCAAGCAAGGGAGAGAAAAGGTTTGGACGCTGCACATTTACTTTTCAGGAGCACAAAATTCATGAGACAGGAAAGCCAAATCATGGGCAGTCCCAGATGGAAACCTTTTAACAAGGATTCTTTTACATGTTCTGCATCAAGAAAGAAAAAAAGAAAGAAAAAAGTAGAATGTAAGGAGTGAGCTATTCCCATCTCTTGGCTTTTTTTGGTTATTTCAAGAGTCAACATTTAACATTTTACATTAAGGGCTACACAGGCCCTTAACTGAATATTTAAACCAGCTTCTCTGGCTTTTGATATTGCCCAGAACACAGGGCAGTCCATGCCAGCAGCAGCTAAACCAGCACACCCTGAATATGGAACATGAATTTTCTGCTTTCAAATGCACCGGAGCAAGATTGCCCTGAGCTCTGCTGCTGGCAAGTAAAAACCCTCAGGTCATTACACACATATTTACAAGTGCACAGGTGCCTCAGGTAGGGAAGGCTGGTGGGGATGTCACATGAAACCATCCTACCTCTGTCACTGAAGTCATCCACCAGCACGATCTCTGCCACCAGCTCGGGCGGGGAGCGGTTCAGGACGCTGTGCACCGTCCGCAGCAGGGAGGACCAGCCCTCGTTGTGGAATGGGATTATCACACTGGTGTTTGGGAGCTTCTCCAGGTACAGCTTGTTCTTGCAGCTGGACACACACAGAGCAAGTCAAAAGGTGCTGCCAGAACACACCAGACACACCAAAAAACACCAGCATTTCCGTATTAATTACTGGCAAGCAACTTAATAAAGTAAAATAAACTTAGTAAACTTCTTTGCTCTTCAAAATGATGCAGAGTGCATTAATTTTCTTGATTTTGAAATAGGGGCAACAAACTCTTGCCTTGTAGGGTTGGTATCAAGCTAGTTTCATTAACAAAATTCTGCAGTATGAAGTGTAGAGTTTACTTTCCTGCAGGAGTGGCCATAAGTGGACTTTAAACCTGGTTAAACAGGTAACCTCTAAGGCCACACAGTGACCCAATGTAGTTAAAAAACACCCAGTAGCTCTCAGTAGGGGCCAAAAATCTATTCCATCCCTGGAGCCCCCTGTGTCCAGACCAAACCAGTGTGTGCTGTGTGAATGGAGGTGTGTGGGGGGCACCACGACAGTGCCAGCAGAACAAGCTGCCCTGTGTCCAGGAGCAGGGCAGGGAGGTCCCACGCTGCTCCCTGTCCCTTGCAGAGCCCCCAGGCTGCTGTGCAGGCTGTGCCCTGCCCTGGGAGGCTGTCACTGTGCACAATCCCATGCACACAGGCAGTAATTCCTTGCCCTGGCCCCCGGAAGGGCAGACAGGAATGAGAGCAGCTCTGGCAGCAGCAGCTTTTCCCTGGTACCTTTCCCAGGGCACAGAGAAGGATGTACCTATGTTACACAAGCTCAATACATCTGTGCCTACAGGAAGTTACTCTGGTGCCTGTGTGAGAGGACAGTAACTTATTCTGGGTGTAATGAATTGTCCTGGGATGCTGCCAAGAGCCTGCAGGCTGTGGCTGCAATGCACAGATGCAAGATGCAAACTGAAGCTGCAGGGACTGCTTTCATCCAGCCCTTGGCATTGCCACTCTAACCTTCTTCCAACAGTTACTAGCTACAGTTCTGTTCCAATATGAACCAAGAGACCTTGAATTGTTTCTAACTCTTCTTAAACTGGAATCCTCATTTTCTGACTAACTTTAACAAGTGGAAAACTTTAGCTATTAAGTTCAACCATTAAGCATGGAGAAAAATTGCTTCCCTCCAGCTACTGTATCTACAATTGCTTTACAAGACCTGCAAAATTAGTATTTAATATTAAAAACCCTAGAGGAGCCTAAAGGAACTGTTATCAGGGGAAGACATGACTGTTGAAACAAACAATTGTATGTGTGCACCAGGCAGATCCAGTACATGCTGTGCCCCAGCTCCCTGAGTCCCACAATTAACAGAAAGCAGACACACTGTTTGGTATATTAAAGCCCACAAACCATCTCACACATCAGCTGCTTCTTTGCCCTTCCCCAGCCAGGGCAGCTGTTGGGGAGAAGCCCAGCTGTGGCCCCAAAGCTTAGGGCAAGGCAGATGATGGATTTTTCCCCAGCACACATTCTCCTCTCTGCATTTAAGAGGCTCTAAAGCACAGCTCCCTTCTTTCTGCAATACTCTTTATGGACTTGTAACTTTATGGCTAGGTCTCAGCCTAACTTTGTTATAAACTGCCCTTCTCAACCTCTCCAGTAACACAAACCATACCATTTAATGTATATCTTTTTTAATGGCCACAGAGAATGCACAGCAGATCTTTCCAGTCCTGAATTCCTTCTCTGCACATCCCCACTCTGGGTAACTGCTCCCTGCCCAGCTAATCCCAGCACCCATTAGGCACCTGCTGTTTATCCACTCCTCAAGGCCCCCACAATTACAGTGTGCTGCAAACCACTGCAGCAGCACCATTAATCACAGACTATTAAGTCCTTGGTGTCCCTTCACTTCACTTACTAATTTTATCTGGGGCTGGAGTTAGAAGTTTCACATTTCACAAAAGTTTAAATAGCAGAATTAGCAACACTGCGTTGGCAATTTCAGGAAACACTGGAGCATGTGAGGTAACACATTTAACCCTCAGATAACAAAATACTGGCATTATCTGATGTTTAAATTCCCAGAGCCCAAGGCAGACCCTGTAAATGGAGGCCAGGTAGAATTTAGATTAGCAAACTCAAACTGTATTTCCTAAAACTTGAGCATGGGCTGATCCACAAACATCTTCAGTTACCTGATTTATCTCTGTGTTTAAACATTTCAGCTGCATGCTAAAATATTTATGGAGCTACACTCACTACTTTTTTATGTGTTTATATTGAGAAAGGTGTCAAGCCAGTGTATTTGATTAGTTTGGTGTGACAGCTGAAGAGGTAATATTTCAATTGTGCAGTTAACAAATTATAAAGCCTGACTTCTGGAACCTGTATCTTGTGAATAAAGGAGATGTTGAATTCAGATTTACTAAAGTGTGATAAACACAGCTTTACACAAAAGAATCTTAGATTCAAATGTCTAACCATGCTTTCAGATTAAGAACCTCACAAACAGTATTTAAAAACCTCTCAGCTTTGTATAAACAAGGGCTAACTCCTAACTGATGCACTTTTGCAAGAGAAAAACTTCTGGCTTGACCAAAATCCAGTTCAACACCATCCAACAGCATAATGTCCAAAACCAGATGAACCCTAAAGTCAGTATTCAATTGGAACTCGTTTCTACTTGTAAACCCTGATGAGGCTGCTTTTTTGAGGAAGATGTCCACAAAAATAATTCATAAACCTGGTAAAACTCTTCATACATAGTTGAGTGAAGCTGCTCACATACTTTTCTGCTCTTGAGCATTCCACAGTCATTTCCAGCTAGTGGCCAACATAAGTGGAACCTCAGGGTTGCATTAAAGATTTTTTATGAGCAGGGTTGCAAGTTTGTGGTAATTTTAAGTCTTTTGAAATCAAAAAACAATTTTTCCCCCAGATTTGATCTCTTCTATTTCCCACTTAAATTACTATACACCATCCTTTATTAGGGAAATAGCAGGACCCAACTGTGCAAAGATTGGATTTTATGAACAAAGGTACAAGAGCCCATAATAAAAAAGAACACATTCCTGTAGAGGTGGTGATTTAGGGCTTGCAAAGCTTCACTCTCAGGAATGCAAACTGTATACTTACTTTGGATGCCTGATGTCTGGAAGGGAACGATTCAGAGAAATTTTATCACTCACAAAGATATTAAAGCCATTTTCCCTGTATGCCTGGTCCACTCGCTCTGCATCAGTCATTGGGTAAGGTTTTCCCTGTTCTCCATTTCCTGTGGATAGACAGAAAGTAAATAAAGATCATTGCTGCTAATTAGTGCTTAACGGGCCAGAAATCAATCCATACAGCAGGAAAAAGAGCATCTTATAGTCCTTTGAACATTACTTTATGAGTTTTGTGCTCTGTGTCATTTAGCACCAGGTCAAGCACGTCAATTTAACAATTTTATCTGATAAGCAGTTTTGCTACAAACCACTCAGCTGTGCAAATCCAAGGTAAAATTCTTCCTCCTAACACCAGAAACAGATGAAGGGGTTTTGGCAATGCTCTGGAAGATCTACAGAATGCCTTTGGTTTCACAGTGGGAAGAATCCATGTGGTCTGAATATCTCAGCACTGTTGGAATTCTCAGCACAGATGGATTTGTGCTCTTGCACTGAGGGGCAGAGCCCTTGCAAACACATCACTGTAAAGCTGTGACATTCAAAATGGGCTTTATTTGCAATGCAAGACAAACCCCAGAATTATGGAATGGACTTGCATGAATGTTATACTCCAGAATGTTTTTCTTATCCCCCCTTTCTGGATTTCCCCTTTTTAGGGAGAGGTACATGCACAGGTTTTTGAGGGATTGGGTAAGTTTTTTAAAAATCAATTTCCCACCTGTCATAAAACCACCAAGATTTAAGTGATACATTTGCACCTCAAAATAGTTATTGTGGAGATGAGGAAAAAGGAATTAAACTGGGATTAACACAGTTAAAAGATTAACAGATGAACTGGTTTTAAGGCTGCATCATGTCAAGAACATCACCTTGACCCTAAAGTCGAACATGTCGTTCTACACTCAGCCTACCAAATAAAACCAAAGTTACAATCTGTATTAAAACATTTGTATAGCAATCTTACATACCTACACGCTCTGAGTCCCTCCTTATGGCTTCTTTGTTATGCCAGTCCTTTTTCCTTTGTCCATCAGCAAAGTAAGGGTCCTTCTTTTGCCTCACATATGGTGCCTTTTAAAGAAAAAAAATTGATATATAATAAATACACAACAAATGAAACCTTTCCTCAACAGCCTCCCCTTCCTGTAAGAGGAAATTAAACATCTCCCTTTAGGTAAGATCATCACAACCAAGTGGCTTTTAGCCTCAAAGGAGTGAGGGAAGAAGTGAATTTTGCTTGTCTCAGAACTTTGTCTGTTAAGTGATATTTTTCCAGGCACCATCACATATGCAGAACATTATTTCTTAATCAGAGAATCTACTAAAAACTCCCATTTTCATTTTGAACCCCTCCAATACATTTTACAGCCTTTCTGTTAATTAAATCGGATGTATTGGAAGACCTACTGCAGGATCATTATTAATGAGACACTACCACACCTGAATAAAATCAAAATAAGATTTAAAAGGTCATTTATTAAGACTCTTGCTGCTGAACCCAATTAGAGATTCTATTTCATTATGTTGTTCCTGAAATTCAAGCCATGGGTGCTTTGAAGACAATTCAGCAAATGAAGATCCCCAGAAATCCAATGTCTCCAGCTCACCTCTGACTGCTCAGGATGGAGACACACAATTGCTGAAAGGAAGAGGAGTCATGAGAGGCACTGCAAAAGCCTTATTGATTCACATCATGCAGGAGAAGGCAAGTGCAGCCCCAGAGCAGCTGAGCTGGTGAAAAACAACACACTCCTGTCATGGAAGGGCTCACCCGAACTCACCAAACATAAATATCAAACTAATTTGCTTAACCTGCTTTGTGGTTTTCCAGCTGTCCCATTAAACACCACTGTTCTCCTGCAGATTCCTGCCTGGTGAGAATGCCACCCCTTCTAATCATTCCCACCAAACAACCACACCAGAGCACACTGCCATCCTGTGACATTTTTGCCTCTGTTTTACAAGAACAATTCTTTGCCAGGCCAGCTCACTGACCAGTCTCCTCCTCTGCCAGGAAAAGTCCTGGAAAGCTCTCACAGACCAGAGCACCTCTTTGCCAGGAGAGTTTTGCCAACTTTCTGAGCACTGGCCTTCTGCACAAGTATCACAATGGGCCCAGGAACAACTGGCAGGACTGGAATCTCTGTATTTTAGGTCTCTTTTGTCTCTTGTTTAGAGTGTTCTGTACTGACTGCACACAGCAGGAGAGTCACTGGCAATGCCACTGTCCCTCCTGCCATTTGCTGGGATCAAACATGTGAAAATCCCTTAAAAGCAGCTGCTGTGGTAACCCCAGCCACCACTGCAGAGGAGAGCATGGCCAGAGTGTCCAGGGACTGGACCCAGAAGGAAGAACACACAGTGCAACTCTGAACCTCTGAACATCCACTGGGCCTGTGGGAGCCCAGCACCCCAAATCAAACCCAGACAAAGTCAGCAGGGAATTCAGACAACCTGGAGAAAAAGAGGAAAACTCAGAGCCACCAGCAAAAATCTAACAGAGCATTGCTAAGGTTAAATCTCATCTCATTCTGGGACTTGGGCAACTTAAAATTACAATTGCAGAAGCACCTCCCTTCCCTCTGAAGACATCCCCTGTCCACTGCTGCAGGCACCCATGGGACTGCTCTCTGTGCTGGTTTGGGCTGGTTTGGAGTTCATTTTCCCCACAGGAGCTGGTGTGGAGCTGTGACTTGGCTTTGTGCTGGAAAGTGTTGACAAACAGGGATGGTTTTGTTGCTGCTGGGCAGGGTTTAGGCAGAGTCAAGGCTTTTTTGCTTTGCCCTCAGAGGTGGCAGCGCATGGGAAGCTGGGAGGGGACACAGGCAGGACAGCTGTCCCCAGGGACATCCCAGACCATGTGGTGCCACCCTCAGTACCTAAAGCTGGGGGAAGGATGAGGAAGAAGGCATTTTTGGAGTGATGACATTTACCTTCCCTGCTTTCCTGGGGAAGGCTGAATGCCTGCCTGCCCGTGGTAAGCAGGGAATGGATTCCATGGTTTGTTTTGCTTTGTGGGGTTTTTGCTTTACTTTTTAAACTCTTTCTCTCAACCCATGAGTTTTCTCACTTCTAACTCTGCCAGTTCTCACCCCCACCCCACGGCGGGGGTGAGCTGCCAGCTGGGACACAACCAGGACACATTCCTTCTGAAACACACTGAAATGCACATGGGATGGATCTGGAGCTCTCCTCCACAACAGCTCCCAAGAGACAGGAGAGGAGTTTGAAATACACCCCAAAGGATTCACACCAACATCTCCACCCCCCTCTGAGGGAAGCCACAGCACTGGGCTGGGGCAGGAGGAGCATCTCTCACCATCACACAGCTGTCCCACCACAGCAGCAGCCCAAAAGCCATTAAAAAAGCACTTGCAGCCATCCCTGCTCAGTGTGTGCAGCCCCAGGCTCTGGGCTGGACTGAGCCTTGTGTTTGTGTGCTCAGTGCAGGATAATGTGTACAGGGAAGTAAATTTTCTGCACAGCTTCAAGCCATTCTTCAGAGGGGTCAGCAATGTGCATGTAAACATCCTTAGAGCAAGCAATTTAAACCCTGAGACAGCAGGCACACCATCCTCCAGGGCT
The DNA here is from genome assembly GCF_022539315.1 of Serinus canaria. Classification (NCBI taxonomy): domain Eukaryota; kingdom Metazoa; phylum Chordata; class Aves; order Passeriformes; family Fringillidae; genus Serinus; species Serinus canaria. The sequence goes on along the minus strand of NC_066327.1, from coordinate 12,853,186 downwards.
GTTAAAATAAAGGAAAACAAAAACAGGAAAAAAAATATCACAGAGATTGCCACTGCATTACCCACTGCACCAAGCAGGCAGATGGACAGTAGAAAGTCGAGCACATAGATGTATTTTTCTCAGTCCCAGATAAATTTACACACAAAAGCATCTGTGAGCTGGGTTAAGCTAAGCCTGTCAGGGCCACACACGTCAGTAATTTGAAAACTTTAAATTAACCAAGAGGGAAAACTATGAAGCACATGCATCAGTTATTCAGCCCTCTCTGAACTGCAGTGTGGGACTTCAGAGGTGCACAGAGTGAGAGTTATTGATCCTGAAGTGCTGGGAACAGGCTCTGTACTGCTCTCAGTCTGGAGCCTAACAAGGAGCACCACTTCTTCAGGTTGGCACTGACAAAATGAAATGAGGACTTGCAGGGTGAGTCATTACCAGCTCCTCTGCCTGCACTGCTCATGGTGCTTCTGCCCTGTTCAGCTGACACCAAACTGTCCTATTCACACAGGACAAGCACAGTATGAACCTCTGCTGAATCAACATAAACCTCCATCTCAGGCTTTTAGAATCCTGAAGGGTAGACACAGTTCCAGGTCATGGCAGACATGCTGCACTCTGGAGCTTTTTTTGGTTTTTGGCAGAGAAGTTACCTGAGTTCATCCAACACTGGAGTCCTCCATTACATTTAATTCAGCCTGGGTAAATGTTAAGAGGTTGGAATATTTCTTCCTGTATCCCTTGCAAGCAAACATACAATGCTTACACTGGTTTTGCAGGTCGCTGTTAATACACCATAACTGAAAAGTCTGTTGTGAGTCACTGACAAGTTCTGTCAACAGTGTCTAAACATTCATTTTGAAGTGACTTGCAGTGCTAGAAAAGGAATATCAATGTCTTTGCCTCGGTGACCTTGCCAGCCCTCACCATCCACACAGCCCTGGAGGGAAGGTGCAGCTGCAGCAGCCAGATCAGCATCATATTTCTGGTTAAAAACCACACTTTCAACACTAAATTAATTTCAGACCACCAAAAAGTCAGTGTGAACTATAAAACATTTGCCTTCCCCCTCCCTGACTGCAGTTATCTCATGCCATCTCTCTCAGCAGAGCTGTGGGTAAGGTTGCAGGCACGATGCCACCAGGGCAGAGGAAGGATGTGCACATATGTCCTCAAAGTCCCTCTCACTGGGAAAATGGGCAGGTTGCTGACATTGATGTGATTTTGGAAGCTCCTCTCCTTCTTTCTGGCTTTCCCCCCCCCAAGCCCATCTTTGTAAAAGATGTCTGAGGCTCTAGAAATCCAGACACAGCATACAGAGACCAGAATGTTGCTTTTTTTAGTGGTTTCCTTCAGGGATGCTGCATGGGATTTGACTCAATTATGCAAATTACATAACTTGCTGATACTCCTTCAACAAATGCTCTAGACTGTGGTATCAGAGCAATCTGCAAAACACAGCAAGTTTCCTAGGACTGACTTTTTCTTTAACTCTTAAACAAGCATCTCATTTATGGGGAGTTATGTCATACATGTAATGCTGTATTTCATCTCAATTTCCATTCTCATCCTAATTTCTCACTAATTCTAACTGCATAGCAGGAAGTAGAACATTTTTGTCCAAACCCTCCACCACATCCCCCCTCATGTGCATTTTATCTGTGGAATGCAGTGACCATTGTTTGAACATTGGAGCTGTCCATTCTGCATGGTTAGGATAAATTCACATTATGGATGTGGATTTCTATCCCTATAAAAGAGGTCAGCAATTTTCACTTCTGCTCTGTGCTAGCTTCCCATTATGCAAAAATATTGCTGTTTTTTTAAGTGGTCAATTGTAAACAACACGTAAAAAGGAGATTTCAAAGTGTGAAGGTTCATTATGATCATCTAGTCAGGCTTCATAAGTGCACCAGCCTTTGAATTCCATCCAGTAATTCCTCCAACAAGCCCATAAGTTCTATTTCAGCTCAAGCACATTTTCTTTCCCTTAAGAACTGAAAGTTGTTTACCACTAAGGAGTGATTACTTCTCCAGCAATATCTTAAACTATTCTCCTGCCTGTTTCCAGCCTTCATTTTTTAAAAACTGAAAATGAACTAAAGTAGAAAGGCATATTAAGCAATACATTGAAAATGGATTTAGACAGATTGCTGTAAATAAGCCCCTTCTGTTGTCTACCACACTGTTACTTAACACGTGCCAAAGCAATTGATCAGCGTTCAAACACCAAATGCACAAAACCAGAATTTTAATTTTTTGTTTAATCACTATTTAGTGCGTCTGGCTGCAGCCAAAATACAAAAAAAAAAAAAAAGTGCAGATCGAGACATAAGCCAAGAGTTTTCTACACATGAGGAAAAAAGATTTGCTGAAATGTTTATGTTAACCATAATGCTGTACAGATCTCCAACCCTCTTCAAACATTTGTTTTGCTGATTTATTATTTTCTTTCAAACCAAGGAGCTATATATAATCAGACCCATGATTTTTGGAGACAGTGTCAAACAGGGCATCTTCTTCACTCCAGACCTCTTCATATATCCCAGCACCTCAGCAAGCCTGTCTTGCACTTATATCCTGCAACAAGATGTTGAAGATGCCAAAATGATTCAAGAAAAATAACAGGGAAAGGGAAAGCAGCAAATAAGAACCATTCTTCTATTTATTAAAGGAATTTTCAACCTGAGGTGAACTTGGTGGAACACTCAAGAGCACACACCTTGGAACAAACCAGTTGTCACATTCTGTGACTTGGCAAAGCAGAAGGAGAAAACATCCATAGGCAGATTCTTTCCAGTCTTCCAAAACCTGCAGTACCTGAAGTGTTTCAGGAAGCAAAATGTGAGGGAAGCCAGGTCTAGCAGAAAACAGGAGGAATCCTCCCTCTCACTGCAGCAAACTCAGGTTTTAATGATCCTGGGGCCATCCATGCCAAATGTAAGTAACCCTTTCATAAATAAATAGATAGCAAGTGTTATTGTACCATGAAGGAATTAAATTCTTTTTTTGGTTTGTCAGAGCTCTACCAGCAAGTGTTGAACAACAAACTGGTACAGCACTCACGCAGCACAAACACACTCCATCCTTTCCACTGGCAGGAAAACAGCTGGGACTTTCAGATGAGCTAATGAAAAATAAAAATATCACCAACATCAGCTGGAGGCTGCTCCTGGGTCAGGAAGCTGAGCATAACCTCAGTCAATCAAAGCTCCTCATTTACTGGAACAGGAGGGAGCACACTACTGGAAAAAAAGGCTGCTAAAAGCCTGTTGTGTGATCTACCCAAGTGTTTTCAAAAGGTTAATTTTTGAAGCTATTTCAGTCCATAAAAAATTTAAAAGGTACATTAACATAATTCATACCTTCAACATTTCAGGAACTATTATAAGGACACACAGGACTAAATGGTACCCCATCATGCAGAATTTTTAAGTGCTTTCAAAGACAAAAAAGCCAAGCTCATCTTCACAGCTTGCTGGGACTCACATCCAAGCAACAGGTTTGAACCAGACCTGAACTTTTCCTGCACAATGCTATACCTTGGCCGTCATTTTCTTTCCCACCTGTAACACCAGTAATACTGAAATTCAGACTTCTGATTTGTTTTTGAGGAGGCCAAGCATGGAAATATCCTGATTCCTACAGCAGTAGAACCCCAGATAACTGTGGGCACTCCTGGATCAGTCCTTCCCCCATGTCAGAGAATGAAACCACAGCTGGACCAGAACCAGCTGAAGGGATCAGTGCAGAAAGGCACAAAGCAGAGCCTTTTGTGCAGAACACCCAGGGACATTTGGGAGCTGCAGAGTTATTAAAGAATATGTTCCTTGCAGAACACCAGCTACTCAGTGGATGGGACAGCCTGCTGCTTTCAGCTGACTCTGCTTTTTAATGCAGTAAGTTTTTTGGATCAAGTGGTAGAACAGTACTTGTCTGAACTGAAACTCCCCCCCTCCCTTTAAATTCCTTCAGTTAACAAGTTTTATTCAGCATCAACTGCTGAAAATCCCTCAGCACAAAAAAAAAAAAAAAAAAAAAAATTCATCTTGCAAAAAGTCCTGGATCATCAGTGGATTAAAGTCTGCAGACATCAGCTGAGGACAGTGATATGACATGCAGCTTAGTCATCTATCTCTGCCAAACACCTCACACTTTGTTCTTTGCTTACCTTGATATAATATTGTAGTTTTGTGATGTCTGCTGTTCTGAACTTACTGTTTGACTAATTCAGCCCAGGCCTGCAGGGGCACAGCACCTTCCAAGGTCAGCACAGAGCACCAAGCAGCATTCTCCTCCCTGAATTTAAGCACATCTTGTGACAGCACAGCAGTTTCAGTCTCAGACTTTCCTTTCAGCTGTTAAAACCCCAGCTGGCCTAGTTTTAGAATTCATTTGCCCACAAGAGCTTTCTCATCTTTTCTGCTCACTAAAACGTTTACAGCCCTTTCCATCTCCAGAACAGCTCCACCTCCCACACTGAGCCTGGCTCAGGAATCTCCTGAACACCCTGGAATAAGCTCCTGCAGGCATTTAGCTGGGGTAAACCACCTTGTTTTCCCCTCAAGCAATGGGAACATTTCTTTGACCTTGCTCTAAGGTACAGCAACACCCTATAAAATTCCCAAAGAGTATCTCATAGCCTGGCTAGCCTCTGGTTGATAGAGACAATCCCCTCCTCACCTTGCCTGAGGTACATCAGCCAGGAGGGGCTTGGACAATAAACATACAAAATGAAGATGCAGACAGAAGTAATCTCTCAACTGCCATTCCAAATGAGATTAGACTTCCCACCCCTCCCACCCTCCCTTTCTGCTGGAAACATAAAACCAGAGGAGCTCTCCCAAGGAACCAGGGCACATTTAGTGTTTTATCACACGTCCAAGAGCTGGTTTTGGACTGAACTCCTTGCAAAAGCTATGGGCATAAAATCCAGAGAGATGCATTTTGTTTTTCACAGAATATAGTGCTAGCTGAAGCTGTCTTAAATACAGCCTTACATTCACAGGAGGAGGGAGCAAGCTGGTGCTGACCATTTGAAGCAGAACCTGGCACATGTCTGCACATACCCACACTCCATTGAACTCAGCTGAACAGCCCACAAGGTGTAGTGGCTTCTACAAGGACAAACTTTGGAGCACTGTTTCTGAAATCTGACTTTCCTGCAAGACTTACAGATTATGCTGCATATGCAAAAATAGGCAAATAATCTGTATTAAGATTTAATAAAGATGCAGGACACAAAACCTATTAATTCCATCATTTTGATGAATTCCCTGTACTCAAGCCATAAACTCCAGATCAGATTATAGGAATGTTAAACCAATCAAGGACTGCTCAGATGAACACAACTTCCCAATATTTTATACACAAGCATAGAAGCACACTCTGTCTAATATTAGCAGAATTCTCATTAAAAATACATCAAAATGAGCATCCTGAATATCCTCAAGACAGAAATATTATACAGAGGTGAAATTCCCAGCACTCATCCAATACAAGATGACAACTCAGGTGGTGCTGCGTGTATAGAGCTGGCAAATGTGTGGTTGCAAATCTGACTTTTTCAGTTTACAGGAAAAAAAATGTACAGTATTTCTTTGAATGATAAAACATGGTAATTTGTGTCTTTCATTCAGTGGAAACCACTTGATTGGGTCCTTGGGAAACCCTGGTATAAGTCCTGGTATGAAAAAAGAAATCAAATTATGAGAAAAAGTTAAGGCTGCTAATGCTCCAGTAATCACTGAAGCAAGGACAGGACAAAAAATCTAGCTGCTAGACATGCAAAAGAAGAATGCTAAGTACTTTCCACAGAGACAGACATTTCAAGAGAATAACTCTTAATTTTGGGGACTTACCAAGGTGCAAAGTCTACTAGCAGGACACTCTGCACTTTGTGATAAAGGCACAAGTGAGACTGCACTGGAACATGTTTTCTGAGGTAAGATGAGCGAGGCAGTTTGAAAGCTTGCCAACAGTTATAGTTCATAATAGTAAACAGAAATGCTCAGGATTTTACCCAAAAAAGCAGGCAGAGCACCATAAGGCATCCATAAGCCTGACAGAGCTGCTGCAGGCTGCAACAGCTGACAGTGTGGATCAGATATTTACCTTTCCTCATGGAAACTGGGCTGCTGCCAAACTTACACAAACAAAATTCAAGGGCACATTATGGAAGGTTTGATGCCTAGTGAGGGGCAAAGATTTGTCAGCAAGAACAGTACACTGGCTTCAGAAAGGTTAATGCTCTTCTGAAATCTCCAAAAAGGTAAAAAAAGACCCAATGTTCAGCACTATGGAAAAATATATTCCATCTATACAAAACCTACATGACAGATATGACTCAAAAACTGGAATAAGAACTGTAGCTGCCACTTTGCTGTGTGCCATGTACTGAGAATGTGTTTTATGTCAGCACAGTGCTTCCCACAGCAAGCTGCATATCATGCCTAGAAACTGTTTCTTCTCTGAATTTTGAAAGCTACTAGGAAAAAAAAATCTGCATTTTAGGTTTTTTTCCTTGAGCCTTGATCCATCATTAGGAGTTACAAATGAAATTAATGAAGTATCTCTAGATATTTAAGAGGAGACACAATCTGACTGTTATCTGTGGAAAAGTCAGACCCAAAACCAGAGGATGGCAGAACATCTATGAACATCCACCAGCACAGGAATGATCCCCAGACCTGCCCTGCCAGCTCACCTTGCTCAGCAGAGCATGACTGCAGCTTAACCCTAAACTGTCCCTGGAAATGCAGACAGGTGTACAGTGAATACTCAGCCAAAAGGATTTTAGGGAGAACTTAAGCCATCAAGAAGCCTACAGATATTTTCAGAGTGCACTCTTCCCCCATTTATCTCCTGCTACCAGGAACAATTAAACTGCCTACATAATACACACATCTTAAACCAAATAGTTCCTGGTAACTCCAGTAAAGCAAAAAGAACCACAAGCCTTTTTCTGTTTGATTTTCCACTCTTCAGGCAGTACCTTCAGTGCTGACACTGGGAAATCAACAACCACTCTGACAGCTTTAGTTTAGAAAAAAAAAAAAATCATTGTTTTCAATAAACTTTTACTATTACTTCAGGTGGTGCTCCAAAACAGGTTTGCTGCCTGATTCCCACCAACAGCATCACCCTCAGCACAGCTTTTTCTTAGCAGCAATGCAGAAAACCCACAATTTTCTGGCTTTCATCAACAGAATACTCCTATTTCCCTTTTAGCTGTGTAAAGATTTTAAAGTGAATTCCTTACCACCATCCTGGCAAACTTGATGCTTCTTGACAGTGTTATGTTAAATGTTAAACTGAAAACATCAGCACTGAAAAGAAACATTTAACAGGGCTCTTCTTCCCAAGGAGTTATTTAACTGCTGCTCACCCAGCAAATGCACAAATTCTCAAAGATCAGAGTGCACAAAAATCCCAAATTTATTCATCAACCTCTTCTAGGAGATCAGGTCACCACTGATGGGTGGCAAAAATGACTCAGAGAACACACATATCACACAATTATGGACTAAAAAACCCACCAGGAACCACTGGGGGAAGGTTATCCCATGGACAAGTGCTGATCACCTTAAAAATAACTTGGATTTACAGAGGTGTTCAGAGGGCTGTCAGCAGTTAAAAAATGAAGTGCCAAGCACACATACCCAGCAAGGGAGAGTGTCTGGCACCCCTTCCCCACTCCTCCCTCCCCAGGAAAGCTGGCAGAGCTCCCTGCAGCACTCCTGTTCCTGGGCACCCTGTATGCATCATCTCCTCACACTTCCCAAGTTTCATACTCCTCTCCAAAGCAAGCTGCTCACGAGGCTTCACTCCAGCCCCTTCAAACACTGCCTGGAATTGGGAATATCACACATCTTTATGCCACCCCAAGGTTTAACTGTCCACACCTGCACCCTGGGGTCAGCTGAGGCTCAGCCAAGAACAGGAAGGGATCAAGTCCCTTCTAGAGATGCCCTCAATAGTGACCACCCACCTGGTTTGGGTGCAATAGGGGAAATCAGAGGCTGGAAAAACAAATTAATTGGGTCTGGGAAGAAGCTGGTAGACAGTGTTAGGCTGCCTGTGGAAGGCAGATAGTATTTCCAATAACTGAAAAATGCTGAACACTTCTGGGGAATTGAGGAAGAGCAGGGCTGGGGATGCAGACAACAAAACATGGTATATGTCTAAAAGGTGACAAATCACTTCTGGATGTCATCTTAAAAGTGACAAACTGCTGCTAACTACAGCAGTGTCAGGATTAAAAGGGAAGAAACAAGCAGACCAGGCAGGCAGGAGAGAAAAGAGAGGTGTCACTCAGTGATGTAAAACTAAGCACACTGAGTCTTGTTATTGTTAATATCCAGATTGGAATTCACTCAAATCTAATCAAAACTTACACATTCTGATGCAAACATTCAGGTCATGTGTCAAAATAATCTTTGCCAGAATCTTTCTAGACCCTGAGAAATTATCAATCGATTTCAATACTGGAATGGAAAACAGGCTTGTTAAATCTGCTGATGTCGCTAACTGGAGAATGGGATTAAAATTCAAAAGCAGTCCTGGCCACAGAAAAGAGCATCAAAAATTTAGGATACAATTCAAAGGGTAAAGAAGACATTAGCTGCACAAATGTGAGACTTCAATGATTTTTTATGCAGCTGTTCAGCAGCTGTTCTATCAGGATGACTGTATGGAACTCTGTCCTGCTGTTTGATAAAAGCTAATTTCATCCTGCGATATTTACAAAAACATCACACGCAGAAAAATGCAAAATAATGGATGCTGATGAGGGCAGAGATGACTGGGCAGAAAAGGAAAGGCATGCATTACAAATAGCCCTCACACTTTTCCACACTGCTGAAGAAAAGGCCAAGCCATGAAATTAGAAGTACCACACATGGAATTATGGAAGAGGCTTTTCAACTACGTGAGAAATTAATATATTCCATCCTGGTCCAAGAGGTAATTAGACTTTGAGGAGTTTCATTTCACCACAAGGATCTTAAGGGAGGTCTTTCCCTTGTGAATACACATGTCCACTTCCTGGATAGAGTTATAACAGCCAAACATCCTCATGAGCATCTTTTAGGCATCACATTAAAATATACCACAATATTTTCTCTTTTCCTAGATCTATTCTAGCTCCTATAGCACAGCAGAACTAAATTCCAAAGAAGCTGAATTATTTAGAGCATTTACTGTCCTTCAGGGTCATTACAAGAGCATAGAAGTTAGCCCTATGATAAAATATAAATTCTCTTCTCTACGGCATAGTCTGACCTCGCTATAATGAAGCTCCATGGGACTGAGAAAAATTGCTGTACAGCAGGACATTCTCTGAAATATAGTTTTTGTAGCTTCTCATACTAGAATAAAGAAGCACCCAATTTGACTAGAATGTGTTATATCTGGTATTTTTACGAGTCTTGCTCCATATTGAAAGAATACTGCTTAAGCATGGACAAAAAGGGGGGAAAAAAAAATCAATGAAGAAATAAAAGGCATGGTTATACATGAGATGCAGCAGAGAATGACAGCTACAAAACCCTCAAATTTGCTTAGGTGTTTGTTCTACCAAGTCTCATTAAACAGGAAAAAAGAATTAAGTTCCCATGCTGGGACTGTTTCAGAGAGGGCAGGCTATTAGCAGGTCGTGTTACAGAGTGCCTGACGAATTCATTGTGTGTTCATCTCTCTGGAGTCCTCTGAAAATTTATGGTGTAACACCTCATGGCAAAAACAGCCCTGGCAAAACAGGGCTGGCTGCTCTGCTCACACAGGGAGCTCCACTTCAGCTCTTTGGAGGAATTCTGAAGGTGAATCTCTGTTCAGCCTTGTACAGAGCAGCATAAACTATTTTAAAGCCTCCTTTTAATGGGGACAGGGAGCGAGACACAACTTGTATCCTAAATTTTGTGTGTTCCCTGGACTCAAGGACAGTTTTTCTGGGAGTATTCAGGCAATGCTCAGATGTTCCTTTTAAGAGCCACATTCATTGGCTTTCAGCACAGACAAGGATAACTCTGCTGAAAGGGGTTATGGTTAATGCTGTTCTGCACAACGTGGATGAAGGAAGAAGGGCCACTGCCCTCTGGAGAATGATGTCCTACAGAAAAGCAGTGGGAAGATCATGGGTGTAACACACAGCATTTTAAAGAGGTTTTCAGAACAGCCTTTGTGACACTGGCAATTTTTTCCCTCCCTGAAGCAGCACAGATGTTTTGAAAATGGAGCACTCCAAGCCTTCAGCATTTCCAACTGTGGTGTGCAGAGAGGAGAGGCTCCCCCTGCTCTGATGTTTGTCTGCACTCACAGTTGACATCAGTCAGACTTCCTCAATTCTGTGACGTGGTGAACTGAAATCAAACAGAACTGCTTTAACAAAAACTTCATCTCCTTCAAGCCCTGTGGTTTTTAAATGCTCTGCCAGACTTGCACATCTGTTGAGTGAGGAAGTGACCTTGGAGGAGAGTAAGGAGGCTGAAGAAGCTGCTGGGAACAAAGAGATGCAATTACTGATGATGAACTGGTCTTATTACCATAGAAGACTGAAGTTCAAGTCCTGATCTGTGTCATAAGTGAAGAATCAATCTGGTTAATTTTGCCAATAGCCATTCTTCAGAAACCATTTTTCATTACTGCCCAAGAAGGAGCTCTGACCTGAGGAGTGAGAGCATTAACCAGAGCATTTTGGGGCAGCCAACACTGCCTGAGAGCTGCTGCCCTTCAGACCCATCTCCTGACCACAGAAAGCTTTCACAGAGATCCCTTTTGCTTGCAACAACAGCCTGCTTCCCACACACTTCATGCAGAGAATCTTAAAAACCCTGCCAATGCTGGAATACTATTAAATATTAATTTAAGACTGAGATAATGGGCATGGGCTTCCTTCCTCTCTTCCTGCAAGCCAAAAAATAGTTTTCCATTCAAGAATGGTTTGGAAGAAACTATACTACATATACACATGTAGCAACACAGCCTGTCACGAGTTTTTATCAAAAGTGACAAGCTCATGGCGTGAACATTACAATATCTTAAAATCTTTCAGCACAAAAGAACAGCTAAAAAGCCCTGAATGACTTTGCTCAGGAGATGGACATTGTGTGTGCTCCAGCTGACCTTACTAATGATCATTCACGCTTCAAATCTGCTACTAAAGTCTCCGTTGTAAGCAATTATTTGCTTCTGTGCAAAAATGTTCATTTCATGCTCTGTAAACACATCTCCTTGTGAAAGACCAGCCTGCCCATAAAGATTGCTTCTGACAGCCTGCTGACCATCTCCTGCAGCAAGTGCCTGGAGCATCTTTTGGAGGCAGAAACATCTGTTCTCCCCTCCCAGAGAAGAGAACATATTTACAGGTGAGCCATGTACAATGACCTTGACAAAAGGCAGCTGGAGAGTGTTGGCACTTAAGTAAGACAGAGTAACTTGACACTGTAAAATTAAAGACAGAAGCAACTGCTTTCAAGTAGCTGTAATAATTTGTCATAGCATTTAATCAACTAACCTCTTGTGGAAAACATCCCCTCTGCAGTGCTGCTCTCAGGGTAAGGATTCATGGATGAGACAGGCTGTGGTAAGAAAGATGGCTTTTTAAGTAAAGGTGGAACTGCAACAGGATGGCTGCTTGTCAAGCTTCAGGGGAAAAAAAGCACCACACTGGTTACCAGAACAAGCAGTAATGAGCAGGCAGATTATTTAGTTTAAACCACAGGCAGCCACACCTAATCCTGGGAGCAGTCTCTCCCCATGAGATCATGAAACCTGATGCTGTATGGTGAGTGTGTTTTGCCCAACACACATTTAGTCTGAATCCCAAATCCATTACATACAGTGCCAGTTTTGGGTGTCAGCACAAAAACCACTGGGAGACAAGCTACATATTTTAAGGTAATATAAAAAAAAAAAAAAAAAAAGAAAAGCACCTGCCTTCCCAAAGCACAAGCTAAATGTTAGATGTGGAAGTTGCCACCTTTCCTAGAAAGGCAAGAGAATCATAAATATGCCAGACATTAAATGCATGCATGGAAACAAGTGAACTTTGAATAATTTTATGCTATTAAGAGATGCACATTGAATATGGACCGAGATCACTTCATAATTCATATCTAACACATAGTGAAAGTCAGCCTTGGCATTTCACAGCAAGATGCCAAGCAGAGTGGTCTTTCAGATGCATCTAAATTCACTTCACCACGCAGACAGAGCAAGGAAACACATTCACCCCTCCTCAGTATCCACCTCAGAGAGAAGTGCCACTTCTCTCTCAGTACTTCTTCACAGATGACTTCAACCAGACCTACTTTCCAATGCCTCATGTTACAAAACACTCCAGAGGCCACACATAAAGTGAACTAGTCTTTTTTGCTTCTAAGAACAGCTTCTGAAACTTGAAGTAAGCAAAGAGACTTCAAGATTTAAGCGTCCACATGATGCTCCCAGATTAGGAAATATTTATGTATTTCCATAAATTTACTACTGTGCAAAGAGGCAGGACAAGTTCACCATCCCAAAAAGCCTAAGCCAGAGCTGTTGACTATTATGAATTATAAAAGCAAAAAGCTCAGATAAATGTCTATGTTTCAGTAATCCCATTTAGGACAGCTGCTCAGAAGAGCCTACATAGGACTGGATTTTCACAAATTACATTACTGGAGGGAGGACCATAACACTTATTGTAATGATGAGATGTCAATCTTGCCAGAAAGTAAAAAGAAAGATTCTTAGTACATGCAATTCGGTGGAATTAGTGTCCAATTTGCATAACAAAACAAAAATCAAGGCTGCTCTGCACTTTCAAGTAAAACTAATCTTAGATTGATAAATCCTGACACTTTTGTCCATGGTCTGAAGTAAATCCTTGCAAATTCCTTGAAGGGGTGAGACCAACAATCTTTTTACTCCACACAGCTGAGCAAACCCAGTTTGCTGAATTACACTGCTGCTCTACACTCATCTCTTTGGAAGCAGAGCTCAGTTTAAAGGCTTTTTTCTTGTCTCAAATCCAGCTCCTCTCATCGATCTGGTTGCACTAAGTCCCCATCCAGGGCTGTACCAGCACAGTACAGGAGGGGAAAGTAAACTGGAAGATGGGGGCAAGATCATCAAACTGCCTCTATTACTGAGACTGCCCCTGTCAAAGCCCTCCTTAACAGGCCCTGGTTACTGCATCCTTATTTTTCAGGCAGCAAAGCACATTCAGGCAATAATTTACTATTCTTTCTGCCATCTCTACCACTCCAAAAATCAAACTCTTTTAGACTTCCTCATACAGGAACATGTATCAATCTCCACCTCCCTCAAACTTTTAGGTTTATCAAACCAAAGAGGTTAAAAACCTTTTCAAGCAGAAAGTTACTTCTGTCAAAAGGAAAGGGAAACCTCAGTGCCAGCCTTAAAGGAATCAATAAATGATTATTAGTAGGTGAGAAATTCCACACATTTTTGTCTGCTTAGTACAACTGTTTTAACATCTCCAAACAGTTGAATCTAATGAGTTGCTGCAATTTAAGCCACCTTCCCTTTATGAACTTTAAACAAGCACTTGCTTTAGTTTCTAGAACTGCATCAAGCCTGTGTTAACATTTTCAATCTCAGTGACAGTCAAAGAAGAGCCCGATTAAAACATCAACTCCACAGTAACACTGTTATATTTAATCTTCTTTGCAAGCTTCAGAAAGACCTTGGCATAAAAAAAAATAAAAACAAAAAACAAACCCCAAAAACCCAAAACTAACCTAATGTTCATGTAGTCATAAAAGCTCTCATCACTTAATCCTCTATTCTCTGTAAGAACTCTCCTGACTCTGGAACACTTTCTGCAGCAGCTCTCACTGCAGTAAGCTGAACATTTCCTCCAAGAGGGGGAAAGTCTGAAGAAACTACAGTACATGATGAGTGACAAGGGAAAATCAAATACTTTAACCTCCAAAATTCCTTTAAATGCATTTTTTAAAAAGCAGCAGTTGTTTTGAACAAGCCAAGATCTTCCACTTAGACCACAGAGGTGAGAAACCACCCCAAATTCCTTCAAGTTAAATGGAAGCCAACTTTCTGCTAGATTCCATCAAAGGTAGGATCATTTTCTTTTCCTTAAGAAGATGCAAGCCAAAGTTCATAGCTCCTATGGATTTCAGAGTATTCAGATCAATCTTCTAAGAGCTGCACAAAAATACTGTGTGCTTTTGACTGATGTTTCAGAAAATGAACTGTGGCTTGTCTTTTAATCTGCAATGTGGGGGATTCAGGCTCCACACACAGTAGAGAAAAAGGACCTCTGAGCATAATTATGTTCAGGCAGCTGCAGCTGAGGGGGCACGTACTATCTTTGAGATTTTTTTCTGATGGAGTTGTGTCAGGACACCAGAGCATGCTCAAGAGATGGTGAAAATATCCTGGGTGAATGGAGGAAGAAACTTCTTTGTGGCTTAGGTGAGCAACCACTAAGAAAAGATTCATATTACAAACATCAACCTTCAATGTACAAACTTTCTTAGCAATGATTTGTAAGCCAAGGAAAAATGTCCAACTCAACACATGCAACCAGTAGCTCTGGACTCTGAACTCAGTACAAGTTCTCCTCCTTGCCAAGGATTTTGTACATACATTCTGTGATTTTCCAGAGCCACCACACAACTGGCAAGTATCAAACCAAACCTCAGCCTGAATGTTTCATTTGTTATAGCATGTTGATACAAAGACCCATTTTATGCTCCTGTACAAACAGAATCAGACATGAAAACTTCTCCTCTGCCAGGCACCAGAGAGAGCCTTTGTTCAGCTGCACAAGAATTCAGTGTAACCAGTTCATACTTAAAAATCAGCATGCAGCAGCCAATGTTCACCATCCCAGAGCATGGAGAGATTTGCTGGGGGGATTATATCTAAGCAGTTTTAAACACTAATGTGAAATAGCAAAATCCAAATCATTAGACCTGCATTTGCTGGGCTCTGCTCCCTCCCAGGGCACTGTGCCATGTCCCTCCCAGCAAAGCATGCAGGTCCCTGCTCCAGCACTTACCCATTGATGCTTCCAGCCCTAATCTGCTCTTGGAATGGCTCCCCAGTGCCAGGCAGACTCCAGGGATTCCAGTGAGCACAAGCTGGCTTATATTTAAACCAGACCAAAGCTGGAGCAAGGCTCTTTAGGGGTAACACAGACAGGCAAGGAGATTCCCTTTGGTCACCCTGTGTGGTACAAACTAGATGCATCATTAACCTTTTATACATATAATAAGTACATACCATGCTCTGAAATATTTTTTTTTACCAAAACAGCTCTCACACACAGAAATAAAAGTTAATGATAACACTTCAGCAATTCCCATTTTCCTTTAAAATTCCATAAAGATTTTTGGCAAGACACCCAACAAAATTTCAAGGACCACCATTGCTTGGTGAACTGCTGACATATGAACAAGCCCTGTCAGATGCAGTGCCTGTCTGGCACATGCCTGCCTGAAGAGGTATTTCTACTACCCAGTTTTCAGCCTACAGCCTTGAGTACTGAGCCTGTCCCCTCAGGACACCTCCTTCCTCTTCTGTGCTGACCTGAGAACTCTGAGAGCTGCATATGGAATCACATGGTAATGAGGTGTCTACAGCAAGGCACAGATATTTTCCCACTCTCTCTCAGGGTATGGAAAAATGAATGTGAATGGTTTATGCAGTGATGAATCAAGCTGTCTGAATTGTGCAAGTCAAGGACATCAGATGCAATTCCCATGTCAATACTCACATGGTCCCTCTCTCCCCACAAAGCCACACATCTGATACACAAGCAACATTTTGTATCCCATATATATGGGGAAATGTCTTTCTAGGTGATTCAAAGGATTCAAAGCTTTGCAGAAAAGACAAAAAGCACAAAAAAAATCTTCACTTAAAACTATTTACTTTAATCTTCAACAGAGCAAGTGAAATATCACAAAAATTTCTGTAGCAGAGGGCCATTCCCTGCTCACTGATGCACAAAACACAACGTTTCCATAAGTTTTAATAAATACTTCAATTTTTTGCCTTAATGCTGAATAGCTGTACACCTGTTACAAATTCCAGGTCAGCATTTAGTTATATGTTAAGGTACTTTTTCAAGTGCCCACCTTCCAGTATTAGCAGTAGAGGGCCAGTAAATAACACCCTGCAAAACCATCTGTGGCAATATTTGCTCCAGTCTCCACGAGTGCCTTGACTAACATCTGTGCCTGTCTCACAAAATAATGTTTTCAGCTAGCAAATCCCCCTGAGAGAGGCAGAAAGTAAATTTTCTTGATTCAGACACTGAACATTTAATTCCTAAAACTTTATTTTCAACATTTCCTCAGAATGCAGTGTATGTAATATTTAGAGCTGCTGGCTTCCAGGAGACATTTGTCAGAGCCCATTTAGAAGCGATAACTTCTAAAACATCTGCAGCTGGTTATCCTGCATCAGGAAAATAAAGTTGTCTGGCCTTAGCACCATGCCCATGTTTAAAAGGAAAAAAAAAATCAAAACCATATGTCTGCTCTTAGTTTAGTCTCAAGTGATCCATATTTCATAAGGTAAGTTACCATTAATTTTTAAACTCCTATGAATTGAATTCTACTAATTGGACTTCTTGGGTTTTTATAAAAATGCTTTAAAAAACAACCCCTTAAAATTCCCCAAATCCAGCTGGTTTTGATTGTACCAGTCAAACATCCATAATCTTTCTGGTAAGAGGAGCAAGCTCCAGAAGTTATCATAAAAGTGCCATGGCTAAAATACCTCCCTTGGCTTCTCCCCCAGAAATAAGTTTCCTGCAATTGTTTTATTCAGCTTATCACCATTATGGGTGCACAAAATGACATCCCTTCCCAAGTAATTTACATTGTGGGTTTTAAATTTAAACATCGTCTCAAATAAATAGTGGCTTACTGCTTCAAAAGAAGTACATGAGAGCAGGGATTTTAAATCAGTCAGGAACTCAGTGTTGACCCAGGTCTTCCATTCCCTCTGAATGAAAGCCATTCAAACAAGTGACAGGATTTTCCTGCTGCAAAGGTTCTTGAGCTGCTGCTCCTATGGCCCTAAACAGGCACTCCTGAATGTAAAAGCAAAAAAAAAAAATAATTGTGCTACAGGTAGGCAAAATGTTCAATTTAAATAGCAAACGTTCAGCACAATTCTGTGGCCTCTGAGCACTGCTCAGCATCACTAAGGACACCCCACCAGCCAGATCCAGACCAAGAGCACTGGGAGAGTGATGTACTGCAAATGGAAATCCTCTAAACAAACACAACTTGTGCTCCAGATTGCAGTGAAGTGGTTAAAAAACTATGTAAACCTCCCCCAAAAACTCCATCTTCCCAATAACTGTTTTGTGGGTCAGAGAGCAGCAACTGTTCACACAGCCATGATGCTGCCTTGTCTTTTAAATGCAAGCAGCTCTAAACTTCATTTACCTCTGCTGCCCTGAAGAAAGCACCTCTCACAAACCAGGCACAGCAGCAAAACACTCTGAAAACCAGAGCAGGATCAGAGGAGCAAGGCTTGTGCTAAAAACCTGACCTCTCTGGGCAAGATGTTTTACAAAGGAATTATCTAGCACAGTGATAGAAGAGGCTGAGCACAATGTATTTTGCGTTCATACCTTCTGTGAAACTTAAGGGAGATAAACAGCCCTGTCAAACTTTGTTATCTTAGGAAAAGAAACATTTTCTCAGCACCATGGATTAATGCACTCACTGCCTTCACTGCTTAGACTCTGATCTCAGTGCAGAGTTTGTAAGAGCTACCTCCCATCCTTCTTTCAGAACACAAAAGACATTTAAAGATTTGTCTTCTGCTCCCACGTGCTCCATAGCTGCAGTTTCCCAGTAATGCTTTTGCTGACTGACCCCTCAGCAGGCTTCCCCATTACTTAACAGCAATTGCACAGCAAACATGGACACAGTCATCCATTCCCACTGCTGAACTTCTAATAAGCAAAGATAATTGCACAGCTTTTGATACAGCAGAAGACTGCAGAGCAAACAGAAAACAATTAACATTTCACTTACTGTAAAAGATTCTGGGATGATGCACATGACAACGGTGCTCTCTACAACCACACATTTGTTTTCAGGCCAAGTTCTAACCTGAAATGCTCTTCCAAATTCCAGTCAGAAGTGGAACATCAACTTCATCAGCTCTTTCACAGCTGCTCATGGGTCCCGGCAAAAGCAATATAAACTGACAGGGTACTCATTCTTTTTTTTTTTAAAACCTTTTGTAACTTCACAGAGCTGAGCAGCAAAATGCCAAAGCAAACTGCAGGCTCAGGAAGGCACCAGCGCCCTGACTTTACCTTGGAACCAGCAGTCAAGGTTTCCTAGCACTGAGTCAAGGGGACACTGATTATCATCTTCCTGCAGAAGTTAACTACACCAGCCAGGAAAAGGTGACAACTCCACTGAAGCTCCTCCAAAATACCTGCAAAACAATCTATGCAGAACTTGAATTTGCAAAGGTAGCAGAACCAGAGCTCTCTTACAAACATGTATTTTAAGCTAAAAGCTTCACTTTACTGCTACAGAAATCCACTTCCCTCCAATACACAGCTTTTTCAGTTTGAGACACAGAATATTTCTGGTTGCAGTGTGCCTTTAAAACACTAAAAGCCTGATTCAAACCCAGACCAACAGCACTCAATCCATGTCAGTACATACATCCAAAGTCAGGACAGGGTTTGGCTTTGAGGCTCTCACTGCTATTTTGGGGGCAGAGAACCCTTTCTTCCCACAGAGCTTGGCAGGGACAGACCCAGGACAGCACAGCTTCTCTGTCTTTGGCACTTGTCACCTTCAGACTACCTCAGCAGCACCACAGCTGAGTGAGCAAACTTGCCACACAGTGCAATTTTTCTGTATGATACAAAATCGATCATCTATGATCACCCAGTCTTTTAGAAGCAGACCCAGGTTCTGCAAAACAAAACAAAAGCATTGTAGATGGCTGTTAGTCCACTGTCCTGAGCAGCACCACCTGCTCTGCCATCCCCACGGGTTTTAGAAGTGCCCTCCCAGGCACATGAAACTTTTCCTTCCATTATTGCTGAAGAACCACAACCACACAACTGCAAAATCCTAAAGAGTGACTCAATAGCAGTGTCAGTTCACGAAAAGGCAAACTACTGCAAAAAGCCCTAACCATTTGTTTATTTGAACTTATCTGTAACCCACAAGCAGCACAATATTACTTTGTAACTCATAATAGGCAGTAGATCAACTTTGAAAGGAATGTACAGTCAGCTTTCAAAAGACTTCTACAAAATGCCTGGAACATTTTAATAACTTAATTCTGACTTAGAGAAATCTTTAATTAACAGAGTGTTTAGAAAGCATTTTCAGAACAATCTGGAATCCTGTGGAATGTGTTAAGGCCTCCAAGGAAGCCTGTTCTGCCTGAGCTGAGATCAGTCATGACTTAGAAAGGGAAAGCAGCAGTCAGAAGCAGGCAGCATCATCCAAACCTGATCACACAACTCACCTGCTGTGTTGGTATTTGCCTCCAGGATCACCCCTGCCACTCTTTTATCACTTCATCTGAGGAATTTGCCCTGCTTTTCCCACAAAGATGGCATTACCCAAATCACAGCCATACAGGACTTGACTTACAAGAATTAACTGCTGCTTACTTTTGCACCAGCAAGCTACTGCTAATCCATGCTCCAGCAAGAAAGCAAGTGAATTAGGTCAAGGGAGCTTAAGTGTTGCATAGCACCCTATATCCACAGCTCAGACAGCACTTCCCCACCCAGGAGCATGAGCAGACAACAGTAAGTCAAGTCCAGATGGCCAAAGGGTCTTTGTCTGGACACCAAAGAACTTTCATTTACTCTTTAAAGAAGGCTTATGTCTTGAAATGCCTTATCAAGTACTTATTTAGAGGAGATTATACCCTGCTGGATGCTGTTTTGTAACTTCTTTCAACTGTAACCTTTCCAAAGTACAGCCAGTCTCCTTCCAGCAATAGAAATGATGATAGAAATGGATGGAGCAGCAAAGTTACAGCAGAGAAACCTTTCTCTTCCTGAAAGCTGCCCATCCAACCCACACCACTGTGTCTGGATGTTGCCTTACACTGTAAGATAAATGTTTACACAACAGACATTTCCTCTCAAGCTGCAGACCAGGAGAGAAACCAGAGCAATTCTGACACATGAAAGCAAGAGAGAGGACACACAGTGATCACCTCTGAGTGCTGCTTTAGTGCAGCCACATTCTGCACCAGCTGCACACTGACCTGCTGAGAACAGTTCCCACCCTGGGGCTGGCTGGGAGCCTTGGGAGCAAATATTCAACTCCACAGACTTGAAACACCCCCTTGCTGACTCCACAGTGAAAAACTAAGGCCATTCAGGCAATTCCATTAACACAGATCAGGAGTTATGTCAAGCAGTGTCAGATCCACAGGATGGCAGCTTCTAGCACACAGAGCCCATCAGCTTTCCTGGAGTTAGTGCCAAGTGTTTGCCCATCACAGCCCACTCTGGCTGCTGGGTTTGGGATTAGGATGCTGCCTGAGGAGTAGATGAAGAAATGGATGTTTCTAAATCCCTCTGGAAAGCTGTTCTGCAGTATGTTTGCTACAGAGCCTGTTTGATGCTTCCACTGTTCTGGCTGCAGATCACAGAAATCTCTGACACACTTGCAGTGGTTTCCCAAGCCATTCTGCAGACCAGCAAGGAGGAAACTTTCATAACAAACTGAAGCCAAGATTACTTTGAACCACAAAGGACACTTAAAACTCAAGGAGCTTCAGGAAACAAGGTGATATCTTTGCAACTGCTGTCTCTCCCTCTCTGCTTTTTCAAGTATTTCTTAATCTTAAAATCTTTTGGAGGAGGTTCACTGTTACACAAAGAGTTCAGCCTCATTAGGTGCTAAGCAGAATTGCTAAAGTCAACATTAAATGCACAAACCCAGACATGCAATTAAAACCTTGGATTACATTTCATTAAATGTTAAGAGTACACTATAACCCATCAGTTTCCAGGGTCTTGTCTGCCAACCAGTCTCCTCTTCTGAGGAGCTGCTGAGAGGTTTCAGAGGCTTTAGAAGCTTTTCACCCTGTGATTTCAAACAAGATCCAGGTGCATGATCTGATCTCATTATTTAAATCCTGACCCTTCTTGCTGACTGCACAGAGCCAAAGCAGGTTGCACACACACTGAATGGTGATGTGCTACATGCTGCTCTTGTTCAGGAAGGCAGAAGAGAATCCTAACTGCATCATCCAGCAGCACTGAGCACAAGCCCAAACTCATTCATGTTAAGCTGACAAAGTTCCTAAGCAGGATGGAAGGAAATTTCCTTTGATAATCTCTTCCACCTCCTGAGCAGAGATGAGGGCAGATGATGAACAAATCCACAGTAACACCATAACACTTCACCAAGAGCCACAGCTTTCACCACCCTCCAGAAGGGGAGAAAAACCCCCAGACTGTATCTGCAGACACAATGTGAATCCATTTCAAATGGATCCAGCTTCCACGAGATTGAAAACATTTTGCTGAAGATACCAAGTCACTGTGAGGCTGGGACTCCCAAAAGAGGTAAGCTGGTGCTCCTCTTGAATGTTTAGATCTTTAACTATAATCAAGGTTTCAAAGTCAGTTCCTTTCACAGCTCTGACAAAGGAAGGAAGAGGAAACTGGATCCATAAATCTCATGCCTGAGCCAGCAGATTCAAGTATGAAACAAATACAGAACTTAGAGACACCACATCAGACTGAAAACACCAAGATCTTTAAACACTGGATTCAGTCACCAGTGAAAATCCAGATGTCCCTTTCAGAAATCCATGCAGTACTGGTGACACAGTACAAAATCTAATTATTGCACTGCTGAGAAGCTCCTTTTTTTTTTTTTTTTTTTTTTTTTTTTTTTTTTTTTTTTTTTTTTGGTACAAGTACCAGCAAACAATCAAAATTTTAAGATATTTTCTACTGAGCAAATTTAGGGAAGGAAAATAAATATATACTTTCAGTTTGGGTTACTTTATGGGAACAGTCTGCCTTTGGGTGCTTTATTTTCTCCTTGCAGATTTCTGACTAGGTCTCCTGTGTGCTACAGAAATACAAATCAAATCTCATGAAAACTTCACTTTCCCCTAAAGGGCCCAAATAATTTAATTCTGTTTTTCCAGTTATCTCAAGAGTTATTCAAAAGCAAGAACTTTACAGGTTTTTTTAGAAAAAACAGACCTAAAATGGCTTTAAAAACACTTAAATATGAGGGAAAACTTTGCCAAAAAAAAAAGTCTAAATCAGGTAAATCGCAAGTGTAGTGAGCTGAAGACAGTTATTTTATAACATGCATTTAACTGAATGTTGCTTGGCTTCTTGCATTTTTTCTTTAAATATTAATAGCCAAATATCTACTTTGCAGCAGCAGCCTAATTTTGATACCAGTGAGGTAATTCTATGTAGCAATCTAATCTATCTTTTTCCCAGTTTTCAGGGATTCTCTAACCTCTTCTGACTTCCCCTAATACAAGCTGTATTGAGCTGCTCTGACAAAAACATCTCAGAGGGGAAAGCAAGCAGTTTTCATAAACAAACACTGGCAAAGTTCAAGTACAGGCATCAATTGTGATAAAGGGAACAGAGCATTTTCATTTTCTTCCCATTTATGTTGAATAGCAAAAATTTTGGAGGACTCCAATGTAAGTGACAAGATTTGAAAAACAGGGCGAGGCAGCAGAACATTTTTACAGCACTTGACTGATGACTAACCTATGATGTCAAGGGCTAAATATACAAGAAACTTGAAAATCACAAGGCTGTGCATCTTGCAGCTCAACTTCCAGCTTAGTGTTTCCCACAGTGGGGTCTGTGGGCACTTTCAGCATCCCTTTAAACAATGGGTAGGAGAGGCTTTTCACCTGGGGTACATTTATGTACAGTGCTGCCTCGGTGCTGCACACCAATCACTTGGAGCTGTTTGCACGCTTTGGTGCTTGCAAAGAACACAGAAATTTCTTATTTTGGATGGTCAAAGCAGGCAGGTAAAGTCAGCTGAGGGCTGTAGCTACTGCACTGCAGCTCTGGAGTGAAAGCTGTCAGTGATCCTGGAGAAGGGCAGCAGGGCTCCATCCTCCTCCTCCCTCCAGCCCAGGAGCAGGAACACAAACAGCCAGAGTCCCACCTGGCTGGTGCAGAACTGGGGCTGAGAGCTGTGCTCTGACCTCAGCATCCCTCCCAAGGTGGCTCTGGGGGCAGAAGGAGCTGACAAATGCCACCCCAAACCCAAACATGAGCACACACCTTGTAGGCTTGACTGGAGCCAGGGTGTCAGGTCTGGAGACACTCAGCTGGCTTCTGAGCATCATTCTCTGCCTCAGCCCTTAAATCCACAAATTCACAAAAAGGGGTGGGTGCCAAAGTCTCTCACTTCCTGAGGTTTCCAGTTCACCCTGAGCATACAAATACCTGCATTATGTAACACCTGCAGAATGCAAACAGGGATCGATTCAAAGGGAAAACAGTTCTCTACACGAAAAAGAAATTAAGGGGAACACAGAGAGAAAGACAGCAGTCATCCTCTCAGCTAAACCTCAGTGATTTGGAAGACAGCATGTCAGCTACATACAGACATCCCTAAAAATAACTATTTTCCATTCCTACCCTAAACCTGACCCATAAACCACTACATTTCTCACGTTCTGTCCATTCAGCTTTTTCTTCACACAGCCATATTTCTTCCACTTCATCCTGCAGCACTGGTCCCACTAATCACTGACATATGCTCCAGCACAGAGTATTTCCTCTGGCATGCTCTAAAAAGAAGCACTGTCACCAGAGCAATATAAGTGCTGGCAAATATGGTCTGTCAGGTTTTGTTTTCAAGGACTATAAAAATAGACTTTACTGCATTAGGCTTGAAAACTCATACCCTCAAGAAATAATTTCTAAAACAAGTTTTCACATGACTTGTTATTGTTTTCAAGTATCCAGAGAGAAAATCTGTTCTTTTCTATTTAATTTCATGTTTTCAGGTTAAGCCAATATTTGAGTTCTACTACACAACTGACAATTCCCAGCTAATTTATCAGCAATGCCAGTGCTCTCTGCTCATGTATTCATGACAATTCATAACTTCTCAGATGCATTTCTACCAGGAGCAGCCACTTATTATAAAAATATCAGCACTTGAAAAGCCACAAACCATCAGTTGTTTCCACAGCTCAGGCCTTTCACCCAGGGTGACCAGTGTAAGTTTATGCTGATAACAGCTTTGGCCAAGATGCACAGAAAAGGATGTGGGCACAGATTGAAATTCAAGACACTTTCTTGTCAGTTTGTAATTGCTTTGCCAAGGACTCTTTTTCTGTAATCAGCACGCTCAAGTTCCTATTTGCAGAAAATATGACAGTGCAATGAATGAGGACTTGTTATGTTTTATACAGATTTTACAGAGATTCTCTGCAGCAGTCAAAATCAAGGACAACAAGTAGGACCTTCACACACTGCAGATAAGACTTTTCCCATCTCCCATTAGCAGAGCACACAATTCACATCTGAAGATCAGAAACAATCTGGGGCACAATGGGTCAAGAATCACATTTCCAAAAATCAACTGCAACAGCAAAAATGATAACCTGGATAGGTCTCTGGTCTCCATACACATAACCAGGCACCATTCTGCCAGCTTCTACATAAAAATCCCAGGTCTTCCAATACTTTGCAGATATTTTTGCAATTTACTTCCATGCCCTCAGTACCAAACAAGCAAAATAATCTTGAGAAATCTCACTCCAAACACTTTAACAGTACCAATATAACTTCTTCACTGCTGCAAATAAGACCTGTGAGCAGATGCTGGTTTTCTGAAGGGAGATTTTTTTTTTCCTAGGCTAAATTAGTACCTTGAATCAGTTTCCAAAACAGCCACACACATTAAAAAAAAAAATTAGGCAGCATGCAGCAGCAAGATATCCATAGGAGTTTTAAATATTTCTGACACAGCCTGAGAAGCAAAGGGAAGTGACAGCCCAAAGTGTATTTGGTGGATCAGCAAAACCAACAAGCACAGGAGTGGAAAAAAGAAGTTATTCGTTCTTACTTGGCTATCACACATAAAACACTGGCAACAGGCCACCAGGGAGATAAATGAGAAAGCAGAAGATAATCACAGGGTTCACTTCTTTTTGAGATCCTGAACAAGCCTGTTACACAGTGGCTAACATAGGCTAAATTTAAGTGACCTTCTGTAATGTTACAGAAAATTACTTCCTTGCCCAATGAAAGCCTTTTACAACATCATTATGTCTTATTTATCTAGTTTTTGGGGTTCTGATTTTCTTCAGTGATGGAATATATTTTGCTTGTATTTATTCGAGCTGAAATTACAGTCTCTAAAGAGAGCCACTTCCAAGGAAGTAGAGTGAAGATTAAAGTCAGTCTGAGAAGAAGTGAAGGAGCTGCTTACTCTTTTAAAAATATTATCAAAACCCCCAAAAAACAAACAAAAAGAAATCTTACGGGATGCCAGTCCTGGTTGTGGTTATTTTTATACCATACTCTAGATCAAAGTCAGTAAGACTCTTATTTTTCAAAGGAGCATCATACTCTAAGACATCTTTGAAAACTTTGGTCTAAGTGTTAAGAACACTCAAACTCTGTTTCACCTGTTTTATTTATTAAGAAGCAGCTCATGCTTACTAATGCCTGTGAACATTTCTTCTTTGGACTCCATCTGAAGGCTGGGAAACATTAGGGAAGCTCAAGAAAGGAGAAAACCAAACCCTAGTTCTTTGCCATCATGGAGAAAAATTGTTTCCTTGCTAGTGTGATCAACTAGATAAAAGCAACCTCCCAAATGAATCTGATCACAAATAAATTCAACTTACAGAAAAACAAGCCTATGTGATCTTCCACTGAGGAAAAACCAAGACTGGCTACTAGGGGGATTTAAATATTAGGTCTTCTGAATAATCATAAGCAGACACAGAACAAAATGACTTTTCTTTGAAAAGTCACCTTAGCTTGCACACATAGCTGCAAGCAAAGGATTTCAGGCTTTAGGGATCAAGCAGGGCAGAACTTTTAATAGCAACTTAACCTTGTAAAAAAGCCCCAGTAGTTCAGGAGGGCTGAGGCAAGGCAGCTCTGTGTGGAGGAGGGACAGCTGACAGTGTTTACAGATAAGATCTGGTGAAGTCCCAAAACATCACAAGACCTTGACTAACAAAGAAAAATGCCAATCTAACCAATTTTTTGAAAGGGAGAGTATTCCAACAAGAAATTCCATGCATCCAGAAAACTAAAATTCTTGCAGGAGACAGACTGATTTACTGTTATCCTGTGAATCTTTTATTTTTATGACCAAATAGTTCTGCAGCAGGAAGACAGGGCTCATTTACAGGCATCCAAGTTTAATACAGGAGTTCTTTTTGTTTGAAATTTAACCCCTTTGCTGGTCATTATTTTAGTAAACAGCTGCATTTTTTGTGTATTAAAAAAAAAAATTCTGATATGCCTTTTGGAAGTTCCACTTCAGCAGCTGCCTTGTGATCTGCAACCAGAAAGAACAGGACAAGGTCTCTCTTTGATAGCTACATCAGGGAAAGGTGTCAGGTCACTGTTAGATCAGCTACACATGGCACACACATGAGAAATACACATTAGTGGTGAGGGGAGATGCTTTGATCAGAAATTAGTTACCTCTGGGCAGAAGCAATTTGCAGTCTAACAGGGAAGGATGTCAGCATTCACTGTTTTCAAAGACAGTTTTTAGAAGTTGCTTTCTGCTGCTTGTGCTAATTGCAAAGGAAAAAGGTATTAAAGCTGAGAAATTAATAAGAAGTTGAGACTGGAAGACACAGTCATCTTATTTGGTGACATTAAGAGTGAGCTTCTCCACCAAGCTGGGCAGCACAACACAGTCAAGCCTTCCTAGACTCCATCCTCCTTCCCTTCCTTTGCTTTCTATTTCTGGCCAAAGAAAAAATCAAAATATCCACATGAGTTACATGAGTTTGCTTAAAAAGGGGTTTCCATTTTAAACCCTCCAGTTCTCTGAATGTACTCATGAGGGACATGATTTGCAGTAGAGCTGGCAGCCTGTGTTTCCAGAAAATGACAGGGGGACAAAATAAAACCTTTTTATTCTTGTCAGCTGCAGAAGACATGCCATTAATGGTCCTCAGCTTTAGGAAGATAACTCAGCAAAGTGGGAAGGCATGCAGCAGTATCAGGAAACTCTGTGAGTGGGACAGGAGAGATTTTGTTTGTAATAAAATCAACAACTTTTCTACTGAAGGAAGTTTCTCCCTTGGATATTGGTCGCAGCAGAGTACTGCTGATGCTCCACTGTAATTGTGGTTTAAAAGCCTTAATTATAGATATATGCTCTAGGGAGCTCTCTTATAACCCAGAGCTAAGATTAGAGAAAATGGAGGAACTGCAAAAGGGAAGAGAGGTAATTATTTAGAAAGAAAAGCAAACTTAAGGACCAAAAACTGGTAGAACTCCCTTCTTTGAAGCTGCAAGTTAAAGCTTTATCAAGTTTATACAAGGAACAATAAGGAGACATGTCAAACAACTCGTTTCTTGTATTTTAGGGGGTGCAGAGCTGCCAACAGATCTCAGACACAGTAGAAGTTACTCTTCTACCCAGGCATTTGAAAAGGAGGACTGCCTGGCAACTCTTTGTGCTCATATTGATTTACTGATCTGTAGCTTTCTCCAATCGTTTGCCAGACCCTGTAAATCTAACAAAAGAGGCAGAGTCTGACAAGTCAGCCATAATTTGATATCCACCACTACTTATACTCTTAACAAAGCTGTGTAGATAAACACTCCATTCCTTGTTGCCTATCCATCACCCATGCAGGATAACACAAATGCAGGAAATACCACCACGGGTGTTGGTTACACTGATAGAGAAGATACCACTGCCACTGAGAGGCCAGGCTTCATGTGGAATAAAGGAGGACCAGCAGCACATTCTGGCTCCCTGAAGATGTAAGAAGTCATGACCTGAAGGGAAAACCACAAGCACACTCTTCAAGAGAGAACAGAGAATAATGAAGTTTTTTCACCACCACCAAGACAAAAGACAGTCTGAAAGCAGAACATGAATTTTTAAAATTAGAAAGTGGGGGCTATTATCCCTGCATTTAGAAATTAAGCATCACACTGTTACACTCTTGGAAGTAACTCAGGCACCAGAATTTGTTCAGGAGTCTGTGAAACATGATAAACAGCTTCACACTATCCCTGAACTGCTAAAAATCCCCACCACACAGCTTTTGGTTCTGCAAACAATCTGGGGCCTGAAGGCAAGACAGAATGTCATTTATACAACTCTCCAGAAGCACAGGAATCCCAGGCCAAGCTGTATCCAGCAGGAATATCCAAGTGGCCAGACTGCACTAGGACTAACCAAAATCCTTCTGTCCAGGGACAGGAGATCAGGCTAAGACAAAGTGCAAATGTCAGGCAGAAAGGCTATTCCTGATTTGATTTCAGAATAGGAACAGAGAGCAAATTAAATTAACAGAAAGTAACTATTCCCAAGCTAGCCCAGTCTGATTGAAGCAACATTTAAATAATATTTATATGAATGACTTTTAAAATAATCATTAATGTCTGCTTGCCATCACAGCAGACAGTTTTTAACCCATTCAGCCTTTCCAGTTTTCTATATATGGTGATCCAGGAAAAAAAAATAAATCTACACACACTCTCAGGTCACTTGACCTGAGGGGACTTCTAACTAATAAAAAATTTCATATTCACAAAGTCACTGCAGCCACCTCTCTCCCTGAGTGTACACAGAATTGTGCATTATTCCTGCTGCTACTGAACAGAAGCACTGTTAACTCAGGTTACTCCAGAAAGTGAACAGGATGGAAGCATGAAGCAGGATGGACCCTAGAGAAAGAGAGTGTCCTCAGAAGGCAAATACCACAGCAGCTTTGTTTACATGAGCATTTACACCATTTACACCCTGCTGCAGCACCAGGGAACTCAGCACACTGCACTCCATATAAACCTACCACTGACAGCTCCACTAAAACCCACCCAACAACCAGCTCACAGGTTGAAATGGCTGCTTTCATGGGCAATCAAAACAAATTCCTGCAGCACAATTTTTCTTCTCCTGATATTTCCAGCACACAGCAGAATCCCTCCTACCAACTCCAAATGCACCCCAGCAGCTCTGTACTTCCCAGAAGGAAGCTGAAGGCTGCCTGCCTTCACCTGGCACTGGAAAAGGCTGCAAGCAAACAGGAGCAGCATGCAGATTTGTTTTAACACCTGCATACAACTTCCTCAGAGTTAGACAGGGTCTGTTTCTACACAGCGTAAGCAAGGTTACAGCTGGCTCCACAAGGAAGCAAATACAGACTGACAGGAAAGGAAACTGCAGCTCTTTATCTTTTTCTAGTAACACCTGTACCTGTATTCAAACAGGGACTGGAAGGTGGCACTATATAACAAAGTCTGGTTGATAACATTTTTCTGCCTAATTTCACCAACCCTCCTCACTGTAACTAACTTCCTGTTAGTTTTTCAGTCCTCTCAAGTCAAATACCTGGTAGTTATCTGCCAGGAAATCTGTAACTGTGTTTGCTCTTAAATCAGTTGTCTCTTGCAATTTGATTAATATTCTTTCAGGAAAAGCACATGGCTCTGGAGATCACCACATGATTATGGTTTTCACCAGTGACCTACAGCGCAGTCCAGATGCCAGGAGCCAAAAAGTTTTGCAGTAGAAATCTTCCTACCACGAAGAAAGGTCATCATTGCAGCAATTAAGTGCATATGAAGCATGTTTGAACAGTGAAACAGAACCACTTTTCCACTAACAGAAGGACCTGCTCAATGATGAAGAACAAAGTATAATAAACCATTTATTTTCACACAGCATAGGAGACCTACAATACAGCCCATTTGTTCATTCAGCTCTGTGCTGCCATTACAACAAAGATCACCACAATGAGACCTTGAGTGAAGGCCACTGAAAGCTCCAGTTTCTTTATAAACATATTTTCAAATTTTACTTTGCACTTAACAGCTGTGAGATGGTTTAGACACTTCACTTCAGCTCACTCTGCCAATCCCAAGTGCAGGACACGCTTACCTAGCTCAGGTAACCCTGCTCGTTTCACAAGTGCACTCACTGAAGTGATAAACTTCAGAGAAGCCCACATTCAATCACTCTTAAATTAAAACAGGCTTGTTCAGCTGTAGCACTTGCCCTCCAGTCCTTAGATGCCAATTGTTTTACACTATATTTACAAACACAAGCTTTTCAAAGTTCCCCTTTACATCAGCTGATGAGTGCCTGGCAAACACAGCTGCCACCACAGCAGTGCCCAAGAGCTCTGTGAGGAGCCAGGCGCCCAACAGGAGCAGCAGCAAGGTCTAGGACATGACCAGTCTGTCTGCCAGAGGAACCTGTGAAGCACAGCAAGCTGGCTGTCCAATTCCCTTCAGGCTGGCAGAGAGCAGAACAGGTGTTCCTCTAATTTTTCCCAAACCCTTCTCCTCCCTCCCCAGGTTTAACAGGCTCTTCCTTATTAGTTTTTGCCAACCACACCACAATGCTGACAAACCTTGACAAGTCCGAAGAGCAAAGCCCATCCTCTTCCTCAGCTGAGGAGGACACGAGCAGCATCACTCCCCACCCAGTCATCACCAGGGCTGCATTTTCAGCCATGCTGGCTGGAAACTTCAGGCTCAAGGGCACTAAAGCCAAAATTTATCTCCCCAAACTTTCCAAGAGCAGCACCCTCCCAAAGCATCTTCCAATCCCAAGTTTGCAGTTGGTTTAGTTGGTTTCTCATTGCCAAGGAAGCAGCAGGAGGGTGAACCCCACATCACTCCAGCCGGCCGGCAGCAGAGGGCACCACACAATCACCGATGTGATTTATACACTTCCATCATGCTCCTGAGTTAATTTATAGAGCACAAATTACTGCTACAACAAGCTACAGGGCGACTCCATAAAGCATTCATCATATCAGATAAAAACGCACTGCCACGGAAGGCAGCTAATTTGCTACAGTGCTTTCAGCCAGCAATTCAAAGAAAAACCTTCCAGCTTAGTATCTCTCCGAGCTCAAAAGCCACATTCCCAGAACAGCAGGTTTCACACAGAGTGCATCTCCAGCCTGACCACAGAAGAGCAGAGCAGCAGCTCTGCAGAGCACTGAAAGCCACATAAACACTTGCATTAGCCCAAACACAAGCCACCAGCCCACAGCTTAACTCATCCAGGGTTTACACACTGCAAAGCTACATCCACATCAATTAAACATTTGGGCTGAGGATGCTCGGCAGCCTCTGAGGCAGACAGCAGAGATCCAAGAGACAAAAGGAATAGCTGCATTCCTTCTGCTTCTTCCTACCCCCACACCCACAGATCGTATGTTTTTACTTATTGAATAGTTGTTAAAAAAAGAAAGAGATGAATCTACAGAAAAGTCAATCTGCATTCCGTGAGCACACTGAGACACACGTAGTGATGAGCAAACAGCACAGTCACGAAGTCAAAGAAGCTTCTCAGCTGTCAGCAGAAACACTTCTGTACCACGACGCCACCATCCCCATTTAATGCCAGACCTGTTATACACCCCAGGAAAAAAGAACTTCCCAGATCATCTCCTCTGCTGAGCACTGCACAGAGTGACAGAGGCCACTTCTGAGCTCACAGCAGTTAAGCGAGGACTAACTCAGAGCTTCAGCTTTTCTAAGGAGATCTGCAGCACGACCTTGAGGCCAAGACCTTGATGACTTCTCTCCATCTCTCCTCTGTGGAGGGAGAAACACCCACAGAGCTGCAAAAGAACAAACCTAAAGGCAGAGGAAAGAGCAGATACCTCACCATCCTTATTAAAGCAAGACACTATTTTCAGCCACCATAATGTTTCCCCTGAACATGTAAATACAGAAGCAATTAGCTGCCTAGGCACTTCCGCAGAAACCGTTTAGAATAATCTTCCCTAGAACATATTTACATCGTTTCTGATTGCTTAATTTTCTGACACATTTGTTTCAGGCACCAGAAAGATTAAATAAAGCCAAATCACCTATAGTGATGCATACTGCCATGTTACTGAAGGTAACATGCAGCACAGACCGACCACTAAAACTCCTGGGTGGTTTCAAACTTCAAAATTTTAGCAGTAAGACAAGGTCCTAGGAATTGTTTTATAGCTTTAAGTCAGCTGTTTCTTAAAACCTTTTCCCCTCTTCTGCTTTTACTCTGAGGGATAGAACTACTGACTGAAACAGCAGACACCATTTAAAGAGAAAGAATGAGCCTGGACAGAGATTTCATTGAAAAGCTCAGTTCTGAAGTACATAGGAAATGTCCTCAATTCAAAGATTAGCCTGCACAAAAAGGCAAATTAAAGCCAGAAACAGAAGAAAATCTTTTCTGACTGCTCTGAATATATTTTTTTCATTATATTCTCTCCTGTCATTTGGAGTTTTTGTATTAAGAAGTCAGCTCTTTCGAAAGGCTTCAGGAACAAGCAGACAAACAGCATATTCATTTACGAGCTAGAAGTTGATTATTAAGTACAAAACCCATGAATGCTTGTCAGGACCAAGGAAGGAAGGCTGGAGCCATTGATTGTGAGGATGCCCAAAAAATCCTCTGCAGTCAGCTGGCAGATACCTCTATGACAACAGTAAAACAAACCCACACAACTAAACAGAAAAACAAAATCACATTTGAGTTGTTTTTATCCTGCTTCATCTGAAATTATTTTTACCAAGACAGCCTGTTGTCCTTAAGGCTATGTTTTCCCTTGCTCAATGTAACTGGAGCTATCATTGCAGGGCCAAATCATTCAAAAAATAAGCCCATAACACAAATATATCTTCACTCACAGACCCCCTGCAGACCATAACTCCACGTTAATTAGACTGGAAGATGAAGCCTTCAGCCTAAAACCCAGCAACTCTGATTTACACAAGCGCAGAGAGGCTTTACTGCAAATTTTCCTGCGAGCTGCACAGGCGTTTCCTGCCCAGCTCCATACACCATCAAAACAAAAGCAGATCTCAAATCACTGACAGCTGCCATACTTTACAGAGACATAAAGAAAAATGGAGCAGGCATTGTGTACAACACAGGCAGCTCAGGGTAGCTGAACACTGAGAACACTGCAAAGACAGAAATCAGCAGAGATGCTGCCTGGCTTACACTGACCCAAAGTCTACAGTACAAGGAGAATTTTGGAAGACCAAAACCATGAAAGCCAACTTGCCACTTTGAAGCCTCCTAAGAATAATTACCAACTTTCTCCTCGTTACCCCTGGAGGACACACAATTTTACAAAGGTCTTCATTTCATCCTAACACATGAAGCTATGGAGCAGGGCTTGGTTTTTACCAGTCATGCAAAATAGATTCCCTGCATCCCACAGAAATACAAGCATAAGGCAGTAACATCAGGACCTCCAGGCATGTAATGATCACTGTGTGATCAAGTCAAAAGGACTTCTGCGCAGATTTGAGGATCTGCTGCAAATTTATGTTTTACGACAGGCAACAGCTGATCCCTTTCCCCAACAGCATGGGACACGAGCATGGTTTTATCCAGGCTTACACTAAAAAGCTTGAATTTGAAAAAACGTTTCTTGGGGGAAAGAAGAGCTCAGTCCCAGTTTGAGTACAGCTCTTTGAGAGCCTTCTCTCCCTCAGAGCAGAAATTGTCACAGCAGGTTTCTCCACCTTTACGGAGCAGTTACAGCAGGAAGTCTCCAAGGAGGGAAAGATTTAGACGACTAAGAGTTTTAAGTGGTTTTGAACAAGCAGAGCCTTTCAGAGTGGCAGCTGAACTGATAGTTACACAATGACATTTCAAGCTTTCAAGTCCCAATCATTCTTAATGGCACAAAGCTAAACCCAGAAGGGGACAAAGCTATTACACAGACAAAAGTAAGTGCAGCTAAACTGTGCTTCCAAACGCCTAATTTGTGTGATCCAGCCTTCCTGACTCACACGCTGCACAGACAGGTTTGGCTGTTAAATTTACTACTACACCAGTGGGACAAGAAAGGAACGCAGCCATGTGTTGCAACAACCTCAGGCCACATATCCGGCGGGCATCCTCTGCCTCTCAGGAAGAGTTATCCGCTTTTCCCGAAGGAGCATCACTCCACTGACACAATCCGCAAGCTCCACCTGGTCCTCCCTGCGAGCCCTCGCCCTGAGCTCTGCGGGGACGCAGCGTAACAGGTGATGTTTGCCTCCCACACCCTTCCAAGGCAGGTAAAGAGAAATGGCACGGAGGCACACCCTTGGGAAACGGAATTGCCGTTCTTTTCTGTGCTCGGCTGGGACGAGCTGCCCTGCCTCACTCCTTGGCGCAAGAAGCAAAGACCCTGCTTTATTCCCTTACCACGCTCGGCCGAAAAAAGGCAAGGAGACCCTCCCGTGAATTGCCAAGAAAGTACTCGCGCTCCTCCTCCACAGCAGGCACAGGTCACATAAACCAGCTCCTTCCCGGGGACCACAGCAGCCCACCCCGGCTTCCCTCCCTTGCCCCCTCCTCCTATGGGGGCGGCTGCCGCTTCTCTCCCTTCTGTGATGGGAGAGGTCGCGCCCAGCCCCGCACATGCCCCGTGCGACAGCGGCTCCCACGCGAGCCCCCCGACCCTCGCCCAGCGGCTCCCACGGGAGCCCCCCGACCCTGGCCCAGCGGCTCCCACCGGCCCCCCCGGCACAGCTCAGCCCCCCCAGCCCGGCCACTCACCGGCGCCTCGCCGGCCGCTGCCCCCGCGGCGGCCGCCCCGTCCCCGCCGGCCGCGCCGCCGCCCTCCAGCTGCCGCTCGCGGTACAGGGACCAGAGCCCCACGTTGGGCAAGAAGACGAGGACGACCAGCGCCAGCCCAACCGCCTGCAGCAGCCGCTTCTGCTTCCGCCGCATCGGAGCGGCTGCCGGGAGCGGTCCGAGCGGCGGGATGGGGCTGAGGAGCCGGGGAGTGAGCAGGGAGCGCGGTCCGGCCGCCCCCGCCGCGCTCCCGGAGCGCAACTTTCGCCCGCGCTCGGCGGCGGCGCCGGGCGGCAACTCCGGCACTTCCGCTCCGCTCGCGCGGGGGCGGGGCCCAGGCGACCCCGCCCACCGCCCGGGGAGGCCCCGCCCCGCTCCCTGCTCATTACCCTGCGCTAATGACCCTCCGCTAATGATCCCCGCTAATGACTCCCCGCTAATGACTCTCTAAGAACGGCGCTCCGAGGATGCCGCGGCACGGCGGGGTGTCTGGGCGGAGCGGGATTCGAAGCGGCCGTTGGTGGGGGGGGGGGGGGTCACGGCGGTTAATTGGCTTAAAACGCCTTAATGAGGGAGGGACCCCTTAGATGGGAGCGGGGAGCGGGGATGGGAGAAGCGGGGCAGGCTGAAGGATAAAGGCTGCAAATGCTCCCCAAAGGGTCCGGGTGGCCCCCAGGGGGCTGGAGTTCGCCCCACGGGCACACAATAACCGGGGGACAACGAGCCAGTCCCCAGCAGGGATGGAGATGCCATCGCCGGCCACAGCGACAGCAGCATCGCTTCAAATCCATCCTCATCCCTGGTTCGCATTAAAAAACAGTGCTGTTCAGCCGGATAGCAATTGTCTTCAACTATAATGAAAACTGCATAATTTAGAGGCACGGGATTGTGTTTGAAGGGTGTTTTTAGGGAAAAAAAGCAATGGCGACACAGCTTTCCCCGGAACGGGGAGCGGATCCGTCTCCTCGATGAAGAGCAGCAGCCCCGGCGCTCGCTCGGGAAGATGCTCTGCCAGCAGAACAGCCGTGAGGCTCTGCTGTGTCAACAGCAAGGCTCTGACAATCCGCTGCCCTGCTGGGCACTGGGAAAATAAATATTAGTTCTCTTCCAATGCAAACCCCCGCAGGGGAATACCGAATTTCCTGGAGTGACAACAAAAAGAAACCATTATGCACCCCAGCATTTGCAGCTCTTGCCACCCTCGCCCCACATCAGCAAGTGGATTTAAACTTAAATAAACTTCCATAACCCACTAGATGGCATCTTCTAGCAGATTTCAGTGCCTGCTGCGAGAGGCAAATTATCAAGGAAAGCATTTAATTTAGAGAGCAGGTTAGGGTTCCTAAGTCTAACTACATGTTCGGCAGCTTGCACTTTCATTTTAATTATCGATGAGAATTTGTCGCCAGCTGATTTCTTTACCAGAAGTGTTAACGCTTCCATTGTTTCTCCGTGGGTGGAGAAGATAGCGACCCGTGAAATCCCTTCACTCCTGCTTTAGAGCAAAGCCTATTCCCTTTATCATCGCTGAATCACCTCCGGCAGTGCAGAGACTCGGGCTGCTCCTGAATAATGCATAGCCACTAAAATTGTACAACAATAAAGCTACGTATACATTACCTGGTACTGTGAGAATCCGGGCTGGAAAGCTACAATACCTCTGATTTAATGCTGCAGTGCCAGTGTACTGCCATATGGACCCTTATAATAACATCCACATCCCCTTACCTCTGCAAGAGCTCTTTGAAAAGTGGCTGTGAAATAGCAGGAGGTTTCCTAGGGATGCACACAGGCTCGCAGGCTGCCCTTGGCAGAACATCCTCATTTATATAAAGAAATGACAGCCACAAAGTTTGAGAGTTAATTAAAACAAAGCCACTAGCTGGCTTGACATATGTTTAAATTTGGGATTGTGAGCCTGCTTGCTAAATTAAATGTTTGCTTCATAAATTGGCTTCAGCAGAGTTGCACAAGTTTTAACTGGGAGCAGATTATGGCTGGTGCTGCAGGTAGATTAGTATTTTGTATATGTGAGAGCATCCTGAATGATCAAACCCTCTGAAGAGCCTCTTAGGAATTGAAGTCTGGCTGCTCCTCAGTGATCATCTGGAAATGGATGTTCCAGGTCTCCCCTCTCTGCTTTAAGAGGGAGTGAGTCCTATTGGGCTTACCAATTAAAATAATTTATACTCCATGCAGATGCCTTGGTCCCAAAGAAATAGATGTTTCTTCTAGTAAAGGTAGAGCATGTCTCCCTCTCCTCTTTCTCCTGAAGTGTTTTGGTGGAGACAGAGCTCTGATTTGGCCTGTTGGATGCAATGCCTTGGGGATTGATGGAGTACATGCAAAATAAACATGGATTTACATTTCTGAGAAAGGAGAAAGCCTGTGGCTGTTAAGCCTCTAACTGGAAAGGGAAATGGTGTACCTTCCCCAGGCATCTTTTCAAAACAAATATAGGATAAATTCACAGCAGCTCAATCCCTGTCTGGAAGCTCTCTTTGCTAGCAAGCTGGGTTGCCTGGTTTGTAGCTCGTGTGCTGAGCTGCTGCAGGGCAGAGTGCAGCAAAAGTGGGTAACAGCATCATGAAAATTAAAAGCCTTGATGAAGGACGAGGAGCAGGGTTGACCAGAGGGACTTGGTCAGCAGGTGCTGGGAAAGGGCAGGAGAGCACTGAAAAATGCTAATGGGAGTGGATGTGACAGGAGTTCCTGGGATAAAGCCCACAGATGGCATGACAGCATGGAGATGAGATGGCACAGACTGAGGGAATCAGTGTTCTCCTGCCTTCTGGTCTCAAATGCAGCTCCTCAGGGCAAGGACTGACTCTTGTGAAGGGCTGCATTTTGACCTTGGAGCTTCTGCAGGGGTGGCTAAAGGAAAGCAGGGAGTCCTTTGGATCCCTGCAAGTGAGGTGAATGGTTATGGGATCCCCCCTCTCCTGCTAGGTGGTCCTAAGTGAGACAAGAGCTGGCTTTCTATGCTCCCACTGCTGTGCCAGCCTCACACCATAGGTTAGGGGGAGAAAACACTGCCAGAGGGATGGCATATCTGCAAGGGGGAAATGGGAGAAATATCACCCAAGAGCCTTCTAGGTTTTTCCCTTGGATTCTCAGATGCTGCAGATACACATTGCCACTGTGGGGGATGGAGTCAGGGAGCTCCATCCAGGCTTCTGTGTCCACACTGTCCCCTGAGTCAGATGGCTGCACCCACAGGGATAGTCAGCTCCTTTTTTGATATGTGTTTGTATGCTGGTGATGCTTTCTCTTTTCTGAAAATCTCATTTTTAGCCAGGAGGAGAAAAGGAAAAACAATCTCTAAAAAATGAATGAACCTCAGCCATGGCTGTGTCACAACAGGACTTTTGTTTTCGTGACATTTCTTTATCCTTCGGTGTTTATTAGTTGAAGTTCAGGTCATATTTCATGTGAACAGAATTGATTTGTTGGGGTTTTTTCCCCCTTTTTTCTTTCCTGATAAAAGGCAATGCTGAGGAACCTGCTCACCTGTGGGCAGGAGCACAGCCCTCCTCTGCTCAGTATGGGGGTGCCTGTCAGCACAGCCCCCCACAGCCATCCTGCTGCACTCCCCCAAACCCTGGAGCTGCTTCCAGCCAGCACTCAAGATGCTGAAAAACAATGTAAATGCCTGAATAGCTCACAGAAGTGAGATGATTACAGGCTTTTAAAAAGAAATTGCAAACCTTGTCACTG
This sequence comes from Serinus canaria, assembly GCF_022539315.1. NCBI lineage: Eukaryota > Metazoa > Chordata > Aves > Passeriformes > Fringillidae > Serinus > Serinus canaria. The sequence goes on along the minus strand of NC_066327.1, from coordinate 12,814,727 downwards.
CGGGAGAGCATCCAACCCTCTCCCCATCCCTCCCAAGAAATGAAGAGACAGCACCAACATCCATGAATCCTTGTGCCCTGGCTGGGAGTTACCTGTGGCGTGACTGACCTGGGGTTTTATCCACATAGAACAGACTTTTAGTAGAAAAATAAATAAAATAAAAATGGTGATCCACCTGAGCAAGCAAAATCCCCACGGTCAACAGGGAAATCTGCCTGAATTTACTTTGGACAAACAGAGCCCAGCAGTGCAGGGCAGGAGAGGGTGGCTGAAGCTGGAGGTTGGTGGAAGATGCTCGGGGTCCTGCTTGGAAAATGGTGCCATCACTAGTGGTCACTCCTCCAGCCTGGTGCAAAATGGAAGAAGGGTCTGTCTGCAGCCTGGAGATGTGCAAAAGCAATGAAGCTGTGGAAAGAGTTTTCCAAAATGTAACATTTTTGACATCTCTGGCCTTAAATCAGGTAATTTCACTGATTGCCTGTGGCAGGGGAAATTGCTGATATCTAAGCTGAAGCACAGTCCTGGAAGATGAGGCAGTGATGGCTTGCTGGGAGGATAAATACCAGAGCAGAGTGTGAAGCAAGGAGGGAGCCTCACACATTCCACTTTGCAAACAGATTCATATCCTACATATCCAGAGATTTCCTTTGCACAGGAATATATTTTTCCTCAGGAGTAACATGAATCCATGCCCCTCTTGGCCAGGCTGCCCAATCTCCAGGAACATTGGTGGCCAAGAGAAAAAGTTCTTGCTGCCTTGTGCAGGGTCTGAATGGTCCCAGCTGTCCCTGCTGGACTTTGGTGGTCACCGAGGACGCCACTTCTCCAGGCAAAGCTTTGCATGTCAGGCTCCTTCAGTTCTAGAACTGCTTTTCCAAAGCAGCCCTGACAGTTTGTGCATAATTATCAGTGGGGCTCAGTATAGGAAGGAGGAGACAGAGTGTCTATTCCTGGCTGTCTACTCAAGTAACCTTATTTTAAAGAAAAAAAAAAAAATGAAAACCACAAATGTTGTTGCAGTCTCTCTGGCTGGAATAGGCAATGAGCCTTGTCTGCTCCCTCTGCTCTGAATTCAGAGCTGCTGCAATGAACAGGACTCAATCCAAGGCTGGTGGAGCCAGGCAGACAGACTGCAGTCAAGATGTCCCCAAACCTCCCTGGATCCCTGGCTTCTCTGAGCAGGCTGTGAATTTTGAGGCCAACACTCCCTGTGCTTCTCAAGGGATTTGGAAGCTCACGCTCTAATAATTAAGGCAGCTTTGAACACCGTAGCCTTCAGCCTTGCTTTTCTGTTCCCTGAAGCAGCATTAGTGCTTGGAACAGGTACCAGCTCTTAAAATGGGCATGCCAAGGGCTTTTGACAAGGAGGAGTTTAAAGATGCTCTCCAGTGCATTTGTGAGAGCAACGAAGAGCTGGTTTCAGTGGATGTTTGCAGCTTTGCTGTGGGCAGGATTCCTTTCTACATCACTGAGCTGAACCTGGAGGATAGGTCTGCTCTTCTTCCAGCTTGCTGGGTGCATTCTGGGGTTACAGGAACATCACTGGGGTCCAAAGTCTTCTTTAGGGTGGATCTGCAGGGGATCAGAATGCCTATATGCTCAAGCTCTCTTTTAACAGATTATTTGCTAAGTGTGATAAACTCTGTTTACACCACTAAAAAATAACCACGTAGAAAGGGGAAATCAGGATAAAGGTGCTTAACCCACCACTAAAAAAAATATGGAAAGGGAAAAATAAAGCTGATTATAAGAAAATTTAGGTGAAGTGATTAAAAACTTAAGTTATCTGGATAATATCATCTGAATTACCAAGGGGAGAGGAAAAAGGGCTATAAAACCTAAATAGAGGAGAATCAAATTCGGAACAGATGTCAAGAAGAAACTTCCCAAGTGAAGAATCAAAAGAGCAGGGAATTACCTACCAGGCAAGGCTGGAGTGGGCACACTGGGGCTTTCCAAAATGAGATGTGACCCTGGAGCACAAGCCTGGGACTGCTTTAGTGGTGGACTTGGCAGTGCTGGGTTAACAGTTGGACTCCATCATCTTAAAGGTCTCCTCCAACCTAAATGGTTCTATGATTCTAAGCACACAACAAAATGTGCCAAGTGGCTTCTCTGGGGTCTCGCCCTGCCTTCTGCATCTGACATAAAATCAGCTTCAGGATTTTTCATACAGAGAAAAAAATGATTGCCCTCAGCAAGGGGAGCCTGGGTAGCTTTTCCCATGGGAGCCATCTGCTTCTCCAGCCCTCTGGATTGAAAGCACAACATGATCAGCCTTGGAGGGCTCCTGAGCCCCCCTGCAGGTGCTTTTGCCCACTCCAGGGAAAAGGTGGCATTGCTGCCACCCGTGCCAGGAGCCAGGGCAGAAGGTGTGCAGCGGGGGCTTCGCCTTCCCCCCTCTTCCCCAGGGATCCTGCCAGGGCTGGTGGTGGGGGCACTGATTTGTGGCACTGCTGGAGGAGCATTTGGCAGCTGGAGAGGCTGTTAGCAGGTGTCTCAAGTGCCCGACTGGAGGGCACGGCACTGAGCCTGCCCTTGCTGGGCCGCTTTGCCAGCAGTGGGAAGGCTCTCCTCTCTTAAAATAGATCCTCTCCAAGGGCTCTTGTGTTCAAGAGCTAGAAGGAAACCAGGACCTCTGTCCTTTATATTCTGTCTCTACAAAGAAAGGCAGGAAAAGCTGTGTTTGAGAAGCAGAGAAGGAAGGCAGACATCTGTCAGAACAGGCTGACCCCCATGGGAGGAGAAATGATGAGGCGGACTCCATTGATATCAGAAGGCTAATTAATCACTTTATTATTCTATATTATATTGCATTATATTACATTAAATCTAAACTGAATCTGCCAAGCACTCAACTGCCAAGAATCTCGTGACTGTCACCCAACAATCCCGACACAAACACACACTTGGCCCTGGTAGGCCAAGGAAACAAAACACCATCACTGTGGGTAAACAATCTCCATATTGCATTCTACTTTGGCACAACACAGGCACAGCAAATGAGATCAGAATTGTTTTTCCTTTCTCTGAGGTTCAGAAAATGTGAAACCCAGAAATATTCTTGGGAAGAATTGTGCCTTGCTTTTCTCTATGAAGAGAAATGTGGCTACAGACATGGTGTGGGATGGGATGAGAGGATGAGACTGGTGCTCCCTGGAGTGGTGCTGCTGATCCCTGGTGATGAGCAGGGAGAGCCAGCAGCTCTGTGGCACCAGGAGCTCACTGCAGGGGCCCTGCTGGGTCAGCTCAGACCTTCAGCTGTGTCTCAAAGTCACTGCCCTCTGCATCTTCAGGGAGCCTCACTCCTCCAGGCTGCCCTGTGGTTGCAGGCAGACATCAGCCAGGGATGGGGCTGCTCAGCTGCTCAGTGTATTTTGCCAGGTTTTTATCTTTTAGAGATGAATTTGTATCTTAACATCAGAGGTTTGGATACCTCATGTTTTCTTATTCACATCCCCAGGGTTGCTCTTGTTCTTTCTATTTCTTCAGAGCCTGATAAAGCTTCTGGCCTCTGAGACACACAAAGACATTGTGGAAGGAATTGTACAGCTCCCATCAGCTGAATCTTGTAATTCAACTGAAATTCTGTTACATTTTAACTCTGATATTCAGAAGTACACAGAGATTATCTGGAGGTCAATGAAGAGGCAGTTTGCTCCCTGGAGAGCCCTGTCCCAACAGGCATTTCTGACAGGCAGCCTCTCCTTTGGAGGAATTTTCCCCTTCTTTGGCTGGGAAGATGCTACAGTGACTTACTTGGACCAGATGTTTGCTCTTGGAGAGGTGAAGTTCAGTGCTGCCTTCATCCTGAAGATCCCAAAGTCCTTTCTTCTCCTCCCCCTGTAGTCTGCAGTTCTCCCATCCTCCTCCTCCCTCTCCTCCTGCCCCGTGAGGCAGCCAGTAATGAGTCTCCTGGGGCAGCAAACAACAGCCTCAAGTGTCTGTGTGTGTGAGGGGCAGTGATTGACCTGGGACCATCAGCAGCACTCACTGTGACAGCCTCTCAGTGTTCCCTGGGCTCCTTCTGCAGGGATGACCCCATGGGAGGAGCAGTGCTGGGCTGGGGCAGGAGCAGGAGCAGAGGAGGGATGCTGCTGCCTTTGGAGGAAGCCTGGGAAGCAAAATCCTGCAGGTCCCCCATCTGTGTTGCTTGGCAGGTGAGTCTGCAGGGCAGAGGCACCAGAGACATCCCAGGCTGGGGCTGTCACATCCCATTGCTGTGGCTGCTGCTGAGGATTGTTAGTTCAGCAGCCCTGTGTTAAAGACGTGAGCCCAGTGAGCACAGCCCTGTGCAGAGCTTTCTGCCTCGTTCCCAGGGGATACAGCAGGATCAAAGATGACTGACAGCTGCTTTGAGCGTGCTAATAGCCATCATCTTGCAGTACACAGCCCTGTAAGACAAAGCACATCCCATGGGATTCCCCCAGACCTTCCCTCCTGGGAAACACATCAAAAAGTTTCAGAGGAGACAGGAAAACTCATCCACCCAAGGAAGACCTCAGGCTGAACTCTGTTCATATCCCAGAGGGGAAATAGCAGGCAGAAAAGTCCCTTGGCCTGAGCTGTAGGGTCAGAGGGTCAGAGGGGTGGTATTGGGGCTCCCAGGACAGAGACAAAGGGAAGGGGTTCAGGTTCTTCTGTGCCCCAGAACACTCCTGTACAGTTCTGGTGTTTGCTTGCTTAATTTGTTGGAAACTGAGCAAGAAAGTCAGTTCTGGGACTCTTGGATTCCAGCCTGGAGCTGACTCATAGATTTGCCCAGGAAAGCAAGCAAGGGAGGAACTGGGTGAAGCAGAGTTGAGAGAGCAACATCTTGCTTTGCTGCTGGGCTGTCTGAGAAGGGAGAAGGGAAGGAAAACACAGTAAATGTGTCCAGCACTGGAGAAGAGATGCTCTCATCTGGAAAATCACATTTCCCTGCTCCTTGCACAGAGATTGCAAAAGTGTGGACTGTCCTATGGGACTGGTTCCACATGGACTGTTTCTCCAGCCACCATCTTGCCTAGCTCCCCCTTTCTTCCCTGAAATAAATACAGACAGACCAGGGAAGAGCAATGTGACTGCAAATCTTCTAGAGAGCTGTGTCAGAGGCACAGAGAGTCTCATAACTGTGTAATGGGGTATGCAGTGAGCCTAATGAATCTCCATCTCCAGCCCACAGGCGTGTCCTGGCTGTGTGCATTGTCCTCTAGCACCCTGAAGGCAGCCAACAAATAATCAAATTAGGACAATCCCAGACTGGCTGGTGATGGCTCTGCCAGCTCCTGGCACATGGCAAGCAAGCTCTCCCCACACCATCCTGCTGTCCCTCCCGGGCTTGGGCAGGACCTGTCCCTGCCTGGCACCAGTGCACTTGTGCATCCCTGGAAATGCTGAGTGGCAGAGAGGCTACCAGTGGTGGAGGAGAGCAGTGGAATGTGCTGGAAATGAGCTGGAGAGGCAGGAGGTGCAAGGCAGGGAGAGGCCACCCTGGGGACTGTGTGTGGGTTGTGCATCTCTGCCAAAGCATCAGTTCCTGAAAGAAAAATACAGTGACCACAGAGCTGGTGGGAAATGCTTCAACAGAACAGTTTTTTTTCCCCCTCAGAGATTGCCAGTTTGTTAAATCCCAGTTGTTTTGCACCAGCAGACTTCAAGGACGCCATGACAAACCTCAGACAGGTCACAAGCCCCAGCTCTCCAGATGACAGACCTGAGAGCTCACATAAGGGCTCAGTCCTGGTGCTGTTCCCTTGGGAAGGAGAGGACAGCACAGAAAATGTGACGCACTGAAGCTGCAAACCCCCCCAGTGCTGCTGAGAGCTGAACACAGAGGCAGGGAGGCATTCCTGGTGTCTGTCACCCTGCTGACCTGCTGGAGATGTGCTGACACTCTGGTGCACCCCCAGGCCCACAACCAGCCACAATTATTCCAAGCTGTTGTGCTGGAAGCACGCTGCCATTCCCTGCTGCCATTCCCTGGTGACTTTCCAGAGCTGTCTGTCTGCTCTGCTGGGATGCAGGCTGGGCAGAGTGCAGGGGACATTGGCTGGTTCCAGCAGCCTGTGCCTGACATCCAGCTGGGGACCACAGGGACTCTCAGCACACAAAGCTGCTCCTGTCTGGCATTTTCCTTGGCTACTCATGCTTCAGGTTGGGCCAACATGGTGAAGATGGATTTTGAGCTTGCTAAAAACAAGTGCCTGCCCATCCCTCCTGGAGAAATCCCCCAGTCTGACAGAGGCTCTGTGCTGGGGACAGGACACCCCAGTGTGGAGAGCAGCTCTCCTGCTGATGGGGAGCCTCTGGGAACACTTCTAGAAGCATTTCTGCCATTCCAGGCACAGGGATGCAAATGATTGCTGGAGGGTTTCTCAGCTCTGGGCTGACAAGTGACAGAGCCAGGGGAATCAGTGAACTTCTGTCCCAGCTGAGACAGCCTGGCTCTGGGCTGGGACCCCTGGGAGTTGTTTCCCCAAACTGAATTCCCTGCAGCGGTTTGGCTTTGCTAGAAGTGGCATTTTCCACCTTATTATAGGACTGATACTGCCTAAAGTTGTGCCTCTTAGAGCCTGGCTGTAGGTAAGTGCAGACACATCTGGCTGCTGAGCTTTGTGTGCTGCCCTTGAGCTGGGCTCGTTTCCTTGGAGGGAAAAGGAAAAAAAGAAAAGCCAGAGGAGAAGAGAACACAGGGGAGAATCTGTGGGAAATCCCAAGGGGAGAATGTGGGTGGTACCATATCTGGGTGAGATGGGACACTGGAGATCATCTGAGGTTTTACAGTCTAATGAGGGCTCAGGCCACCCCTCCTAAAGAAGAAATTAATACATTTACAGTACCCAAAGCAGAGCTCCACTGGGAAGACACAGCTGGTGGGACTGGCAGAGCTTTCTCAGGAATGAGGAAGGAACTTTGGACTTGGCCAGTTACAAATAGTCCCAACATTCAGAGCAAATAGTCCTGAGAGAAACTGAGATAGAAGAGGCAGGATGTTCAAAAGAGCAGATTCCTCTTTTAGGCTTCAGACTGTCCTTCCACTCAGCCCTTAGGTAGAGTCTTGTTGGTGTGGGGTCAGTGAAAAGGAATGTGTGTGCTGGTGGGTGGGTGCTCAAGCACTCACAGTCAGGCTTCAGGGACATCTGCTGCCTTATGTCTGACACATCCATCCCAAATGGGCTTTTTTCTCCCCAGACCTGAGCTGTGTGCTAGCAGCTTTCTCCTGTCCTGTGGGGGCTCTCAAGGCACTTGATGGAAGGGAAATTCTAGTGTTTCCTTCCCAGTGTGGTGCCAGGGAACTCAGTAACCCCTGTGGAGCTGCTCAGAGGCAGACAGGCTGACCAGGAGCCTCAGTGCCCACTCCCTGGGCTCCTGCACCCACAGCCCAGGGGAATGGCCCCAGCTGGGTGCTCTGGCAGGTGCTGTGCTCTGCTCAGGGCTGCCAGGCTGCCACTGCCTCCCTGGGAGCTCTGGGGACTCCCAGAGTCCCTGAAATACAGGGCAGTGACTTGAGGGGGTGCAGGGAGATAATGCTGGACAAGAGGAAAGAAATGAAAACAATAAAAAATGAGCTGACATCCTTCCTCTGAGCTTCCACAGACATAAACCCTCTGCTCTGCAGGCACCTGGGTATATCTCATCAGCTTGGACTGGATTGTTCCTCTGCATATTTTAGTTGTGTGGAGGAAGAGAAAAGAAATGTTGTGGCAGAGCAGAAGAAAGACTGGAGAAGACTACAAAAAGATGTGAGCTGCCAGTGTGTTTTGAGTTGCTTTATTCTGAATCAATATTGAACTGAAGAGGAATTATAAATCTAACAGATTACAGCTGAAGCAATGCCAGGGCATCTGTTTCCAGATATTATTTTTTTTATTTTTTTCTTTTACTGGCTAGAGCAGCTGTTTTTACAAGAATCCACGGTAAAAGAGTTATTAAAACAAAGGGGGAAAAGAAATAACAATAAACAGAAGATATATAGCAGACAAGGAGCAGCAGAGATGAGGGGCTGGAAATAAATGATAGAGGAAGAATTTGACAACCAACAGTTTGTAACCAGCATCAGGTGCTACAAAATCTGGAAGATGTTTGTTTTACAAGACAGTGATCCCCAGCTCCAGGACTGTGCTTGGTGATTTATGGCTCCTGGCAGCTGTTGCAGAGGTTGAACAAAGAGCAACAGAGACAGAAAAGTGTAAACCACCCCTGGTGCTTGCCTGTTGTTTCCTAATGGAAGGGGATTTATTAGTAGGGAGCCCGTGGGGGTGGCTGGGGGCACCTGTGGGCAGGTTCCCAGCTCCATTTCTCCCCTGAGAAATTTCATCAAACTGACTCCTGATGAAATTCAGGCTGTAATTAAGGCAAGAGCCACAGAACTGAGGGCATTGTGTGGCTTAAAGCCTGACTGTGCTTCAGCCAAGATGATGCAGTCAGCAAAAGCATGCTGGTATAGCTGGGCTGAGGATGGAATTGTGTGTCAGAATGAAGCTCTGGGAGGTCCTGAAGCCACTTGTCACAGTCCTGGCTGGCCACCACAGCTCACTGGGCAAGTGTGACCCCCTCAGCCTGGGGTGCCTTGTCTGTGCATTGGCCTCCAGTGAGTTACAGTCTTTACTTTCCCAAACCTTTATGTAATGTAACAGATTTCTCCAGAAATTATTCTAAAACAGGCAAAATGAACCAAGATCTGGTGTCCCTCCCAGAGTTTGACCTTTCCTTACACACCACCTTTTCACAGTCTCCAGCTCTCCAAAAGGTGGATCACAACCCTTGAAAAGCCACTTACAGTGGCATTTTATAGGATTTACTGTGGCACATCCCTCCAGTTACATGGTCCCAAATTTTTGGGAGCTCTGCCATACTTAGGTGCTGTGCCCTTGATATGTGCTTGCAATCTTGAGATCAAGCAAAGACCCCTTTTCCAAGCACAAGAGGGGGTTCCTATTCCTCTCATTGCTTTAGCAGCACTGATCACTGTGCCTGCCAAAACTAAAAAGAGGATTTTGAGTTGTATCTGAAGTTGCTCAGAAGCCAGAAAAGAAAATCATCTGTCAATAATCCATATGCTAAATTTTCTGTCCCAGGAATGACCCCTGTGCTTTCAAACAGCACCCCTGAGAGACTCGGGGGGGCGTGGGAGGCAGCCCCTGCTGCAGCTGACACAAAACCATTCAGGATGTTGAGGATTTGGCCTTGTGCTTGCTTCAGGTTTATTGATTCATTTTGCAACAAGGCACCATAAATAGATTTATTCTTACGGTTATAATTGAGCCGATGAGAGCTTGGGAAGTGGGGACTGAAAGCAAGCAGAGCAGAAATCCAGCCTGAAAGAAGACACTGGTGAAAGAACACATCTCCCAGTTGGTGGGAAAGAATAATTAATGTTTCTCTCTCTGGACACTGCCCTGGAATGTCCCTGCAAGCCCAGATCCAGCACTGCTCTCCTTTGGGGCCAGCTCCAGTTGCCCATGGGGGACACTGGGACCACAGCCTGTGCTGTGCTGCCTCCAAGAACCCACACCCAGGGCTCTGCTGTGTCCTTGGAGGGTTCTATAAGCCCCATCCCACCCTCCCTTCCTCTTTTTGGCAATGCTCTGTCTGCAAACCTAAATTTTGCTGCTTTTCCAACCTCAGCCCTCTCTATTAAATGAGGAGAAGCAGAATTCTTGTCTTTCCCTTTCTTTTTGTAGCTTGTGTTTTTAATTGCTGAATCTTTCATCTCTTCTAAAGCATCTGAGGAGCACAGGGAGCAGTGGCCCTCCAGCCACTGCTGCAGCTCCAGGATGTGACCCGAAGAGAAATTATTCAAATAAATTTGCGGTCACCCCACGAACAGCTGCTGAGCAGGAAGGCAGGAATCTTCCCCTAGTCCACAATTTGATGCAGATGATTCACATGGTGCTGCTGAGGGGTTAATGCATTGGCTGGGACAGGACAGAAATGATGCCTGCTTAATATGACAGAAAACAAATAGAATCTGCTTTCGAAGGATGCATTGACCGAGCTGTCGTGCCTGATGCTGGGGAGACAAGTGTCTACAAGCTTCAGCTTAATGTGGCATGGAAATGTATTGGGTTGTATTTATGGCCATATACAATACTTAACTGGCTATTGTGCTGATTAAATATTTAATTGACTGTCTGTGAGGAGAAATGCACCATTAGTCTATAGGGAATTACACTGTTCCTTGTGCCTGCTCTTAAATGAAATGTGTAATTCCTTGTCACTTAAGCATAATGTTAACTGTCTGTTAAGGACATATTTTCAAGGGAGATAAATACAAAACTTGCCTGCTGGCATTGCCCCAGGTGAACCCTTACGTGCCTCAGTGTGGGCACAGCCCTCAGGGGCATCCCAGGGCTCAGAGGACAGCAGGGAGGGACAGCCAGGGAAGGGACTTTGGGGCTCCTGCCAAGTGGGTTTTGGAGGTGCTGGTTGAGGCTGATTTCAACCCCTTTACCACTGGTCCGTAGTACTATGGCTGTCCAGGTCCTGTAAGGGGAGAGAGAAAGGCCAGCAGGATGCTCCTAAGATGCCTCTTCTTGCTGCAGAGAGCTTGGTCAGACACCACCAGGAGAGTTTCTTTGCCTAGTTTTGTTTGGGAGTCCGAATTCAAAATAGAAGGAGGAAAGAGGCAGGAAGGAAGGCTTGTGAAAGCAATTGTTTCTTCCCTTCCTCAGGGCTACCCTGGGGTACAGCAAAAGCAAAGCACATGGAGCAGAGCCCTCTTGCCTTGCAGACTGCACTCTGTTGAGCACTGTGAGCACTCAGGAGCGTGCTGAGTTTTATTCCTCATCATTATCATTACCATTTAATGTCAACCCTGCAGCTTGTGATCCAAAACCTGCTGGTGTTTTGTTGGAAACCCACCCTGCTCTTGGTGCCCAGCATCACACTGAGAGCTTCCAGCAGCACAGACCCCGATGGCTGCACAGCCTCTGCCGGGCAGAGTTCCCCCACCACGGCTGCCACGGCTCTGTGATTCATCCCAGCAATGAAACTGCCATCTCTGCTGAATAACTGATCCTTCAGCAGTGTAACTCTTTTCCCATTGACAGTTTGGCAGGCTTCGACAGCTGGCTCCTTCTCTTCAGCAGATTTCCACGTCCCTGCCCGCGTGCCGGCTGCAGAAGCAGCTCCAGGGCAGCATCCTGACTTGCAGCGAGATGCCTGCTGTGTTTGATGGTTAAAAGCACTGGCCAGCTATTGACATTCAATAGCTGGAGCTCATATTCTGAATAGTGCAGCTTTACCAGAGTCCTTAGAGCCAACATTGATTGGGCTGAGCTGTCTGATAAGTGCAGCTCCGTGCCGCTCTCCCACGCTCCCTCAGCTAAGGGGGTTTTTAACTTCGTGATCAATGGTGCTGAGCTCCAAAGCTTCTCTTAAAAGGATTGACCTGGAGACACAACTGTCCTAGGGCACACAATGGGGAAAGCCCTGCCAGGACCAGAGCAGTGAAAGCACAGTGTTAATTTTAGCCAGGATCCATATCCTCGTTGGGTGCAGGCAAAGTGTGACATTCCCTGGGCTGGCACGGGCAGCTTGGCTTGCCTGGCACCAAAGCTCCATGCCCGTGGTATGCTGCAGTGTCCCCAGACAGGATCACCTCCTACAAGAAGCCCAGTTCAGCTCTACCACTGTGGCTGTTCTGCCTGCCCTCAGCCTGTGCTGGAGCTGGGAACTCCTCAGGGCTCCCAGCCTTGCAAGGAGCTGGCTCAGAGCTGGGGAATCCCGTGGGGATGACAAGGTGGTGGCACCAGTGATGCAGGACCAAGAGCAGAGCTGCATGCAGCAACATCCATCCTCTCATTGCTGGCTGGGAGAGCTGCTTTGCCACAAGGGAAGTGGAATGTGAGTGTCAGCAGCCAGGGATGCCTCTTTCCTCTCCTCTGCTCCTCCCTGATGGTAGGGGACACACATGTGGCTCTGCCTGTGCTGCCCCAGATACATTGTGGTGATGGTTTGTAGGGAGCTTCATTCAACACTGATCAGCAAAATCCAGAAAATCCAGCCTGGGTTTGCTGCAAACAGCTCCAGGACAGGGACTCTGCTGGGAATGAGGATGCACCTCGTGGTGTTTCTGCATATCTGAGTCCCTGATAGCTGTGCTGGGAAGAGAAGAGCAGAGGGAAGCTCCTGTCCTCCAGCTCCAGTGGTGTCACCTGCTGCCAGCACCCCCCACCCACCCCTCGGATCCCTCGCTGTGTGCTGTGAGGTGTGACCAGTCAGAGCTGCCACCATCCCCATGGGGACAGTGCTGCCATGTCTGGGAGCACCAGGGAGGTGTCACCATGGCTCCCTGGAGGTCTTTCAGCTCTGAATTACCCAAGTGCCAGGCCCCCACCCTCCCAGCTCCAGGACCTTTGGGAAGGAGAATGCAGATTGTCTTAGGTTGGTTGGCTTTTCTTTATTTTTCTCCTTTTTTTTTTTTTTTTTTTTTTTTTTTTTTTTTTCCCATGGCTTTCACACCTCCCCTCACTCTCTATTTTTAATCAACTGACTCAACCCTGGTTTCAGTGCTTGAGGACTGGAAAGGTGATCCCACTCCATCAGCAGGGCACAGCCCACACATCTCCCCTCTGTGCTGCTCCCCAGCCCACACAGTTCTGCTCTGTCACGTGTGTATCCCTGCCAAGATACCACTATAATTTATTTTTGCCTCGATGGAGGTGGGGTTAAGGGGCTGAGGATCTGAAAGCCCTGGTTTGGAGCTGCACCAGCAACTCCAAGGAAGATGCAGAAGAGCATCCTGCCAGCTCTGCAGACCACAGCCTCAAACTGGGATACCAGAGAGACATCAGCAGCTGCCCCAGAGTGGGGGACAAGGGCTAATGAAAGGGAGGGGCTGCTGGAGAATTGGAAGGAAGCTGATATGGGGTCAAAAGCCCCTTCCCAGTCCAGGGATACATCTGTGTGAGCACCTCCTGGGAAGTGCATCCCTGTGTCAGCCCTTCCCAGAGCCAGAAGCACATCTGGCTTGCCTGTCCTTGCTCCAAGCCTGGTGGTTTGAGCTATGCATGACGTGTGTAGGTCCAGTTTAGGACTTTACTTGGCCACCAGCAGTGATTTTGGTAGGGCCTCATCATCCCTGTCATGGGCTGAGCCCATCCCTGCAGCCGGGGCAGAAGGGGCAAGAAGAGGCATGGGGTTTTAGCTTTTCTTTAGAACATTAATCATGCTTTAATTATATTGAAACCTGGAGACATGGCAAAGGATTAAGTGGATTATCTTCAAAGTAATTTGTTATCAAATATTTATTCTTCTGGGAAGGGAGATGCAGCCTGAGAAATTGTGCATTATCTGTGCTGCCAGCCAAGGACGTGCCATGTCCTTCGTGCCTCCCCTGCCCTCACCCACCCTGACCCCTCAGAGGGAGGGGAGATCTCAAGGGACAAAGGACACCTGGATGGCCCAATGCCCCCCTGGGGTAGAGAGCATCCTTTGAATCTGCCAGTCACTCAGTGCCCTTCTGGAATGCCAGGACTGACAGACAGTGCTGGGAGGGGTCAGAGAGGGGAAAGGAGAGGTGACTGACACACCTGGGAGGGAATCTTCAGGGGAGGGACCCGGGTTTCTGAGGTAAACCCTGAAACCACACCGCAACAGTCTCTGCTGAGAGCGGGAGCAGCCGGCAGGGCTCCGGCAGGGGGATGGATGCTCCTGCTGCCTGCTCCCTGCTCCTTGTTCCTTGCTCCCTGTTTCTGCTCCCTGCTCCCTGTTCCCTGTTCCCTGTTCCCTGTTCCCTGTTCCCTGGTTCCCTGCTCCCTGTTCCCTACTCCCTGTTCCCTCTTCCCTGCTCCCTGGTTCCCTGTTCCCTGGTTCCCTGCTCCCTGTTCCCTACTCCCTGTTCCCTACTCCCTGTTCCTACTCCCTGCTCCCTGTTCCCTGCTCCCTGTTCCCTGCTCCCTGTTCCCTGTTCCCCTGTTCCCTGTTCCCTATTCCCTGCTCCCTGGTTCCCTGTTCCCTGTTCCCTGTTCCCTGCTCCTGCCCCATCCAGGCTGGGAAGGGGCCGGGGGCTGCAGCGCTGCCGCAGGAGCCGCCGAGATGCGGCCGTGCTAAATCGGATTCAGCCGGAGCTCTTTATCCGTTCGGCAGACTGTGGGTTTAGTGCTTGGATGCTTCATTAACTAATAATAATGAGTCATTGTATTTGCCTCCTGGGCATTGTAAATGATCCAGTGTCAGGAGACGCCGCGAGGACGCGGAATCGCAATGAGGCTGAGCCTCGGAGCGCTGTAAAACCGGGCAGAGGCAGCGCCGAGCTCCCCACCTGGGACAGTGCCCTGGGAGGGGACACCTGCCCGGGGACCTGGCCTTCCTGCAGAGCATGGCCAGCCAGGCTCGTGGCTGGGATGCCCACGATGTTCCCCTCTTCCCCTGCCTGGAACAGAAGCTGTTCTCTCCATTTCCTTCCCAGTGAAAAAGAGATTTTTCAAGCCCTGCCTGCTCACATCTCTCACAGTCCCCCTCTGGTGCTGCACCTCGAGGTGAGGTGACAGGTACTCGGGGACCTGCCCTTGTAGGACATCTTTGCATTTCTTCTAAGGATAATTCCTCCTCGGGAGTGAGAGCAGGGTGATGTGCAGCATGGGAGAAATATGAGTGATAAACCCCTGTCCTGGCATGTGGGGGATGCCTGCCCAGTGCCCATCAGAGCCCCGTGTGCCTTGGCACTGTGCTGGGGGTGACAGATGTGCAGGGCACTGTTGGACATGGCACAGGTGCCTGTCCCCTTCCTTGTGCCTTGTTTGTGGGTCTATTATGCCTCCAAAATCTTATCCCTGATTAAAACAGAGGGAAAGAAATAAAACAGCAGAAAAGCAACAAGGGAATCATGAAAAGAAAAAAAAAAGATAAAGAAAAAGGGGGGAAACCAGCAGGTGGGCTGACTGTGCAAAGAGCAGGAGGGGAGGTGAGGTCATTTCACCTCACACATTGTCAAGGGGGACAGGCAGAGTCCCTCCTGCAGGAGGGGCAGCCACCAAAAGTCTTTTTCTGCCTCAGTTAGCATGGGACACTCCAGCCATTAGAGCTGAGGGGGTGGCAGCAGGGTCCCTGTGCCCCCCCCTGTCACCACAGCCTCAGGGTGAGCCTGTGCAGTGTCCCTGCAATGCTGTGAGCTGTGAGCCCCACATTTCACCCCAGCTGCACAGCCTTTGCTGACAGTCTGCCAGCCTCAGTTTTGGGGACCAGGCACCCTCCAGTTCAGAGCCAGAGCCCAGGAATTGTGGTTGGTGCAGTCACCTCTGTTCACCCAACACCACTCCACCACAGAACGAGCCAGCTTTGTTTGACAAGACATTGTTTTCCATAAACCATGTGGACTGGCAATAATTAGATTTCTATCCTTTAATTCTTTATTAATTGAATCTTACATCAGCTTGTCTTTTACTTGCAGAGGATTAAAGCCAGGCTGAGCAGGCAGCACTGATCTGGGTCATCCCCTGTTTTCTCTCCAGGAGCCAACTCACCTTTCCTCCTGCAGCATCCCTGGCTCTGGGCTTCACTCCAGGATCTGGCTCAGGCAGGGCATGGAGCTGAGCACTCTGGCCTGCCACTTCTGCAGTGTTTATTCCTGGCAGATGATATTTAATAAGGCCACATAATTAATGAACTAGAAAGTGCTTCAGCAGCTTGACGTGAGACAAATATAGCTGCCTGCTCATTTCCAAGTACCAAACAGAAATATTTGCTGCCTGTTTCTGCCTGTTATGTATCATTAGCAATTTTGCCATCTCTATTAAGCATTTGTCTGTAACAATACAAATACAATTTGAAAAACTCTGTTCTTATTGCCCTTAGCCCTTCTGGGTATGCTTTTTCCCTGGTATTTTCATTGTTTTTTTGAATTCTTAGCATCTCATGTCTTCCATAACATAAGAACCACTATTTGGTTTTCCTTGGCCAGATATATACATATGTACATTTTCTCATTGTGATCGCTGCTTTCATTTCACCACCGACCCACGAGCTTCCTTCTCTGACCCTGTAGCCATCCTTGTTGACTCTGAAAGATCTCTCCTAATTCCCAGCTGTGTATTTTTCCACCTGATTTTTTTCCCCTCGCAGGCAGCCAGAGCACAGGAGCCTTCCCAGGGCTGTGCTGGCTGTTTGCAGATCCTCCTGCCTCGCCCCGGGCACGTTTATTCCCCGCCATGGCAACGAGTTCTGCTGCAGGGATGCAGGGATGCAGGGATGCAGGGATGCAGGGATGCAGGATGCTCCTGCTGTGCCTGAGCCCCCATAACAAGAGGGCTCCTCAGGTGAACTGGACTCACTCACAGCCCTCCCTTGTCCCCCAGCCCGCCCTGCTGTGACTCAGTTTCCCCTCCCGAGGGCTCCTGTTACACAACACCCACCTTCACTCTGCTGTGGGAGGTGAGGCAGTGAGAAAACTCCCACTGCTGGGGGTGGGAGCATGGGGAGAGGGAAAATGTGCCAGCAGAGCCTCTCCAGGCAGCAGCAGGAGGACACTTGTGTGGCTCTGGCTGTGTTCCACCTGCGTGAGGCACCCCACAGCCATGGCCCAGGGCAGGGAGGGAGGGACAGAGCCTGCTGCAGGGAGTCAGAGCCCTGGAGAAAACACCCCATGGGACTGCTGGGACAGCTCCACTTGGGGGATGTCCCCTGGGAAAGGGGATGGCGCTGCTGGTGGTGTTAGGTGTGTGACAGTAATGGATGTGGTGGTGTCCCACTCTGTCCCCGTGGTGGCAGCCCTGTATCAGCTCCTCTGGGACTGTCCCAGCATTGCCCTGGGACCAGTTTTGGGGTTCACTGCTGGACTCTCCATCTTTGAACTGTTGTTTCCACCCATCTTTTGGGCAGGGGCTTATGTCTGCCTTCCCCTGCTGATGGGAGGGGAAGAAAACTCAGGAGGAGGTCCCAGCTAAGCTGGTCCTGCCTCCAGGACATTTCCTTGTGCATGGATTAGAAGAGAAACAAAGTGGATTAAGGTCTCTGCAGCTCAGTTCTTCCCTGGATCTCCAGGCATTTCCACATGCAGCAGCTTGTGCTGGTGCCCAAGCAGCCCTTTGGCTGGAGGCACAAGAGGAAAAACCATGTGGGATGAAGTTTTGGGAGCAGAGGAGCCAGTGAAGCTGGACTCTCAGAAAGTTCCCACAGTCCTCAGGGTGGGGATGGCTCAGCACTGCCCTGACAAAGCAAACCCAAACTGAGCACACCATGAATTTCCACATTTATTCCCATTTTCTGTGATCTCAGTATTCTCCTTTGGGTTTCTGAGTTTTCATGCCTGTTTGCATCATTATTTCCAGGCCTCCTCCTGGAGTATGAAATCCCAAAAGGTGCTCCTGGTACAAAGGAAAGCCAAGGCAAGGAACAGCCAGCCCTGGAGGGAGAAGGCAGCAGACACCACAAGGCTGGTGGGAATGAACAATTTCACAAACCGTGACTTGTGAGCAAATTCCCTGCTGGAAGCTGGCTGCAGCTCTCCCTGAGCCAGCTGTCTGCCCAGCCTGGGCAAGCACACACACAAAAGGATGAGCTTGCTTGGGCCAACCTTGGATCTGGAGCCCCATCTGGGCACTGCAGGAGCTGGCAGCTGAAATGCTGCCCTGAGCCCAGCCAGGAGCCCCTCCCCAGCCCTGCCTTCCTTGATGCTGTGGGGTTTTGTCCAGCAAAGCCCCATCATGAACCTCCTGCCCCATCCAGGGTGCAGCAGGTTTGGGTTGGTGGTCCCGTGGCAATCAGGAGGAGCTCTGGAAGCACACAGTCTGTCCTAGGGATGGTGTCACTTTGCTTACTCACTGCCAAAGAGGTGGATCCAAAGGAAAATATCAAGCTGCAATGGCTGGAACTTGAGGTTGTGTCACTCTTTGCAGTGCAAGGACTTCCTAAAGTGGGGAAAAGCTCCAGCAGGATGGGATGTTCCAGAACAGGGGGGACCCTCTTTGTGCCAGGGGTGAAGGTGTGAGAGCTGTGCTCTGGGCACACAGACACTGCTGTTGTGCTGGGAATAGGCTCCAGATCCCTGTGCAGGACAGACCATCCTTCCTCAGGTGCCAGAATCTCCTCCAGGCTCCAGACCAGGCAGCCCCAAGTCAGTCATGGGCCAGGGGAATGCAGGGGGCTCAGGGGCTCGGGGACAGGCCAGGGGAGAGGGCAGGAGGGGGAATCAGGGCCCTGGAGTGAAGCAGAAACACAAAGGAGATTTTCCCTGTGTCATTTAGCTGGCAGAAGGTGACACTGGGCTTGTCACCCGCTCTCATTGCATCTCCAGGGCTTTTCATGCAAATTCAGGCAAACAATTTCTCGGTTCCCTTTTAGCACTCTGGGAGGGCCAATTTCATTTCAGGAGCAGTGGGGAACAATAATCATCTTGAAGTGTCTTCCATCCTGGGAGACGCAGATAAGAGCTGTGCAGTGGACTAACAGCACTAATTTGACGTTTGCAGCAGATAGCTTTGCAGATGACAAAAATCAGACACCATAAAAAGCTGGTAAACTCCATAGCAGCAGGGTTACCCCCTCCTGCACATCCCTCCCACTCCCCTCCTCTTCCCTGAGAGCGAGGTGAAACCCTGTCCCTGCTCATTGCCACGGGGAGGGAGCTTGCTCTGCTTGGGGCAGGTTTGGCTGCTGGCTGAGCCCTGGGGAAGGAGCAGGATGTGGCTGGGCAGGCAGGGAGATGCTGGTCAGTCTGGTAGAGGCAGCCTAGCCCATTTGTGCTGCACTTCTTCTTTGGAAAAAGAATATCACCTGATTTCTACCTTTTTGGAGAAGTCTCTGGTCATGTATCCAAAGGGAAAGAGATCACTTAAGTGCTCTGAGATTCCTGATCCAGTTCATGGAGCCAAGAAAGAAAAATCCCACAGCAGGAAAGCTTTCCCAGGTACTTCTCCCATCCCCTCAGCTGTCTGAGCCCATGACAAATTTGCAGGCAGTTGTCCTTGTCCCCCTGCCATGCACACTGCTCAGCCAGGGATGCACAGGTTTGTCTTGCAGCTCAGTAAATCCAGCTCCCTTCACAGGAGGGGTGCCTGGGTGCCCAATCCAGCTGGGTACCCCATGATGGGTGGGTGCTGCTGCTTCTCGGGAAATCAGGTGACAAAGTGACAAAAAGTGGCTGTAAATGTATCCCAAGAGAGTCAGGCAGGGGCTGGCCCTGGGCTGGCCCAGTGGGAAATGGAGCCATTGAAACCTCAGCAATTTGTGTGCTCCAGAGCTGTGTGTCCAGCCAGGATCAGCTCCCTGTGCTCTGCCCAGAGCAGAGTGCAGCTGGGCTCTGCCCACAGTGGCAGTGCCTGCCTGTCCCCAGCCAGCCTGCCCCAGGTTTAACTGCTGTCCTGGAAGGCTTCCCCTGATGTCCAGCCCCAGTGCTCCTGCTGTGCTTCAGTCCATCCCTCCTTGTCCAGCAGAGGATGAAGAACAGGCTCTTCCCTTTCTTGCCACCACTTTTCCCATTCTCTCTTTATTACAACCTGCTCCCTCTGAGCCTAAAGCCCAGTTTTGCCAGCCAGCCTTCCACGGGGCCCTCCTGGTCCCTCTCTGTCCCCTCTTGCATCTGCTGAGGGTGCTCTTCCCTCCATGAGTCCCTCTGATGGATTAATCCCACTGCCAGGCCCACACCACCAACCTGGAAAGCTGCACATCAAGGTTCAGTGGAGGATTCATTTCCCTGAGGTGCCTTTTTTATCTATTTTCCTCTTTAGATAAAAGACAGGATTGAGTGACCAAGCATATGAATCCAACTGGGCCCAGTTGCTGAGTTTTAATTTCTGCCAGGCTAGGGAAAAAAAGCCAGAGACAAAGGCAGTGATTTCTCCCTGGTGCAAGCAGGAATGCAGCCTGTGGAGCACAGCAGGGTTTGTTCTCATGAAGTTAAGCTGAGCCACAGGCACTGGGAACAGCAGCTAATTAAACTGGTGACACTGGGGCAGGCTGGGCAGGGTGTGCTGCAGAGAGCAGAGTCTTGCTGACAGAAGGCATCTGCTGCCAGCTGGGAAATGAAACCCCACCCAATATTCAAAAATGTGATTTTGAAGCGATTTTTGTACCTGAATTGGGTTGAAATGCAATATCAGATTTTTATTTTCCATGGGAGGAGATATTCAGCACAGCTTCAGGAGAGCTCAGTGGGGCTTCTCAGCTCAACATGTGACTGCTCAACCGGTGCCCATTAATTTTGTTTTCTCCCTGAAGGCAGAAATGGGACTAGGAGAATGGCTCTGGCTCTCCCACCCTTTCTCCCAGAGGAAACTCATATTTTTTCATCAATCTTGAAATATTCCCAAGGAAGAAATGTTCATTTTTATGAGAGTGGCATTAGAGCCAGCAAGCTGTAACCATGGGAAATTCCTACCTGATATGAAATTCACCTCACTCACCTGAGCTTTGATTGCTTTCTGCCTCTTTTTTTTAATTATTATTTTGACCACAAGCTGCTGAGGACAGGCACTGCTCCTCCTGGGGCTGCTATGACTCTCCTGTGGCATGAAGGACAGAGATGCCCAGCCCAGACTGAGCTCTCCAACAGTTTGGGAAAGAAGAATACCAAGAGGAAGTTACAGAACACCTACAGCTCTGCTTCTATCCCACATCCTTGCCCTCTTTTTTTTTGACTGCTGATAGCAAGCACCCCTTTGAGATTTCCCTTCAAGTCTCTGCTAAAGCTGGAGGTGTTATTTTCCTGATAGAATTTTTGAGTGGTGCTGCACCAGCTTGGCTTTGCTCCTGCAGCAGCTGGGTCCTGCAGACACCTGGCCTGGGGAGGAGATGGCCTCAGCCATGCTCCATCAGCATCCCTTGCTCCACCTCACTTTGCCCAGTGCCTGCAAGGACTGGCCCCCTCCTCCTCTGGCATTTATTGTGGCTCTGCCAGAAAAATAAAAACTCAAAAAACCAAAAAAATACCCAACCTCCACCCCCCCCAAAAAAAGTCCAAAATCAGAAACCCCCACCCCCCCCCCAAAAATACAAAAAAATTCACCCCCCCAAAAATATAAAAACAAAAAAACCCCCCAAAAAACCCATGAAAAACAAAAACAAAAACAAAAAAACCCAAACAAACAAAAAAACCAAACCAAAACCCCAACCCAGCCCTACTTGCTTTGTCCCTCGCAGGGAAACCATACAAGATGTCTCATGTTGCTCCCAAATATAAAGGAATAATGTCTTGCTGGCCTGGCTGGTTGCAGTTCTGGGGAGGGAGACTTTGCAGAGTGGTGGTCACACCTTGCTGCTGTGGGTTATGTGTTGCCCATGAATCTCAGGTGGGTGTCACTACTTTTATTTTCCACAGGCAGATTTCATAGGAAGGGACTCCCAGAGCTCATCCCCCAGCTCTGGGGCAGGGCCAGCTCTCCCAGGGCCAGTGCTAAACTGTACTGAGGAATAGAGAAAGGATGCAGACAGAAGGTACTAATGAAAAACTCCAGACTCTCTCCAGAGCAGGAAGGTTCATCCCCAGTGGCCTCTGGGGATCCCTCAGCCCTCGTGGCTGCTGTCCCCAAAGTCACTGACCCAAATCCACATCTGGGTGGGGCCTTTGCTTCCCCTGCCATGAGGCAGCTCCTCCTGGAGCAGCTTGGGCACACGCTGGAGCTGGCTCACACCTTCCCCACCTGAATCCTGGGTTTGGCATCATTAGGAAATAATACCCTGGTCTTTTTTATGTTTTTTTCCCCCCCCTAATTTATAGCTTCTGGCTTTGTGCAGCTCTTGGCTGCTTTCTCAATCCCCAGCTGGTCATCCAGGACTCTGCATTAGTCCTTAGCCCTCCAGCCAAGGATGCTTTTTGCCATTGTCCCCAGTAAGCAGGGCTTTGCTCAAACTGGTGTTAACAGATGACAGCAGAAATAGCTCAGAAGACTTTTAAAACCCTGCTGCTCTTGAAACTTTTATTTAGTTTCAATAGCTCCTGTGTGATCTCTGCTTGGGTTGCTTGAACAACAGCTGGAAACTAATGTGGGCTGTGACTCTCAGGGACAACCAAAGCCAGAGAAAAAGGCCAGCAAGGATAGTGGCAAAAGTGATGATCTTGCTAAGAAGTGCTGTAACAGAAACCCCAGAGCTGCCCATAAATCCCATCATCTTGTTATGCTCCCGAGCAAAACACAAAGCCAAGGTAAAAAATCATCACACAAAGTACCCTGCTGTAAAGCCCGTGTATTGTAAAACTCAAGATATAAAAATAATAATAAAGCTGCAGGAAAATCTGGAGGCACAAGCTCTGACCCAGCAATAACAGAGCATCCAGGCACGTTGTGGGCAGGAGAAGGCAGCCAGTGAAGGTTTCAGCATCAGGCTGTGGGGTCTGACTGGCCAAACCTGGTCTCCCATGTGTTCAGCTAATTAAAATTCCTCGGACTAAGAAATAATCATTTGCATTATCAAGCGTTTCCCCCCTGCTAATATTTTAATTGCCAGCTAGTCCCTGCTCAGGGTGGGGAAAGGGGAATAAGAATTGAGAAGTCACAGTGAATCATCTGAAGGAACAGATGGAGTGAGGAGGGGACAGGGGACCGGGCAGGGATTAGCACTCCACACATGCCTCCCCACACACCCCCCTCACTGCAGGGCTTCTCTCCCAGCACAGCCAGGAGAAACCTGTTCAAACAACAGGTCTTGCATTAATATCTCATTCTCTATAAATAAATCAATAAAGGAAGCTCTGTTTGGCTGCTCCTCCTCTGAGTCATTCAGGAGCCCAGTGATGCTTCAGGTCCTGCTTCATCCCTGCGCTTTCCCCCTCGGCTGGATGTTGGTGGGAAGGGAACATCTCCATCCCCTCTCTTGAATGGCCTGAGAGAGGCTGTGCAAGCCCTTCTGAGCCCTGCAGAGCTCTGCAGGTGTCTCTTTTGGGGGAGCAGCACCTCAGCCCTGGGGAGTTTTTGCCATTTGATGCTTTGGAGTTACTGGGTCAAAAAGGAAAGTTTTAAGCCTGCTGCTAAGTCCCTCACAAATAAATGACTTGGAAAACATGTTGGGGTGCTGGGGGGATGTGCTGCTGTGTGTTTCCATAGAGGTTAGAGGAGGAGCTGGAATGGTCCTGTGGGAACAGGGCTGCTGGGATTCTGCACCCATGGTGGCCCCATCCCAAAGTGCAGGCTGTGAAACAGAGGAGGGTTTGGCAAAAGATGGAGTGGCTAATTAAGAGCTTCTACAGATGAAAATGTTGTGATGGGAGCATGGGGACAAGAACAATTCCCACTGAACATCTGCAAAACATCTGGGCTTTGGATGGCTTTGCCTGCAGTTGGTTTGGGAATTTAACATGACACCCAAGAGCAGGGGTGGGAAACCCAGAACCTGCTTTGCCTTTTCTCCAGATGTGCTCACAGGCTCCCTGTCATTTTTGTGGTGTGTTTACTCTTTTTTTACAACAGCTTGTGTCTTATTGAGGAATTATGATCTAAACCACTGAGGCCCTGAGGGACCAGGACTCTGAGCAGAGAAATGCTGTGTAACACCTCCCAGGGTGGATGGATGCTGGCAGGCACTGCACTGGAACAAGGAGTTCAGGTGGTTCAGGTTAAACAGTGTGTGCTGGGTTTTAATGCATATGCAGAGCTGCTCTGGCTTCTGACAAAGGCAAGAGACTGGCATTTCTGAGTCTGCAGCTCATGAAATTACTCACAGCAAAAATTATTAATATTACCTACAGCAAGCTGTGCATGCAGCCATTGATCACACATGTCCCACAATGGAGATTTCTGCTTTCTTGCAGTATTTGTTGTGTCCAGAGCTGAGCAGCTGCTCGAGGCAAGAGCGGTTTTGGCTGGTGATGGAACAGCCACAGAGCTGGGTGTGAGCTCTGCCAGCAGCAGCATTACAGGGGTGATTGTCCCAAAGGGAGCAGAGCCAGCCCCTCATTCTCTCTCATGCCTCAGGCAGGTCATCTGGAGGCACATCAGCTCCTCTGACAGAAGGGAACCCTTTTCCCACCAGTGGGTCTGTGCACTCAACATTGCAACTGACAGTGTTTTCTGGGCAGCTCACCTCAAGCCCCTCATCTCACTGGGTGTCCTTGTTGTCCTTGTCTGTGTTTGGCATCCCTGGTATATGCAGAAGTGCTTGCCACCCCTGCTGTGCAGCTCTTGTACCCGAGTCCCAAGTGTGAGCTGAGCCCTTGAGCATCTAATTTTTAAGAAATCAAAGCATTATTTTCCCAGCACTGAGCCTTCCCCTGTCCCCTTGCTGCCTGCATGTTCAGTGAGGCAGCAAAGGCTGCTGAGAGTACCAAGGGGACCCTGCAGGGCACCTGTGACTCAGGATAAAGCCTGGTTGCTAACCCTAAAATCTTCAAGAACATAAACAACTGATATGCCCTGGACTTTTCTCCTCTCTTGCTCCCAGGTACCTCGGGGGTGCATGAACAAAGGGCTGTGCTTCTGTGAATCCACTCTAGTGACCAGCTGTGTTCAGCATGTTATGCTCTGTTAGGAGCAGGTGAGTCAATGGATGTGTTAGGATTGCAAACTGATGAGCTCTCCTCTCCTCTCTCCTCTCTCCTCTATCCTCTCTCCTATATCCTGCTCTCCTTTCTCTCTCCTCGACCTGCTGCATCCTCTGCTCGGCGCTCTCCTCTCTCCTCTCGTCCTTTCCTCGCTCCTCTCCTTCTTCCTCTCTCCTCTCATCTCTCCTCTCTCCCTCCTCTCTCTCTCCTCTGTCCTCTCTCCTCTGTCTCTGTCCTCTGTCCTCTTCTCCTTCTCTCCTCTCTCCTCTCTCCTCTCTCCTCTCTCCTCTCTCCTCTCTCCTCTCTCCTCTCTCCTCTCTCCTCTCCTGTTCCTGCTCCTCTCCTGCACTCAGACACTGATGGCTCCATAACTCAGGGCTGCTGGAGCACAGCACAGTCCCAGTGTGTTACAAGGTGATCAATAATGAGTAGGAATTAATGCACTGGAAATGATGGATCCAGAGTCACTTTGGAGTGTGGCTGTGGGCTGTCACTGTTGCTTGGCCTCGTGGGGACAGCAGGGCAGTTGTGGGTCACAGGCAGCTCCCAGGGCTCTCCCTGCATCAGTTTGGGCTCAGAGATGTGCCCACCACCTTGGCTGAGCTGGCTGAAGTCAAACAGCTCATACAGACCTTCCCAGGAGCCTGGGGATGTCTGTCCAGGATGATAAAGGTTGAAATAAATCCCAACCTCAAGGCACCTCGTGCCTAGGCTGCCAGGCAGAAAAGCAAAGCTCCTTCTGGGCTGGAGATAAAACAGAGACCCTGCTGAAGCTCTTTAAAGAGTGGCTGGCTGCAGCTCAGGGTGGGCAGAGCAGCCTTGATGTGGCAGCAGGACCTTTCCCACCTTTTCCCTGGATGATGCAGTCTCAGCTGTGGTGCCTGCACTCCCCTGGGTCGGCTGAAGGAGTCCTGGCTCTGAGTTTAGCAGGGGGAAAGCAGCAGCATTTCCTCTCCTGCAGCCACTAAATATTGCTCTAATAATCAAAAGGCTTTTCATCTCTGTAAACCATGTCCTGCTAATTCCTCCTGCAGACACAACCCAGAACCCATCCTCTCCCACTTCACTCATTTTCCACTTTCTCTGAGCCTTTATTGCCTAATAAATGTTGTCTGATTCAATTCTGGAATCTGCTGCTATGGTGGTGGTCCTGCCCAGGACAGGCACCACCCCTGGCTTGCCTGGGCTCCTGTCCCCAGGTCCTGCAGGAGCAGCACTGCCGAGGGGATGGGGGCAAGAGGAGGGGCTGGATCCCTGCACTGAGGAGGTGAAGAGCTCTTTGGCAGCCAGGTCCTTGCTCCAGGGAAGGAGCTGTTTCTGAGTGAGCCTTGGTCAGGAGATGACCTCTCTCAGGGCAGAATTGGTTCATCTCTTTGGCCTGACAAATGGAACCCCATTTTGGCCTGTCACCCCGAAGCAGTGATTGATGGCACTGAGGGGACATGGGAATGGTGTGACAATTCAGAGACTTCAGCTCCAGATCAGCCCAGGGGCTCTCTAGGATGATCAGTGTCCTCAGAGCTCCAGGAGGGGTGGAGGATGGCACTGTGTGGGCTGTGGGACTGGCACACACCCAGATGTGGTCCCTGCCTTTGCCTCCCCCCTGGGAGGCACTGGGGGAGGCAGCACTCACAGCAGACACATCTGCACCTCTCCATGTCCTGGCTTTGCCAGTGCTGCTGTCATCTAAACAGCACTTCTGGTCTCTTCTGCATCCAAGAGAGATCTCTCCATTTGCAGCAAGCACAGCCAGAGGGTCCTGTATTTCCAGCAGCTGCTGAGATGAGGAGGCTGCAGGAAGCTTCCTGCATCATCTGCCATGGTGAGCCCACCAGCTCCAAATGTCTTCTGTGAGCTGGAGGCAGCAAGTGGCTCCTTTGGCAGGCTGAGCCCATCCTCACACCCTGAACTGTAATGCTATAAACATGAAATCTCATCAGGGGTGCCAAGGAAAAAGCTCCAAATCACAAATACCTGCCATTACACGAGATGGCCGAGCAAACAGCTTCTTGCACCAGCACTGCCTCTGAAGTGCTCTCAGCTGGGGTCTGATGCAGCTTCTTTGGGTTTGTCATTCAAGAGAGAAAACAAATCTGTTTTTATTTTAAACAGCAAAATTGTGGTCACTGCCCAGATTCACGGACTCAAACCCCTTTGGCACGATGAATGCTTTAGCAGGGAGGAAGAGAAGTGCCTGTCTTTGGTGGGGAGGGTGGGTGTGGGTGGGTGCCTGGTTCCATCCCTCCCCAGCAGGAGCCGTGTGCACGCTGCTCCCAGCAGCTCTCCAGGCACTGTGGCAAGCTTTCCTGAACACTTTAGTGCATAATAGGACTGGTTCAATAATCCCATTACAGCCTGTCTTCAGGATGCCAGCACTAATTGGCAGGCACTGGGACCTTCATCCCCAGCTGGAATTTTATTGCTCATCACAATTAACCACAGTGCTCAAGTCCCTCGGCCACACATGTGCCATCAGCTCAGTCTGGAGCTGTGTCCTTGCTGGGCACTTTGGGGGCCCCATTGCACCCTGTCCCCAGCCTCCAGCAGGGACAGTTCCCACTTATTGCTGCAGCTGATTTTCTTCACTTCATGCAGTTTGCAGCTTAATGGGATTTGTTTTGTGCATGTCTGGCTGTAAGGCACTGTGCCAGCAGAGCTGGGGAAGCCAAGGACAGCCCAGCCTGGTGCTTGGCTGTGGCCATGGCATGGGGAGAGCAGCCTGAGCTGGCACTGCCAGTCTGAGGGGCTGTCATTGAGCTTTGCTGGGCTGGTGACATTTCTCCATGGCAGCTCTTGCCCTCTCCAGACTGCCCTTCCCTGCAGAGCACTTGACATGTGCTTCACCTGGGAGGCAGCCAGAGGCACAGCTCACCCCAGTGCAGTGGGCCATGTTGGTTAAAGTCTGGGCTTTGGGCTTTTCCCTGCTCTAAAGTGGTTAAACAGCAACTGTGGCTCATCCTGGTGCCTTGTTTTCCCACTTCTAGGGAGTGGCACATCTTCTAGGGAGACAGCAGAGAGCTGAGGGCAAACTCTGACAACACAGCTGGAATTGGTTTTATTTCCTCTTAAGTCTGAACACAGTCTCAGACTTCAGAGACTCTTTTCCCACTGGGGCACTTGGTGGTGATGAGGAGTAAACTCCTGGCCTCTGTGTTTGTATTTCCCACCCTCAGACGTGACTCAGGTCCCAGTGTCACAGACTGAGCCTTTGAAAGCACACAAACCTCCACCCACAGCGTGTCCTTCAGCTGGAGACTAATTACAAGATGATGCTGGACATGCCAAAACTTTACAAGGCTTCAGAAAGTGATTAGACAAATTCTAGGAAGAAAAAAAAATCCATCAAGAGCTATTAAGCATCAAGACAAGCTCTGGGACCCAGATGGGAGGATGCCAGGAAAAAGTCCCTCCAGACTGTTCTCTCCAACATCCATCCACTTCCAGAACCAGCACTGGGATGTTGGGCTGAAGAGAACTTTATTCTGGCTCTGAAACACTAATTTTGGGCTCCCTCTCCTCTCCTCTCCTCTCCTCTCCTCTCCTCTCCTCTCCTCTCCTCTCCTCTCCTCTCCTCTCCTCCGCTCTCGCTCTCCTCTCCGCTCCTCGTCCTCTCCTCTCCGCTCCTCTCCTCCTCCTCTCCTCTCCTCTCCAGCTCCTCGCCTCTCCTCATCCTCTCCTCTCCTCTCCTCTCCTCTCCTCTCCTCTCCTCCTGCCTCTCCTCTCCTCTCCGTCTCCTCTCCTCTCCTCTCCTCTCCTCTCCTCTCCTCTCCTCTCCTCTCCTCTCCCTCTCCTCTCCTCTCCTCTCCTCTCCTCTCCTCTCCTCTCCTCAGGGATCATTTCAGGGTCTCTGTGCTGTGCAGGGCTCTTTGCCATCAGTTTCTGAAGGTTTTTTAATCAAGGGCTGCTGTCTCTTGGTGCTGGAGCAGAATGTCAGGCACATCTGGAGTGCTGCAAAAAAGCCTTTGGGATGAGGTTCTCTCATGGGGAAAGCAAAGTGTGGCTCTTCAGACAAAAACTTGTTGAAAAGATGAGAAAAAGGAGGCTGGAAGAGACTTCTCTTGGTTTTCACAGCTGAGGCTGGCATGCAGGAGTGACAAAGCCTAAAAACCCACAGGATGCAGCTGGGGAGGGCTGTGCCATCAAGCTGTACCAGCAGCTGGCTGGGGCTGGGCTTCAGCTGCTGCTGGAGAAACCACACCACAGGAGTGATGCTTTACAGAATCAGCTGTCCACTGAGCAGCAACCTCAGGTCCATTTCAGTACTGTCCTCACTGCTTTTATATTGGATAACCCCTGGTTCAGTCCATTTCTCCCACCCAGAGCTGTTAGTCCAAACAAAACCCTGCCCTCTTTCTGGCTCCAGGTCCTGCTGTCTTGGTCTCATCAGAGCCTGGCAGCACAGTGGGCTGCTGTGCCCAAGCCACCCCTGGGAGCCTGCCATGCCCCAGGAGAGGCAGCATGCCTGATCCCTTTGGGGTCCAGCTCCTGGGGATCCCCCCTGCCTGTGCCTGCCCTGTCAGCACTCACCAAGGTTCCTTTTTTCCTAATAACTGAGCCACTGCTGTGTCCATCACCTTTTGGAGGATGAGATGTTGGTCACACAGGCTCACTGCCCTTCCCTGCCCTGCTGGCTTTGGGCTGCCTGCCCCTGGCTGTGTCCCAGGAGGGACCTGGGGATGGGGAGAGGTGAGCACTTGGCTTCTGCCTTCTCATCTGGTTTTGAGCTGTGATTCCAGCACAGAGCTGTGTGCTGGGGCAGTATTTCATGCTTGCTGCTGTCGGCTGATAAACCTTTGATTTTCACTTCTGGGAATAATAGCACAGTAATGAATTATATTCACAAGAATAACTGTAATAGTCATAAAACCGCAAATAGAAGAAAATTGTAAATCAGTCACCCCCTTGTAATGTGCTTGCTTCATCTGAATCACCCTCCCTGGGCAGATTATCAATTTTATTTGGCTTTTCCATCCTAAACTTTTATTAAGTGGGGTGCCTCATGCGTAAAGATACCGAGCACAGGCCATATGTTCCAGGGATTTATCTGTTTACTTTGCCTTCCTCCCCTCCCTCTCCCCTCCCTCTCCCAGCTCTCAGGACCCACAGGCAGCTGACCTCAGACCATAAAGGACACATGTCCCCAGTGTCACTTTACCTTTATTATGCAAAAAAAAAAAAAAAAAAAAAAAAAAAAAAAAAAAAAAAAAAAAAATCAGACTATCAGTGATGCAGAGGCCTTGCTCTGTGCCATGCAGCCTCAGCCAGACCCTGCAGCACGTTTAGACTTCCATGTAATTAAAATAGAAAGCCATTAGCATAGCTCCAGGGTAATCAAGGGGACACAGCCTCAACTCCAGTGTGTCCAGGGCTGTGGCACGAAGATGCTGCTGTTCCCAGTCCATGGGACAATGCTCATCCTGAGCCCTGTGGGTAAGGGACAGCCCCTGGGCTCAGAGAGGGGTGGGAGGCAGCAGGGAAGCATCAGGGGCAGGATGGTGACAATTTACACTGTGCTGGTGACAATTTGCCCCTGAGCAGATGGAGAGTGTGGCTCTGCAGGCTGAGCCATGGCACCAAGTGCTGTCTGTGTCTTTGCTGTGTCACTCCCTGTGTTTTATCCTGGCCATGGAGGAAGGCAGCAGCAGAAAAAACTTCTGGGCCCAAATATCTTCTCTTGCTCAGTGCTGCATGGTAATTTTTTAACAGAGTCTTCATCTTCTCCCTTTCTATTGCAGAATCATATTTAAAAAAATCCCTTTCTTTTTCCTCTAAAAGCCACCTGTTCATGCCTTTTTCCTTGTCTTCTATCAGAAATCCTCTGGTTTCAGTGGTGTTCAAGGGGTGCAAGGCTGGCACACAACCAACTCTAAATCAATGCTGATGGGAAAGAGGTGAGAGCAGCCCAATGAGCTGGGGAAAGGTGCAAATTCCAGTCAGCAAAACACAGCTGTCGGGTTCAGTGACCCTTTTGGAGGCAAGCTGCATGCAGGAGTGGAGTTTGCTTCAGCTGGATGTGAACCTGCCAGGGCCTGCACGGTATTTCATGGCTTTTGGAAACACCAACTGCAATTTTCCATCATAACACAGCAGGGGAAAAGGGGAAAGCCACAGACTGTGTGATTTACGAGATGCTTCTCTTGGATTTCCATCTGTGATCTGAAATTACCAAGCAATGTAGAAACCCCCAATTGTTGCTCCAACTGCTCCCATCGTGGATGCTTCTGCCATGAATTTTCATGCAGCTCCAGCTTCTCCTTCCCCATGCCCAGCAGCCTCCAGTGCTGGCTCTGGCCCCTGGCCCAGCAGCAGGTTGGTTTTGTGGCCCATGTTGGTGAGAGAATTTTGGGTTGTTATTGATGGCTAGTGGAGCTGAAACCATCTGCACCCATCAGGGACTCTTGGTCAGTCTTTCCACAGCTTAGCAGGACCTGGAACATCTGTTGAGTGAAGGATGTGCTGGAGAACAACATTTTCTGCTCTGGCAAATATCTCCTTGCAAACTCAGGCTCATTTGGCTGAGCAGCAGGGTCTTGGCAGCCACTGGAGCTGAGAGTGTGTGTTAGTGCAGGCACCAGCCTGGGCTGGTCCTCCTGGCCCTGCACACGTGGGCATTGCCTGGCTTGCCATGAGTGCAGGCTCAGGGGTGACCAGAGAGGGGCCAAGGGGTTTTCTCCAGCTCCCCCACTCCTCCTCTCATCACTTCTGCTGAAAAGCCAGGCTTGTAATGTGGTTTTCCCATTCCATATCCCCAGTCTTCCTGGAGGGGCTTGCATTTTCAGCCTGGAGGTGTCTCAGATCACCAGCCCTGCTCCTGCTGCTGCTGGATTCATTGGGATTTCCCAGAGCTCCTGTTTAACCTCATCTAAGGAAAACCAGAGCCTGCCAGGCATCCTGCACCATCAGCAAGGCTGCAGCCCTGCTGCGCAGCTCAAACTGTTCCTGGCTTTGGCAGAGCTGGAAAACAGGCTGAGAGCACCTGAGCTGCAGAGGTGGCTGGGCAGGGGTGGTGGAGGCCAGGCAGGGGCACAGGGTCACTGTGACTCGTGCAGTGCTTCACTTAGCACCCAGAACCAGGGGCTGCCTGCACCTCTGTGATCCAAGAGCTCATCGGGGAAAGAGCTGTCACTGGGGCATGGAGAAGGGAGGTGGGAGTGGGAAAGCTTGAAAATACCACAGCATCTGCTGGAGGTTCAGCCCAAGAAGTGCTCCCCAGAGAGGGTCTTGCTTGCATTTTCCAGGTGATGGATTGACATGTGCTCCTCAGTCCTCTGTTTCCAGGGATGCCAGAGTCTGGGGGAAGCCCACAGTGAGAGCATGAGAGCAGAAAATCCCTTGTAGGATCCCTGCAGGGTGTGAGAACTGCCCTTGGTCCTCCAAAAAGCACTGTGGGAGTGAGCTGTTGCTTGTGCTGCTTCACAGCACTGCAAGGGGTTGAGACAAAAACCTCACAGGAATTGGATTTTAAAAGCAAGTTCAAAGTTCAAAAGTAACTGTAATGTGAACAGAAATCTGCTCCTTGCAGCCAATTAGCAAGGCTGTGAAAGCAGCAGGAGCATCTCATGTTTTGACAGCATTAAAAAGGCAACAAAACTAAACAGTGTGGATTGAACATGGCACCCACAAGAGCTGCTCAGAGCCCATCTGGTGGTGGCTGCAGCAGCACAGCAGGTCCTGGCACCAGCAAGGTCCCAGCAAGGTCCCAGGCTGCCCACCAGATCCAGCATCCCTGCCCTGCCTGGCCCTGCCCTGCCTGGCTGCTGTTGGCAGGAGAAAATGACACATTTTTTGTTGACTTCACCCAGAGCAGTTCTGTGTGCAGGGTCTGTGTTTGCTCCACGGGGTCCCCTCTTTATTCTTTCTGGGTTGAACATTTTCTTGGGTGGAAAGGTCTGGTTTTGGGCTGTCTCTGTGCAGGGCAGGCAGCATGAGGGGATGCCCTGTCTGCCTGGCTGTGCTTGCATGAGCAGATGAGTGTGCAGCTGTTTCACTGTCCCAGCAGAGTGAATCAATGAGTCTTTATTAATTTATTAATAAAAGAATATTAATTGGTTTACATTAATTATTTTAGCAGACTTGGGGAATCACACAGGTCTGGCACAGTATGCAAGGTGTCACCTAGGGAGGACAGAGGAAAAGGAGGACTCTCCCTGAGAGAGGCTTCCCTGTGTGAGGGGTGAGGGATGCTCCATGGTGCTGAGGATGCAAGAGACAGGTCCTCAGGTGATTTCTTTAGGGCCTATGAAACCCTGAGGCTCCCAATGAGAGAGATTTTGCTTCTCTCTTGACTAACAGATAGTGAAAGACTCCACATTTGCTGTCTGGGGCTCACACACACAGAGTCCCTCTGGGACCTGCTCTAGAACCTCTAGATGCAATCCCTTATGGGTTTTTTTGTGAAGAGGGGCTGATGTGATTACCACAGTGCAGGTGTGCCTGTAAGTGAGGGCTCCAAGTGCCTTTTGTCCCAGCTGAGGCAAGAGGAGCCTCTGCAGACACTTGTTGCACACAGCAGGAACGGGAGCCAGCAGCATCCAAGCCCCTTTATTTTGGTGCCTGAGAAGGGTGGAGAGCCCATCCCTGGGGACCTTCCTGCCCCACCGATGAGCTGGGTCCCCTTCTCGGGATGCTTCAGAGCATCAGCAAGCCACCAGGCCCGAGGCTTTGGGAAAGGCACTTGGGGGCAGCTCCGGTCCCAGGCGCAGCCGGGGTGGAGCCGCAGCCCCGGGCTCGCATCCCGCTGTGCTCCCCGCATCCCGGGAGCGGGGCTCGCATCCCGCTGTGCTCCCCGCATCCCGGGAGCGGGGCTCGCATCCCGCTGTGCTCCCCGCATCCCGGGAGCGGGGCTCGCATCCCGCTGTTCTCCCCGCATCCCGGGAGCGGGGCTCGCATCCCGCTGTTCTCCCGCATCCCGGGAGCGGGGCTCGCATCCCGCTGTTCTCCCCGCATCCCGGGAGCGGGGCTCGCATCCCGCTGTGCTCCCCGCATCCCGGGAGCGGGGCTCGCATCCCGCTGTGCTCCCAGCATCCCGGGAGCGGGGCTCGCATCCCGCTGTGCTCCCCGCATCCCGGGAGCGGGGCTCGCATCCCGCTGTGCTCCCCGCATCCCGGAGCGGGGCTCGCATCCCGCTGTGCTCCCCGCATCCCGGGAGCGGGGCTCGCATCCCGCTGTGCTCCCCGCATCCCGGGAGCGGGGCTCGCATCCCGCTGTGCTCCCCGCATCCCGGGAGCGGGGCTCGCATCCCGCTCCCGGCCCCGCGCTCCCATTACCGAGGAGCGGCAGCGGGTAGGGCGGAGGATGCTCTCCGCGACTCAGTGACCCGCTCCCTGCTCAGCCTTTCTCTTCTGGAGGTGAGCACTGGAAAGCAGCTCCCTCCTTCCCTCCCTCTCCCCTCCAAGCCAAAAAAAGCTGTCACAGCTTGATTTAGGGCTGGATAATGAGACAATTGTGAGGAGGATGGGTACAGCGGGAGCCGTCGCTTGCCAAATCATTTGGCTTAATTGATCAAATATTTTTATGCATCGTTTATTCCTTTAAGGTGACCATAAGCCGCGTCTCCTGCAGCTCTGAAATGAAAAGAGCAAGGCTGGAATTCACCCGGGCTAAACCCGATGCGATAGAGAGGGGTGGGTGGCCCCAGGGACCTCCTGGCCACCGAGGACTGGCCTGGCAGCCGGCACTGCCAGTGCTGCCTGTGCCAAGCGGAGGGTGGGCGGGGGAATCCGGCCTCTCCAGAGCCCCCCAGGGCACGCAGCAGGCAGGGGCACCACTGCAGGTATCGTCCGTCTGGCAGGGCTGGTGGCAGGGCTGTGGCTGTCCCTCTCCGTGCCGGCTGTGCCGTGCCAGGCTGTGCCGTGCCAGGCTGCTCCTGCCATCCGCCGGGCCAGGGAACACCCAGCGAGCCAAGGCGGGCACCCCGGTCATGGCCAGGAAATGTTTCCCCTTGCAATTAAGTCGCTGTGATAACTAAATACTTCAGTCGGAGCTGGATCTGGTAATCTACAGAGGAAAAAAGGACAAATCAAATCCGCTCCTTGCCGGCTGTCAGCTCGCTGCAGGATGCCAGGGTGGGAATTGCTCTCGGTGCCGGCAGGAGCGGGGTACGCACCTCAAATTCCAACCTTCTCCTTCGGATATCGCTGCCCCTTGAGCCCCTCATGTCCCTGCAACCCCTCCTCCTTTGGGCTCAGGCTGGCTCCCACGGGGGCTCCTTTGGGCTTTAACCCGCTGAATGTGGAGAGCAGCGGCTGCTGAGCGTGCTGCAGGAACCCGGCCGAGGGAGGGCCGGCAGGAGCGGCCCCCCGGCTCCGGGCACAGCGCTCCGCTGCTGCTCCGCGCTCACAGCAAACCAAGAGCTGCCTCTAGCGGGGCTTCGCGGGGCTCCAGGCGAGCAGCTCCTGCCCGGCCCTGCCCCGGGGATGCTGCCTGGCTGCCGTGTGTCCCTATCGCCCAGTAACGGCATGGAGAGGGATCCCACCGCATCCCACCGCATCCCATCGCATCCTATCGCATCCCACCGCATCCCACCACATCCCACCGCATCGCATCGCATCGCATCGCATCGCATCCCATCCCATCCCATCCCATCCCCTTGGTTAGCCACGTTTCCCTGGTCCCCAGCACGGTGCTGCCCCTCCTGCCACTGTCAGCCCAGACGCTGGCTCTGAGCTCACCTGCGTGTTCTCATGTTTGGATTCTGCTTGGCACATAAAAACCTTGACCCAGGTTCCCTTTCAGCTGCACAGAAGAAAGCCTTGGCTGCTGAGATGAGAGCTTCACCTAGAGAATGAGCAGGCAGAAAACCCCATGGTCCTTTTGGAGCTCCAGGCCAGGTGAGCTCCACCAGCACCCACGGGAGCAGAGATCTCCTCTCCCACATGCTGCTGCTCCTCTGCACTTCCCCCTTTGCTCAGAGCAAGTCAAGTGACATAAGATTGCCTTGATCGCACACCCAGGAGTGCTGCTCCAAACT
This sequence comes from Serinus canaria, assembly GCF_022539315.1. Lineage (NCBI taxonomy): Eukaryota > Metazoa > Chordata > Aves > Passeriformes > Fringillidae > Serinus > Serinus canaria. Next base: position 12,779,364 of record NC_066327.1, on the reverse strand, counting down.
TCTGTGCTGGAGGAATGAGCAACAAGGCTGTGGGGCTTCAGAAGAAGGCTGGAAATCCTGGAAACATTGGAATTGAGATGCAGGGAAGAAGACAATGAGATAGAGGTGAATTGGCAGCTGGGGCTGACACTCCCAGCCCAAACTCATAGGAGGAAGAGGGGCTGGCCTGTGCTCCCTGCTGCCAGTGGAGGAAGGTCACTGTGGTTGAGGCATGTCAAGAGAGTTGTGCCATTCTCTATGACCACAAATGGTATTTGCAGGTTTGCATTTAAAAATGATGATAAAGGTGATCAAACTGTCAGGAACAAAGAGAGATGGGGAGCTCCCTGGAGCCAGTGAGGGATTCCCTGCTTTCAGTGAGCAGCAGCCATTTATATTTCACTTGCCCTCAGAGCAAGGAGCAGGGCAGAAGTGCTTTGCAAAAACACAGTAGGAAGGAGCACACAGACACTGAATTTGTCTCTGCTTGACCTTCTAGACCTTTTTATGCCATCTTTCGACATCACCAGGAAACGTTGCAGGGGTTATAAAGTTTTCCCAGACAGAATTTTGATGAGCAGAAGTCCCTGATGGGATAACAGCTGGTAATGTCCTGCAGCCAGGTGCATTCTTCCCTCCCTTGTCCTCCCTCTCAAGGCTTTGATGTGGTCCTGCTGGCAGGAACTGCAGCTCTTTAGAGCTATCTGAGCTACGAGGTTCAAGGCTCTGTCAGAAATACAGTCTGCAACAGCAGTGGTGAAGATAAAGGAAGGGGAGAGAGGTGGGAGGACTCCCAGCTGCAGAGCCATTGACCTTGGCCTGCCAGCCAGATCCACAGCTCAGGTCTTTGATCCAGGCTGTGAATCCAGGGCTAGGGAGTGGAGACCTCTCTTGCTGTTCTCTGAGTTCTCCCTTAGTCACGACTATGGCACCCCTCCTCTCTTCTGTCTTCAGATGTTGTCTCTTTTCTCCTCTTACCTTTGTGTGCTGTCACGCCAGCAGTGGGGAAAGCTGGCAGCAGGGACAGCTGGCAGCCTTTCTTCCTTTGTGACACAGAGTCATCCAGCATGGGGCTGTGTCTGTGCTGAAACCACATCCATGCAACCCTGTGCTCCAAGGATGGTGTTTGCTTTATTTCTGTGGACTAAAAAAAAAAGCCCCAAAACCCAGTAAGAAAACAGCCTTGCTCAGAAGAGTTCTAGCAGTTAATTAGTTTCAACATTGCAAGGCCCACTGCCCAGCAGCTAAAAATCATCGTGTTTGAATGGTGAATTAAGTCAGCCAAGCAATAAATCTGAGCAACAAAACAGTCCCTTTAGCTCAGAGAAGTTCTCTTTCCACAAAACACTGAGAAATGGCTTTTCCTGAGAGCCCACAAGGTCATCGAATTAATAAAGCATTTCAAGTAATCTGTGGAAGTGAAGTGACACCCTGCTGTAAGAGATTTGCTGTTAAGGCCAACTTTCTGTAACAGAGTGTGATGCATATAGGATTTCCAAAGCAAACCTGTCCTCTAATTTAGGACAGTTGTCCAAACTCCTTCATGTCTGTTCTGGTCCAATGTCTCCCTCCCTAGTCATTATTTAGGAGAGTTAAGCTTGAGAAAAACTCACAAGAGAAAAGAAAAAATAACTTGGGATTCTCCCATTGTCCAGGCAAGATACTTCTGAATACTTCCATGCACTAAAGTGAAGACACCAAGGAGAGAAAGTGAGTGAAATGCTGAAAATCTGTTGAGATAGTTGTGGGACAGGCTCATGTGTTTTGTAGTAGATGCTTTCCATTCCCCTACCACATACAAATGCAAAGCTATCATGAGACTACTGCACCCAGAAAAACAGAGCTACTCCTTTGATATGAACAGCTCTGGGGTCAGGGACATTTCCATCACCCAGCACAGATGGCAAGAAGGTCCAAAGCCCAAGAAGCATCACTCAGACATCCAGGCATTAAATAAACAAAAGGAGTTTGAGTTCCAGTTAAATTCTACCAGCTTAGGCCAAACACAGAAGGATTTCTCCAGACAAGGCAGGCACATGGAGCCAAGCATGATTTGTGGTGCCCTCCAGTTCCTGTCCTGCCTGTTTGGGGTGGCCCTGATTTGGGCTGCAGATGTAGGAGCAGTAGGCATGGACAGGATGAGATGGGTGATGCATTAAGAGATGCTTTGTGGCAGATATTAGGGAAATCTTTCCAGTAGTCTGGAGGGTTTAGCAGGAGAACAGATTGCCTGGGAGATGCGACGTCTCTGCCAGCAGCTGTTTTTAAGCCAGGATGGACATCTGTGGCAGAGAACACGTCCTAGGTGTCCTCTCATGCTCCCTTCAAACCCAGGGCTGTTCTCAGCCTCCTGATCTTCAGAGGAAGAGAAAGTAGGACGGGACAGAATTTTCACTTTCAGCTCTTGCAGATGGCCTATAACAGGTCTTTCAGGAGAGCAGGGAGCTCTCCTTGTAGGAAGGCAGGAGGAACTCCAGCCAGTTACCTCCAACCCCCTCAGTGGAAGCCTCTGCCTTGCACTTAGAGCTGACTATGTTCCTTCACTTTCCAGTGAAATGGCTTCTTGCACGTTTGTAGAACCATTTAACATGAAATATATACTTAATAATATGGTAGCACAAAGAAGCACTGAATGGGGCAAACATAAAGAAGAGATGGCAATAGCCTCTGCAATATTTTATCCACTGGGTCCCTTCTACTCAGTACAAACCTGTTCAGAGAGTGTCCAGTCGCAGAGCTCTGCCCTCCCAGCACCACCACAGCTCTCACTGACCGTGCTGCTGTAGGCAGCTGAATGCAGGGATGCCCATCCCTCTGCAGCCCCTGGCAGTGCTGACATCCAAACCCTGCAGCACACAGACATGGCTCCAGCCTCTGCACACTCATTGCCAGGCGGCAGCACCCCCAGATCCCATCTGGATGGACATATGTGTGTGTGTTCACATCCCCACTGCTGCCCCTGAGCAGCCGTAATGCTCGAGTGTGTGGTTTGCGTTTGGGGCAGCAGAGGATTTTCCTCCCATTAAATAAATAAAAGACGTTCAGAGCAACTTGGGATAAAGCCATTCTAATCCTTTTATTCTTTCCAAAAGGAAAATGATTCCATATTCAGGGCACTGTGCAAACAATTAATTAGCCTAACGCAAATGAAAGGCCTAATTGCTCAGCATTACTGCGCTCATTGGCAGCCAGGCATGACCAAAGAATAGGTACTGTTTTAGCAGGGATAAAGAACAACTTCCCAGCTTTTAGGGCTTTTTTGATATTTTAGCATCTAGCAGAATGATTTTTTTTTTTTGAATGATGGTGTAATTCTCACTTCCACATGCAAAAAAGCTGGCAGTATTTGGAGACATCTGAATGAGCTGCTATCCAATTAAAAAAAGAGGAGAGGAAAGAGACTCAGCTGGTGTGAAATGACCTGGCTGAAGGGAAGTCGATAAAGCTGTAACTTGCCTGAGCTGAATGACACCACGGCGTCTCCAGCTGGAGACTTCACTCACAGAAGTGCTGTAACATTGAGAAAAAATGTATTTTTTAAGGTGTGCACCTAAAATTAAAGTACAATCATCCTTAATGCAGCTCCCTTTTCAATGATCTGTTGTTACCAGATGGAAAAGTGCTCTAAATGGATGCAGATGAATTTGTTCTCTGTGGACAGGATCATGAAGGATCGGGTTACAGGAGCTTTAAAAAACTGAACTGTTATCATTAATGCATCTCTCACAACAAGGAGATAGAAAGCAGATGCTGACTCAGTATTGACCTAGCCTGAGGCGTATGGGTCCAATAATTCTTCCTTTAGGCAGCTGATTCTCATGGGAAAATCCCCAAATATTCAGCTGTAATGCCATTATCTGCCTTGTGCAGAGACTGGCAACCAGAGACTCTTCTTTAAAAGCAGTCTGGGTGAATTCTGCTCTCATTCACACTTGCACACGCCCATGGAAGGCACTACAGAGGGCTTCTCAGCAAGGTGGATTTTTGGTGTTTGGGGTGAGGAATTACAAAAAGAAAGGTGCTTACAATATAGAATAGTACCAGCATGTGAAAAAGGTAAGAACAAATAAAACAGATTTGTGGGTGAAGGTCACACACACAATGTGAAACAAAGAAGTAAACAAGGGTCTTCCTGAAATAATTTCAGGTCTGTATCTGTTTGTATATGCAGCTGGGAACAATTATTATATGCTGTTGAAGACTGTGAGACAAAAAAAAAAAAAAAAAAAAAAAAAGATCTAAAGATGTCATAGCAGGAATGGTCCTTCAGATGACTGAATATCCCAATAACCTCTGTCAGGCTGATTAACAACATTCTGCTGAGCTCAATGCAGCTGCTACATAACCTTAGAGAGACAGGCACTCCTCACTTGTAAAACAGAAAATTCCAGCAGAAGAAGGTTTTTCTTTTCAATTTATTTTGCAAATCTACCAATTCATTTTATGAAAGTATGAAATCCTATGTGGTTACATTAAACAGTTACATTACAATCCAGGTAATACAAATAATCACTACAAAGTTAGTTTTATGTACTCTTGGATAACAAGTAGATTTTATATTTTTTAAAATAAGTCACAAAGAAGAGATAGAATAGCCTTCTGATTGTCAGAGACTTTAGTTTAAAGCAAGGAAACCACTGTAGATTCTCCTCATCCTATAAAGAGTTAAGAGAGAAACACTTTCAATGTTAATGTTCAATTAGATTCATCAAAGACATTAAGTGCACACATCTAGTCTCAGGGTAACAAGAATAGTTCACAAGTTGTTTGGAAACTGGTGTCAAATTTCATTCTCTGGAAATCAATTTTACCATTTAACATCACCTCTGTCCTTGCTTTCAGATACATAAAAATCCTGTAAAATGCACAGAGCTCCAAATCCTCTCTAATTGAATTCAGTGGGAGTAGGATCAGCTCCTCAATTCAGAAGGTACTCCTGATATACTGAAATCCTTACAAAACAACCTCCTTTCCAGGACTGAAATTCATGTAAGGAACAAAATACTGTAGTAATTCAGGAAAACTCTCAGCTTTGCTATCCAGCAATTGACATTGCAACTGCATTTCTGAGGACCTTTATGCACGGTCACTCTTTCCTCTCAACCAGCAATAGGACGTATGAAGACACCAGGTAACTGCTCAGTAAGAACCTGGAGCTATATAAAGAAAGTATAAAAATCAAAAAAGAGATCAAATCAGTCTTGAAACAGGTCTCCTGACACACCGCCAGTGTCATTCTGCTGCCACTTCTGATGTGACATCTGTCAATCATAACTGCTTCTTAGGAAGCAATTAAATACTTTAGATTTTGTAGTGTCATCTCTCACTGTGTGTGTATTTAGGGGTAACACATCCATATGCTGCATATCATGCAACAGTTCCAGGGAAGCAAGGAGAGCTGTTTATAGGGAAATAAGGCAGGTGCAGGTACATTCTGATGGCCTGTGGCACAAAGGAGATTGAAAAAAACCATTCTCTCTTGTGGCCTTCACCTCTTTCAACCAGTTGGTTGCAAACTCTCAAATCTCCCCTTACATATGTGCAACAAACCTGCAGAACCCACTGTAGCACAGAAGTGAAGCCAGCAGCTTCCTTCTTCTAAGAGAAATAGGTATTTATCCAGAGAGTATCTTTTAACACTGATAACCTCAAAAAAGAAACCGGACAGTTTACACAAAACTATACAAATTTTTCACCCGGACATAAAGTGCCATCAAACCATGGAAGCAAAAAAAAGAAGTCACTGTTTAGGCAGCTACTCAAAGTATGAACAGGTTTTATTCCCCTGAAACAGAAAAAGTTTGCTACAGTCTTGGAAATGGCACCAAGCTGGTGGGAATGTTACTGTAATCAAGGCTAGCAATCTCCTTCCTGACTAACACTACTCTTACCTGACAGGCCAAAGGCAACTAGGGTGATTTAACTGGTGGCTGACTGCAGGAATTTCCCCAGAAGGTTGTTTAAAATGGTACTAGATGCTGGCATTTCCCTGTCTCTGATATGGTAACTGTAATTCATTCAGCCCCTTCTTTCTGAGCATGCATTACCACAGACAGCCCCACCCTGCTATTACCACTGTGCCTGCTTGTTTTCCACCTCTACTCATGTAAATGTAAGTCAAATCCTCTTAAGAATCCTGAGCAGTCCTCCAGAATCACTTGTTCAACTGACATTTCTATAATAATAAGGAAAGAAAAAAGAGTTGTGTGAAATTAAATGGCACTCCTGTTGCCAAGCTGTTAAAATTATATGGCAATATGCTTCCAGTAGTTGTAAGAAATTAATATGTGGAGTGCTTACAAGCTTTACATCTACTAAATCTCAACAGGATATAAAATGCTATTTAAGTGATACAAATGTTAAGGAGAAAAAAAAAACAAAACAGCACCAAAGAGTGGAAGAAGAAAGTAGATTCTTGTCTGCACTCTGATTCCTGGAGGCTGGATCTCTACAGCTGAGGAAGCCAGGTGCGAGATCCTTGGTGAAGTACTTGTGCACATATGTCAGCAGCTGCAGCTCCCTTCTGCCACCTCTGCAGCACACGAGGCTGGGCTCCATCAGTGAGTCACTCCCCTCCTGCAAGCAGTGGCTGGCAAACAGCTCAGCCAGCCCCCACTCTCTCTGCCACTGCCTTCTGACAGGACCAGCCAGAGCAGAGCGACTCAGTGTCACTACTTTTCACCTGCTTTATTGTAATGCTGTTCAGGAAGATGTGCCTCAGACACCTGTCTGTAGATGATGAATTCATTCCTTAGTTTTGCCACGATGTGATTACTGTCATCCTTTTCTCGCCACAATGTCAAACACAATATAAAACTTTGGATTTTCTACAGTGAGTGAAATCAGCATAATGAGAAGCCAGGCAGTGCCAGAAGCGCTGTCACTGCTCCATTCTGTGGGACAGGACCAGGGTAAGGCGCTTTGGCAATCAGCACCAAGTTTAAGCAACAAGCTTTTAGAATACCCACAAGTTTCCTGCAAATGCACAGAAAACTTAAGACCTCCTGGTTGTTCTCTAAGCTGCTTTGAAACTACAACAATTCATTTAATCCAGCAGCAGATCCTGGCACTATTCTTTTCTAAGTACAGTACATTTTGATAGCAACACAAGTATGTGACACAAAACAGATTTGTTCAAGCTCACCGTGGTTCTGATGGGCTACACGCACCAAGAGGCAACTCAAAAAGAGCACAGAACTCAATTCATCAGGACAACACCACTGATTCAAAGGAATTTCAGTTCAACTTTGTGAATAAAGAAGGAGCTCACAAAGGAAAAGTTTTTATTGCAAGTTGTACTGCTCAGCTTGGTCACTTCTCAGACAGATCTGAAGTATCAAACGCTACCAAGGAGCCAAGGACAAAGAATTCCTGTTTTGTAACTATTTTAAATATAGCAAGCCTGCTTTAGAAAGAAAAGCCCCTGCACAATATTCCAAACCTTTTCTAGCCTTTCTAGCCTCTACATGCCTTTTCTAGCAGGCTGAAATTGCTAAATCAACACAGACAGAAAATACACACCGCAAACTAGTTGCGGCACCTCGCAATGTGGAAAACTCTTGTGCACATGGGATGAGGCAGCTTGTTTGCAGATCCTTTTCTCACAGTGCCCTTGGATCCCCTGAGCCGTGGCTCACTGTGCTCAGCAGGTGCCTTCCTCAGCGGGCACAGAGTGGCAGCTGCCGTGGGACACGGTGTCGAGGCCGTGCCCTTGGCACTGGGGGTGGATGGACACCTGCACGGCGATCTCCTGGCCCTGCTCGCTCAGGGAGCCATCGTCCGAGTCGCCGGCCGGGGAATGGCTGCGCTTGATGGGCGCGCTGCTGGGGAACAGCGCGGCCGGCGCCCCGCAGCCGGGGGGCTGCTTCTCCTCCTTGCCCACCTCGTCGGGGTCGTCCACCCGCACGGCCTCAAAGATCTCCTCCATGAACGCCCTGCAGTTAAGGATCAGAGGCGGGAGGGGAATGCTCCTGGCGAGCTCTTCGATGTACCGAGCAAACTCCATGGTCTTAAACTGAGTGACTTTGGCCAGCTCGAGCGTTTTGGCAGATGTGATGATGGGGATGCGCTTGGCTATCTCGAAAGCCTTCTGCAGCTTCTCGGCCCCTTCCGTGCGGAAGAACTCGTTGATGGCCTTCTCCGTTTTGCGGAGGTGGCTGCTCATCATGCACAGGCGGGTGATGTTCAAAATGAGGGTGATGGCAAAGGCAACGAGGCACACAATCATGTAGTAGATGCTCATGTCCCCTGAGGTGAAGATAACCCTCAGGGTGACTGAGTAGTACAAGGTCTCGTTATGATTAATGCCTGCACACGTGTACCGGCCCCGGTCGGCAAAGCTGACCTTTGTGATGTTGAGGGAATTATCAGCAATCCTCCACCGGTCATCTGCAGAAGGGCAAGAAATAAACAGAGCTCGTGAAACAAAAATCCCAGGGTAAACATCATCAGGAGTCAAAACTTGGCAGTGAGCAGTCCACTTGTAGCATAGTAACAGTACACCAAGGACTGAAATGTCCTTTTCATGCTTGTGACACAGAAAGCCATAACCCACTTACCCCTCATACTGCTTAATGGTAAATTATTCTGTATGCTTGCTACACTATTTTTACTCCCTTCTCTCATCTGCACTTTTCAGTGTGCTTCTGGTTCTTTCTGATAGGAATCCTTATTCTTAACTAGGGCTTCTCACCCTGTGTTAAAAGACTGTCCTCTATAAAGTCTAATTTTCCATACATTCAGAGTCAAAAGTCAAGCGACCCATGAAAAAGATCAGTCTGTAAATGGCTCTGTTGGCAAAAGAACCCAGAATTTTCTTGAGACAGTTTTCTGCTGAGCATGCAGTGCTGACATGCAAAACGCAAGTAAAAGAGAAATCAATACAAGAAGCTTTATACAGCATTTGCTGTGCATTTATAACTTAGGGGGAAAACTGTTTTCATAACTCATTCCTTCTAATTACTCTGCTTTGAACTGTTTTCATAACTTATTCTTCTAATTACTCTACTTTGAACTAATCTCCAGATGGCATTATAACTACAAAAAGGTTACTGAATACTTAAGGCAGAAAGATGGTCTCCAACAAGATCCTATCAATTAGTTCGATGACCTTCATTAATACTAATAGAGAAAAACACATGTATCTCTAAAACATTTTTTAAGTTAAAAACTGCAAGGATAGAACTACAAGAGCCAATAGCTAGGAAAATACATTCCACTTCAGTTCAAAAGGGTTAAATAGCATGAATTCCAGCATTGGCCATTACATATTGTGTTACGTTCCACAGTCTCAATGGTGCATAAACCAAAAAATAAATCTACTAAGTATGTTTTAAAACATATCCTCTAACAAAATTAAAGCACCAACTGCCATCTCAAAAGGTTGCAAGTTGTGGAGAACTGTGTTTACCTCATGCATTTGGAAAAATATAATTTCAACCAGAGCAATAAATAAATCCATCAGTTAGTATTGGGTAAGAAGAAGATTCATTTTTTCTGTATGGAACACTGGGAGGACTCTTGAACAACATCATTCTGTGGGGCACCAAAGCAGGATGGAACAGAAGTACTCAGGTGTAATTCCCATGCAACATTTCAGAGGGCAAAGGACTTTGTTTTACTCTCTTCTTATCTTCCAATTGTAAAAACAGGAGGATAGGAAGAGAAAATTATAATAAAGTCCCAGGGGTTTTCCAATACTGTTTAAAAGGGGAATAATGATGGATAAAAAACAGCAGGAAAACTCACCTTCATCTTTCTGTTCAAGCAGGTGTCCTCTGGAGTTATACCAAAAGATATGTTCATACTGGCTGATGTTCAGTTTACATTCAATTAAAACACTGCTCCCCTCTTTGGCTATGATATCATGGTGTGCTGGAGAACTTATTAAAGCTTGAGACACTGCATGAAGTGATGCATTGAAAGACCTAAAAGCAACTGTCCTGTTAAAAGCTACATTTTCCACTGTGAATCCAGCTGAAAGACCAGCACTAACAGTCAAAATTAACAGGCAATAGCTGAGCTTCATGGAAAGCTAGTGAAAATTCTTCTTTCATTTAATTTGGAGAAATGAGGTCATATGATATTAAGCTGTCTGTATTGCTCTGAGACAGGAGAGGAGCTCTTGATTTGTTCTGTGATGGAAAATGCCTGGGATCCAAATGCACTTTCAAGACCATCAATATATGAAGTGGAAACTGGAAGGAAAACTGGAAAAAAAAAAACCAAACAAGAAGTTTATTAATGACCACAAAGTTACCGTGAATTCAAATTTAATTTCCAATAAACAGATTTCAAATATCATAATATAAACTGTCAGCTGAGAGTTCCAAATCAGAGCTTTGCTCAGAACACAGTGATAAAATGAGGGTAAGAAGGCATTAGCACAACCTCCAGACCACTAGATGTTCATCTTCCCAACCAAATAAATAATCTCTGGAACAATAATCATTAAGGGGAAAAAGGTTTTACAAAAAGAACAAATTGTTCAGACTACTCAGAATGCACAATTATCTTTAAAAGTGGGTTCTGCATTTGTTACCAGAGAAAAAGTGCTTTCTTAATAGAGGAAGAAAAGCAAGAAAGAGGATGTAATTTCTGCCTCCCTCTCTACCAATATTAAAGTGCTTTTAAGCCCTGGTTTTCCAAAGCCAGTCTTTCATTTACTACCCAGAAAAAAAGCAAAGTGCACACACGCACATCTGATTTTTAGCATTTACATCTACTTACTTGATTTTAGGGGCACAATTGATATTAGACGTCTAAATATTATATAATATGGTTTAATTACTTGGGAAAAGTCTCCTGGTTGTTATCTACAGCCAGAAGAGGAAGTCCCTTTCTGATCAGCAGGACACTGATGTTTACACATATTTCCTTTTTTGCAATGTCTCTTGTTGCTGCTGCATTTTCTAAGTCTGCTCCCTGTTATTCTTTGTTTTACAATGAGCTCCTGCTGAAAATCTTTTAGTTTATGCTGCATCTCAGCAGTCATATATTCTTCACTGTCTTCTCCACCCAAACTTCATAGAAATGTGAAAAAATTGTTTTGTCTAGGGACAGACACTCTTCAAATTAATGTGCACAAAAGATATTTTAAGACATTAGGATACAACAAATTTTCTGTCTTTTGCACACAAGCCAGAATAAAACCAACTTGTAACAAAATGAGATGACACTGATAAGAGACAATATGTAATCAATTTTCCTGGAAGCTTGATTCAAGAAAATTTCTAATCCAATATGTGCTCCCTGAAGTTATGATTCCATCTAGACAGCTCCAGAGCCTTAAAAAAACATTTACGAAGTACAGAAGCCACAAGCACAAATATTACCTAAAAAATATCTCTCTTCATATCACTGTGTGACTTCAAATTTATCATCTTTTCTTCTACAAATAACAGATGTTATTGGAAGGGAATTTCATAAATATCACAACACAAAGGGACCCATTGACTTAATAAATAATGCAGACACTTCATCCTTCTAGAATTACCAGTCAAAACTATCTAAAGCACTTCTGAAAAATAATGTAACATGCATAAAACCAGGTGATTTCATCAGAGACAAACTAAGCATATTCAAAAGGGGGAATTCTGCTGATGCTATCCAGACTGGGAATTTTTTGCAGTGAAAGTTAATTTGTCGAAGGTCAAACCAGATTCCAGGCTTGACATCTGATGAGAAATGTGCTATCTGACCCATTTCCATTTTTGTTGCAGCTATTGCCAAAACCAGTTTAACAAAGAAGGCAAAGAAGACAGCTGTGTCCAACTCTCCTTCAAGCTTGACTAACCAACTCACCCACTGAATCCTGCAAGAGAAACTGGAAAACAGGCTCCCTACTTGTTTCTCTGTAAACAGCAATCCCTTCATCTGCCTCCTTCTCTTTTTTTTAAATCATTGGCCCCACTCTGCTTTCTATCATGCCTCTTGTCCTTTCATTTAAGATGAGACTAGTGCAGAGAACTCAATTATACCATTGTGCTGGAGGAGCTACTTTCCCACAGCTAAACAGTTAAAACCACTACCAAGGCCTCTTTCATTCCTGTTTTTCACCAGCCACTCTTCAGGGAAAGCATTACTGAGTCCTGCTGCCTCTGAAAAAGAGCATCCCATCCACAGCGACAGCACAGGTCTGAAAAATAAAAAATACTAAGGCTGCTGTTGATCAGCAACTATTCTTCTGTTTGAGGGAGTGGTTTTAACCTTCCATTTTTAGACCCCTGGTATTTTCAGACTGTTTCAGAACCAGCAAAAGGCTCCTGACGCTGACCTGCTTGCTTTGGCAACCTTATGCAGACCCCACACACACAGGCTGTGGACTGGTAGTGCTTTGTGGACCACTGACATTTGGGTTGCTTTAAAGGTCTGTCACAGCTTGTGGTGGAAAGTGAGGTGCTGTGGTCCCAGACCTTCAGCAGACATCACCCCATGGCCCAGCTGCCTTCAGCTAAAAATGCATTTTTGCATGCATCAGACTTGACTTCACAGTGTCTGATGCAATTAAAACAGACCACAGCTCTGCAGCAAACACAAACCCTCATCTTCACCCTTGAATCACAGGCACATTATAACTTCCAGTCTTCTAAAATAATAACATCCCAACTGATACTTTAGATTTATTAGAGAATAATCCCAGTGCCTCTTGTACTTTGCCTGTGCCATTGTAATTTTAAATTATTAAATTTGAATTGTTAAGGTTTCCAAGCGTCTCTGACGTCTGTTCCTAAATGACATTAGGAATCTCACTCATTTATTTAACACAAGAAATACTCAGCAACATTCTCCCTCATAAGAATAATTATCTTCAGTAATTGCATATGCTCTCCTCTATCCTTGCACTGAGCCTGCATAATGCATAAACCATTGGTGATGGGTCATTTAATTTTACTATTAAATTCTTCGAGGTCTGATTTATTAGAAATTGTTTGTCTTTTGGAAAAGCCATTATTGCTAAGCAGACAATGATCTCTCACTACCGAGTGCTGGGAACAATAAAATGATTTGCAAAATCCACATTCTTCATCCATTGCACTTATGCAAAACAGCTGCTAAAGGACCCAAAAAGGATAAAGCGTGATCAGTGCCAACATCACAATTCTTCAACAAAGTGTTAAACTCAATCAAGATGAAATGTGCCAGAATAGAAACTGGCTACTTTACAACTGAACCTGAAGCTGAACTCAACACATTTAACCTTTATTAAACCATAAGTTGTAACAACAAATAGCAGTGGAAAGATAAAAATCTGTGATGCATGTGCTTGTATGAGTCATCCTTGGCTCCTACCCTGAAGAAGTGTGTTTGTGTCTAACTTAGAGCACTCTAAGTAGTCCCACTGAGGTCAGTGGAAGCACTGATAGTACTTAAAATTACACACATTTATATGGCACTGCAAAATTGGGGCCCAAGAGGTTGCAAGTTATATGGTTTTACATTCACTGCTTAGATCACTTCATACCTGGAGTAACGTGAGGCAATAAACCGAGACACACCTGACAGAGCACAGGCTGCTGATGTCTTGCAGAAATACCATTTGCAAGCCCCCTCTGACCCTCTGTCAAACCAGAGAGACGCATTTGGCAGAGCCCTGCAGACAGGAACTCTTGGGAAGTTTATGAACACAGCCATTGACAAGAGCCATTCTGGGAGCCGCAGCATGGGAGAGGCTGCAGGGAGGGCTCACCCTCTGCTGGCACCAGCCAAAGCTCTGCGGGGCAGTGGCAGCACCCACCAGCCCAAAAACCAACCTAAGGGGAAAATCCACAGCACCCCAGGGCCAGCCTCACTGCAGCCTGATGGGATTTGTTGTTTTCCCGTGCACATCCCTTGGCTGCCCGACAGGACACGGTGTTTTGCTGTGCTTATCCCTTGGCTGTCTGACACCTGTCACCGGCTAACTCGCCACCACACGGCATCGGCTGTGCACCAACACAGGTTTTTTTGTCCTGTCAGCTAAAAACGACCAGGCACAAAGTTTCACTTAACATCACCCTGACCTCGCAGCCCCTGTATGCTCCCAGTTCACTCGTGGAAAAGCCCTGGTCCCAGCGGGCGGTGGCAGTGGGACTCAGGACACGCGACATGACCGCACTGCAGCCGAGGGCACTGGGCCACGGAGGGGGTGATGTCATGCGAAGTGGTGTCACTGGGGAATGACGTCATGCCACAAACACAAACAGAATATTCCGAGTTGGAAGAAAACCACAAAGTTCATCCAGTCCAACTCCTGGCCGTGCTCAGGACACCCCAACAGTCCCACCCCGTGCCGCCAGTGCTGTCCAAACGCCCCTGGAGCTCGGGCAGCCTCGGGCCCTGCCCGTTCCTTGGGGAGCCTGGGCAGTGCCCAGCACCCTCTGGGGGAAAACCTTTCCCTGATTTCCAGCCTAAACCTCCCCTAACACAGCTCCAGCTGTTCCCTGGGTGCTGTCACTGTCACACAGAGCAGGGATCCGAGCTGTCCCTCCGCTGTCCCTCGGGAGGAGCAGCAGACCCCGATGAGCTCTGCCCGCAGTCTCCCGTTCTCCGGACTGACCAGACGAAGTGACCTCAGCCACTCCTCCTGTGGCTTCCTCTCGAGGCCCTCCGCCGCTTTCGCTGCCCTCCAAACCTGCCCCTACTGCCCCTATTCCCTTATGTCCACGCCGAAACAGCGAGGCGGGACACGGCCCCGCGGCCTCCCCCTCCGCCGCTGCCCTCCGACCCCGACCTTGCCAGGTGAACCTGGCGGTACCGCCGCTCTCACCGGGACGAGGGTGCCCTGCCCGGCCCGGCCCGGCCCGTCCCGCAGCTCCGCCGCCGCCGCCGGCCCCGCCGCCCGGACGCGCTTCCCCGAGCCGAGGCCGCTTCCGGGGCAGCGCCGGGGCCGCTCTGCGCCGGCCTCGCTGGTCTGGGTCCGCCCGGAGCCGCGGGGGCCGCGCCGACCGCCGACGGTGAGGGACGGCGCAGGGTCCGGGGCTCTGCGGGGCACAGCGAGCCCCGCGGGGAAACGGGCGTTGGGGGACCGCTGTGGGGCAGGCGGGACCACGGCGGGGTGGTGCGGGCACCTGGCGGGCTCCCTGTGCGGCAGGAGCCCCACGGGGAGGCTTAGGGAACTGGGAGTGCCAATTGGGGCAGCCCCGTGTGGGGGACATGGGACTCTGGGGGTCTCCCGGGGAAGCGGAGGCACAGGGAGGCCTCCAGGGCTGCGGGGTGGGGACGGTGCCGGGGGTGACCCGGGGGTCGCGGCAGTCGCTGTGGAGGGTGCCGGCAGATGGGGTGGCTGTCCCCAGCCCGCACCCGGAGCTGTCGCCTTCCTTCGCTTGAAGCCATCGCTGCCCCGTGGCGGGGACAGCTGCCCCGATTGCATCAGTGAGCGCCTGGCTGGGGACACAGCAGTGTCACCCCAGTATGATCCCGGGACACGGGGGGTCTCGGCTTGTCCCTGCCTGGCCCTGCAAGTCACTTGAGCCGCAGCTGCTGCCAGAGGAGCCGGGACGGCTGGGCTGACAGGCGGGCCCCGAGAGCAGCGGGACAGCCCCGCTCCCGGCTTCCCGACCCCGGTGCGCGGGGCTGGGGCGGCTGCGGGGGCAGCCGGAGCTTGCCGCAGCTCTTGGGGGATGTTCGTGCCCTGCAGTGCTTATCCCCAAGGACAGGAGTGACCCAGTCGCTGCCTTCCTGCCTCTCTGACTGCTGTCCACATTTGTCTCCTACACTCCTCAAGCCATCCCAGCCATCCCAAGCAATGGGAGTTTTCACTTTTATTTTGGTGGGACGTGTAATGGATTTAATTATCTGAGTCCCTTTTGTACCTTCATTTGTTTTTTAGAGTTAGCAAACCGGTTTATTTTCCTGTGGAGAGGGTGTGTCAGTTAGATAAAGCCACGTGTCCCTGTGGGACTTTAAACTTCCAAGTATGCTATTTTTGAGTCAGACGTAATTTGGTGTACACACATGTGGGTAGGTTGGCAACACTGTTGTGTTTGATTATTTAAAACACCAACGTGATGCTCTTGAACTAATGTCAAAGTACGACGGAGCGATTATTTTGTGTGCTTTGCTTTCTATGGATGTTTGTAGTCATGTCTGAGGAAGACAGTGGTGAAAATCTGAAAGATGAAACCTCTTACAAAGCTGAAAATGAACAGAAGACAGAGGAACTGGGCTGCTCTGAGAGCAGTGAAGGGAGACAACAAGAGACTGTGCCTGTGACTCGAAAAAGACCTGAACCCAAGCCCCCAAGCCAGCCTGCTGTCACAGAGAAGCCTGCAGGTGAAACCATCAAGGTAAGTTCCTGTACTTGCTTGGAAAGATGGGACTTCACATTTCATGGCTTTGAGCACAGGAGAACTCTGAGCATAAGCCCCACTCCGTTCTGAAAATTCACATTGCTGTTCTCTGAAATGAAAAAGCTGCACAAAAGTCACATGTCACAGTCTGCTTGTGTTCCTTTCCTCACCATAATGCCTGCATCAGTCTTGTGTTTTTCTTCATTAAAGGTCTCAGATCCTCCTGCAGTTCAGACAGGGTGGGGCTACTGGGGAAGCTGGGGGAAATCTCTTCTGTCAACTGCGTCTGCTACCGTAGCTACTGTAGGTAAGGCTCTTTCTGGTATTTGATAAATATTTTAATCATGTTTTGTGTCTCAAGCTGGTGCTTTAGAACTTGTTTCTAGAGAAGAGGATTTCAGTTATAGCAGCCATTATTGGAAAAATGTCAAGAGAATTGTTCAAGTAATGGGAAAAGCTTGTACCAAAAGGTACAGTGAGATTAAGGAGATATGCACAGGCAGAATTACTCTCAGGTTTTTAAGGCGTTTGTGTATTTTAAACTAGTATTCTGCCAGTATTTGCAACTTTATTTAAAAGCTAAGATGAAACCTTTGTTCATTACATTGGTAGGTGAACTGGGTAGAAGAAGGTTTTAATGCTGGTTAAACTGCTTTGAAAAGAAGAAATAATAAAAAAGAATATGCAGCTCTAATCCTGTTTCTGTTCTGATTTCTGTCTTCTCTAGGTCAAGGTATTTCAAATGTCATAGAAAAAGCAGAAACAACCCTTGGGATCCCCAGTCCTAGTGAAATCTCTTCAGAGTCTAAAGATGGTGTGAGAGGTTAGTTTTGTACTGCAAATGAACAGCCCTGCAATGTTTTTCACAACATAATGAGACCCAAAATAACATCACCTTACTCTGCACCTTGCACCTTGAGACTGATAATAAAATAATTTAAATAATACTCTCTTGCTTAGTTCTGTTAGCTCTGAAAAGTAGGGAGGAACATAATCTGAATTGTAGCTTCCTCCTAGCTGATATTTGGTGTCTGTTGATTTTCTCCTCTATGTGGCTGACAGGATCTTTTTTTTTTGGAAGTCAGGAAGTTAATTTTCTGCCTTCTAATGCAGGAAGTGAGAATCCTGCTGCCAGCAACGCTGATGCAGCTGATGATGGCAGCTCCTTCCCTATTGCTGGGGCTCTTGAAGTTTTATCAACCATCTCTACTGCTGTCCAAAGCACAGTGAGTGAGTTGGGAATGCAGGAGGAGATGGGTTTAAGGGATCTTTGGGGTTTTGGCCTTTGATCTGAAACATTGTAAGAAGAAACTTAATTTTGACATTTGTAGGATGCATGGTGATAACCTCTTGCAACCTTCAGAAAACCATTATTCTGGGCCTTGCTTCTACTGGCACCTAATGTGAAAGATGTTATGAATTTTGATAGTTCTGTATTGAATGTTGGTACCTGACAAAAAAATCCTAATGGTGGATTGTGCAGAGCGTGCATTTCTGTGCATGTCACCTCTGTACTCTGTCATCTCTGCCTTTCCTTTGGAGTAGTCAGCTAAATGCAGGGTCAGACTCATTCCTGGTGTATTTCCACTGATTTCCACAGAACAAGAGATGAAATTCATTCTCCTCTTCAAAAAACCTATGTGAAACTAGCCCAGTTCACTTGGAAATCAGCTTGCTCCTGTGACCAGGAGAAATGCACTTCAAAGGAAGCCATTACCCTTAGAAACTGCTTTTGTGATCTGCTGTCTTGTCAATTTGCCTGGGAATCTGAAAGAGCTGCAGATGGAAAGCTGGCTTCTGTTTTTTGCTTTTAAGGCTCAAACAAAAGTTAGCAGTCAAAATCCACAGGTCTGGTGTTTTCTCACTGAATTCTGTAACGTGCTGAGAGCCAGCTTGTTCACAAACTAAAAAAATGTATTTCCCATCAGATTGCTGCAGCTGTCTGGGTGCTGTAATAAGCTCTTGGGTGATAATGTGTTGTGGCTCTTTCCATGGCCTGCTGCTCTCTTTGTGATGATTAGGGTTGAATTTAGGGTGACAAGGACCAATTTGGCTTTTATGTGAGTGCCCAGTGTAAGATTGCTGATAAAACCCTCCCAATTCAATTTCTTCCAGTGGGTAATCTTCTCTGAGTTTTATGTGCTGTCTTTATCCAAATCTGATTCCTAGGGTAAAAGTGTTATTAGTGGAGGTCTGGATGCCTTGGAATTCATCGGCAAAAAGACAATGGATGTAATAGCTGAGGGAGACCCTGGATTCAAAAAAACAAAGGGCCTAATAAACAGAACCTCTACATTATCTCAGGTACAGCACTTCCCTATCAGCACCTCATTGGTTTCTCTCATCTCTTCTCCCTTCTTTTGTGGTCCTGTCATTAAGCAACCATTTTTTGCTATTGAGCCAAAAGCCTTCTCCTCCTCTATTCTCTTATCTCCTGGCACTGTCACGAGGCCTCTGCTTTTCTTTTTCAGGTCTTACGAGAAGCAAAGGAGAAAGAAGAGCAGCAGACAGCTACCGAGGTTACCATGGCTACTGAGAAGAAAGCCCATTATGGGTTACTGTTTGATGAGTTTCAGGGTCTTTCGCATCTGGAGGCCTTAGAGATGCTTTCCAGAGAGAGTGAATCAAAGGTAATGGCCTTGAGCATTTTGCTTTCTATTTTGAGTTCAGCTGAGCAGGGAAAAAAGATTAGAAATATATGTATATACATGTAAAATCAAGTGCTCAGAACTTGCTGTAAAATGATTACAGAACTTCACTTTGATCCTTGCATTAGGATCTGGTGTTTACCTTGGGAGCTGTTTGTGCTGTCCTTAGCTCCTAAAGCCATTCCCAGCCTCAGTTCCTGCAGTTCAGTTCCTCCAACTTCTCACAAGTTACTCTCCTCACACCTGCTGGTTTGCTACCTTGGCCTGCATTTTCCATCCTTTGGATAGATTTAATGATTCTCTCTTTGGCTGTGCTGCCCTTAACCAGGTGAAAGCAGTTCTGAATACCCTCTCTGGAGAGAAGTTGGACACACTGAAGGAGGAAATGGAACAACTCAAAGAAGCATTTTCTTTGCCTGAATTCTTTGAAGAAGAAGAGGAAGAAAAGAAGGGTAAGAGAGCCCCAGGTTCTGAGAAGAGAAGCTGGTCCTAGTTTAGAACCAGCCAGCCCTGATCAGCAGCAATGGGCATGATGCCAAATTTAAATTATTCTTTAGCTGGATGTTTAATCCTAAAGCCATCTCTGTCCAAGGGCTTGACAGGTAGCAGCACCCTTCACCTCTGAGAAGCTGTGCAGTAATTCTGTGGCAGGAACGATTTCTTGCCAGGGCAGGGTTAGAGTTGTTTGACTCATGGGCAGTTCATACAAGTGACCCTGAGCCAAGATGCTAATTCAGAGAGAAAGTGGGTTTCCTTGACCAGGAGGGGAAAACTGTGAACAGAGTTGTCCAACATGTGGGAGAGCAAAAAGCCTTTTTATTTGTTTTTTAAATGAGAGTTAGCCACACAGAGCAAAAGATTCAGAGGTACCTTCGCACACAAGAGCCCTGATTCTTGAGAATTACATGGATTTAAATGTAAATTTCTTGCATTGCTTTTACCTAAATGCTCATCAGGGAGGGCTTATACACCTGCACTTGCTATCATTCAACATTTAATGTGTCTTTTATATTTGCACATAATGGATCTCACATCTGCTGTGCCATATATAATAGGAGAACCATAGGCTCTAAGTGATATTTCAGACTCTCCAAGGTGATGTGCAAGTTAGTGTGTTAAAAAAGGCTGCCTGTAAAAAAAAAAAAAAAAAAAAAAAAAAAAGGAGTTACCTTAGCTACAAAACCAGAATTGAGAAAGCAGGAACTAACCTTCAGGCACTGATGTCTCCACCTTTGCAGAACTTACCTTAGAAATTGTATTTGAAAAGACTGGGTTTGATGCATTCTTGCCTGAGGTGATGATTCAAAGAGAAATAAAGGAAACAGTTGACAGACTTGTGCAGGACTAGTTGTGCACTGAAGTGCTGCTTATTCCTGAATCTGTCCTTTGTGTGGATTTTTTAACCTTTCCTGTCCTTTAGGAGATGAAGAGTTCACAAAAGAAGTGACAGAGTTGTTTTCAGAACTGCACATCTCCTCCACGCCAGACAAAGTGATCATGGTGAGTTATTTTCCATATTCTAAAAGCTGGAGAGTTTCCTCAGAGGAAGGGCTTCTCTTCACCTGCTTTGCTTGTGAAGATATCAAATGCATGAAAACAGGCCATATTTTAGATCTTTTGGCAATGGGAGGCAAAGGAGATGGGCCTTTAACTTAAGGGGCAGAATCATGTGAGCCTTCAGCCACCACGGTGGAAAAACCTACAGTCATGAACTGAAGGCCTGCTCTTGGTACAAAGCTCCTCATTTTACTATGTTTGGAGCTGGTGTGAGGAAGATTCATCTTTTTTGCCATCATTTCACTACCCTTCAGATCCACCAAGTGGCAGCAGCATTCTGCAGACATGTTTTTAAAGCACCTCTGATAGTTTGGTCTTGTTGGTAAACTCCAGCCCCTGGTGCTAGAGAAACAAATGCCCTCAACTGCATCAGTGCAGCCAAACTTTTGCAAAATCCTGAAGGCACTGGGATCATTTGCCCTGGTTCTTCTCAGAAGCTCAAAAGGAGTTGTAGCTGCTTCTTTCTTCTGGAGAGGGCCAATACTCCATAGTCTTGTGGTGTGCAGGGAGGCTTCATTCCAGTCATAAAATATTATGGCACTTCTTGTTCCAGGTGAGGACATCTGCTCATGTGTGGGTAGCACAATTCAACAGCAGTCTTCCTAAAGAGGAAAAAGAAAATGAAGAAAACCAAGAAGTAGAATCCAGAGATGGTGACCAGGATGCTAAGAAGTCAGTAGAGGTAACTGGGTAATCAAGGAAAAGACTATCTGCCTGCAGAGTGTTTGTCTGGCTGCTGAATTACAGTTGTGACTCACAGAGTTTATGGGTTTCTATTTTTGTGTGGGTTCTGAGCTCTGAAAGGACAGTGATAGTATGTTGTGTGATTGACTTGTTTAAAATGATAAAAGCTGCTAGTTTTTGTGTTGTATGCAGAATTTTTGTCACTCTTGCAGGATATTCATGCATTTGC
Organism: Serinus canaria; assembly: GCF_022539315.1. NCBI lineage: Eukaryota > Metazoa > Chordata > Aves > Passeriformes > Fringillidae > Serinus > Serinus canaria. The sequence goes on along the minus strand of NC_066327.1, from coordinate 12,757,999 downwards.
CATAAGAAGCCTGGCAGAACTGACAGCCTGCTCCATTGAAATGTTTCACAAAACTGCAGCTTTGTTTCTCTATGGTCAGAAACAGGAGGTGACAGCCACAGACAGAGCCAAGTCCCTGTCACAGTAAGTGCATCTCTCAGTAAATGGATAGCATATAATTAAACTGTCTGATAATTCTTTGGAAATCCATGCAATGCAGGGCTCTTGAATTCTGCACAGGTGTTTAAATTTGGGAATTGGGCAAATTTGTGATGGGTGGCATCATTATCTTCCAGCAGAACTCAGCTGTCTCTTTCCAGCTTAAAGGCATTTCTTGATAAGAAAGAGGAAACTCTTCTTGAAAGCTTTGTGTAGTCTAGAAGAATATTTGCATTAAGCTTGTGCTAGTCAGTAGGCAGAGATTTAAAACATGACAAAACAGGTGCACAAAAGTGATTCCTGATTACCTCTTTGTTAATCATTTAGTATGCTTGGTAAATGAGATGGCAAAATTACTGCACAGGAGATGTGGCATGTGTCTGAAATGTGCAGTACTTTCTAATTCAGAACATGACACTTGCCTGTAAAAATAGGCAAGTTAGTACTGTTCCCTCTGGAATGGATGTGTGTCCTCTGAGTGCTCTTTAAGATCTTCTGCTTTAATTATTTATCTCCCCATTTTTTACCTCTCTATTTTATTTGGGAGACTTCTGAATCTTCATACACCATTTATATCAATTTTGGTTTAATTTAATTTAGTAAGCATAGAAACAGGGAGTTTATGTTTTAGAGCTGAAAGAAACCTAATCTTGAGGACTGTGTTTACCCCATTGTTTTCCCTGTCTTCTTCCACAGATTGACTATCATGCTGTGTAAAGAACTGTCAGCTTTCTCTAAAGAGTTCACAACATGCTTAACAACTGCAGGGGTAAGAGTTACACCACAGTTCTTAGGAATGAGATGTGCTTATTTGATAACAGCCTTGGGATCTTTGTCAGGAACTGCTTTTTGTTTTTTGCATGTTTACACATGCAGTTTTTAACTTGTAAACTGATCTTTTAGGCCAGAGTTCCTCAAACTGTGGCATCTGAGCTTTTGAGAGCCTGCCACAGAGTGGGGGTGGGAACTGATGCTCTCAGTGCTAAGGAGGCAAATAAGGTTTGTGAGCCTGTTGTGGATTTTCCAAAGCTCTTGGGTGTTCCTGAAGATGGTATCATCATTTCTACATTCCCCACTTGTCCCCAGTTCATTTGAAGATGAGATGTGTATTCATACCCGACCTGTGCTGTGCACATGCAGGTTTCTTTGTTCTTATTTGCATGCTACAAGGCTGCTAAACTTGTGGCTTAGCTTTCCTCTAGGTAAGGGAGCAGTGGTGCTTTTAAACTTACTGAGGGCTTAGCTTTATCTTGCTTGAAGAAATGTGATCAAATTTTCAATCAGGATAATATATGTCTGATCTCTGCAGGTCAAAGAGAAAGCAGATGTGCTTAATCCCTTAATCACTGGAGTGTTTTTGGAGGTCAGTTATGCTAACGTTAAAACTTTAAGCTAATACTTTAAAAATAGATGTGCTGGTTCTTCCTACTTTAGGATCCTTACACATGCCAAATTCTCTAACCCATGGTCTAAAATTGTGCCTACCTGTCTAATAACTTGAAAGTTTTGATAAATGCCTGTAGATTTGCACGAAAGATGAGTTACTTAGTGAGGAGTGAGTGTCAGCTTACAGTTATGATGGGTCAGGAGACACATATTAAATTCAGCAGTCTGGATTTTTAGAATTTAAATGTCCAAAGTCAAATCTTAGACAAGTTCAGAAATTAGCATACAAGAGTCCTAACACTTCCTTAGTGTTAAATTGGTTCTCAAGTTTTCAGAGCTCTGAGGTGTGGTAGGAAAGGGGTGTTTCAAGTTCATGTGTTCTTCCTTCCTGCCACAGCATGCTTCACTTAAAAACTCTTCTCTTACTGAGAACAATATCCTGCATTTGGATTGGAACTGATCTTGTTTGGCAGTCTTTAAGCCATTTGGTTTTTTTTTGCCTACTGGCATAAAGGCCCTCAAAAACTTGACATAAAATTGATTTCTAGAATGAAGCTTTTAAAATCCAGCAAGCACTAGGCTTCAGTTTTTTTCTGTGCAATAATCAATGCTGTTTGAAATGAGTATGTGGTGAGTAAAGCTGATTGGTAGCATGGCTGTTCATGTGTGTATTTTGATTTTTGTTTTCACAGGCTTCAAACAGTGCTTCCTATATCCAAGATGCCTTCCAGCTCTTGCTGCCTGTACTGCAGATCTCTCTTATTGAGGCTAGAACGGAACTATCACAGTAATAAAAATCCTTCTAATTAAGAACTTTTTGACCTTCCCAGTTCGTAGTTTCCATGCTGGAGAATGATGTAATGGCTCTTATTAAAGGGAAAAAGATGAACTCTGCTCACTGCTGCTGCAAGAATGGTGATTAAGTGCAGTCTGGCAATGACAGCTCTTACAGCACACTGAGAGATGTGATTAGCATAGTCCAGGCTGGTGGACAACGTGACAGACTTAAAGTGCAGATTGCTTCTCTGTTTCATAGACTGTCAGTATCTTTTCACTGAAATCTCTCTGCTGTATGTGTTAACAAGCTCTTTGTGTTCACAGTCCAGAGAGCTTCTCCAGTGCTGAAGAGAAGAGTAGCAGCTGGCTAGTTAGTTAGCTAAAATCATGGTGTGATTTTTAAGTCAGACATAATTGGGTTCCTGATAGCTCTGCATTCCTGTTGAAGTGAATATTAGATAGGAGGTGCAAGAAGAGGCAGATTTTTGTGATTATGAACCTTGCAGTTCCTAGACTGGGCAGAATAGAGCAGAGAGAATTCCTGATCAAGCTGTTGCTGAAGAGAAGCTCAGCTTCCTGAAGATGTCTGTACTGACTCAGGGATGTGGGACAGGGACTCTCACCAGGGGGCTGTTTCTCATTCTCTCATGCTGTGCTTGCTTCAGCACGAGCTGGGAAAATGCTGATCTGGCCCTGAGAATGCAGGTACTTGGCTTTATAGCAATAAATGAGAACTGACTAAAAGGGATTGATTCGTGTTTGGGCACTTTAATGAGAGAATTCAGCAGGAGGATTCCCATTTTTCAGTGCAGCTTGACATGTCAGACTGTCACAGACTCACATACTGCTTGTCTTCTCTTTCTGTGGAAAAACACTATAATGCAATGCTCCTTCTTGGAACGTATCTATTAAAGTAGGGAGAGAGGCATCAATTTGGTTCTGTTAGTAGGAGTCCTAATTTGCCTCAGAATCTGCTCCACGTATGGGATCTGTTTCTTTGTGCTGTGCAAGTTCCCTGCTTTGTTCCTTTATCTTTTGAGCCTGCTCATGGGAAGGCAGCAGCCTCTGTTGGAATCACAAGAGCAGAAATGCACAGCTAAAATGGAATTTCAAGAAGTCCATAATAGCTAATCAGAGGTGACTGAGTGTCACACCTGCCTCTGCACTTGCTCATTGGTAGCAATGATGGTCAAAACCCCTTTTGAAAATCCTCTGGGTTTTAGCAGGTCTTGCACATCTCTGCTATAGTAAAGGTTTAGAACATTGCTCTAGTTGTGCAGTAGAGAAGTGTTTTTTGTACTAGAATACCTTTGGCTAATGCTCTGATTTTATATATATATATGGAAAAAACCCTGCCTTAGTCATGGTTAGACTGATCAGATCTTAAAAGGGAAAGCTTTTTCTGGCATCTTAAAACTGGACTTGAAAGGAGTGTGTCCAGGGTAAAAAAATCTGCACTACAATAAAATTTGTATTTTTTTTTTCTTTTGGTTGACAGCATTATTAAATAAAGGATTTGTTTTGACAACCGTTTCAGTTAAAAGCTATCAAGGTAGTAGTGGGCACAAATGAAATAAAAGAACTCTGGGTTTTTTTCTCAGCCCTGATTGTGTTTTTTGGGGCAGAGCTGGGTGCAGCTCTGGGGCCAGGACAGCTGGGATTTTTCTCATGGCAGGAAATAGTACTCTGAACCCAGGCTGGGGAGTGAGAGCTCCCACAGATGAACTCCCAGTTTCTGTGTCAGTGCAAAAAGGCAGCTTTGCTCCTGCCAAAAAGCCAAAATATACAGAAATGTCAGAAGAGAAGAAATAAAGGTAATGGAGTTTTATGAAGCAGCAGCTGCTTTTTTGCAGATAAATTCTACTGACCTGCAGTGCTTTAGTGTAGAGTAGTTTAATAATTAAAGGAAATGAGGTGATTTTTTTTTAACATGCAGACAGTAATTCCTTTAGTCATGTGCCACCTGGATTTTGTTTTAGCAGCCAATAATCAAACGTGGACCAGCTTCATTTGTGTACCAGTGCAAGGACTGCAATAGACAGACAACAAAAACAGTTCCACAGTTGCTGAAATCTTTCTACCCAAAGGATTCATCAGAATTCAGCATCCAACTGTCTGGAGGTCTTCCTGCTTGGCCTTGCCTTCTGTGTGAACCTAATGAGAGCTGACAGTAATTTGAACACTTCTGGTAGTGTTTGGGGAGGTGAGAGGTGGCTGAGAATAGATAAGAGTCAGCTAAGATGCTGGCAGTGACTTGGAGGGGGAAAAAAAGAAAAAGCCTTCCACAATTGTTTTCTTTCCTTGGGAGTGATTCTGCTAGTGGCAGCTGTAAAAGCTGCTTCCTGGCAGCTGCTGTGGAAAGGTTCAAAACACAAAAAAGGCTTGGGCTTCCCAGTGGGCTTTGGGATGTGCTCCCAGGCCTTGCCAGCCACCTTCCCAGGGACTCCATTGCCATTACTAACACACACGTGGTCAGTAGCAGCAGGAGCCATGGCAGGATGAGCAATTGTCCTGGTTTGGAAGAAGTAGCAGCTATGTGGCCACTGGTGGCCCTGACTAAAGGGACACCTGTCCCAGGCCACCCACAGCACAAATTAAAGGGTCTGACTCAGAGGCAGGAATGGGGGAGCTTGTGGCAGGAGGAGGAGGGCTCTGGCATTTCCTTCTCAGGTGTGTTCTTTGAATCCAAAATAAAGAGTGGTCTGTGATCTTGTGACCTAAGCAGAGATGGGTGTTCTGTAGTCCAAGGCTCCTTGGCACAGAAACAGGGGACAAAAGTGGCCTGTACTGTGCTAGTCCATGTTTTCTGGGAGTCTCCTGTGACAGCAGCTCGAGGTTACCATGCACTGATGCTGTGGGTGCTGGCTAGCAGGCTGCTTTCCCTCCTTCAAGAGCACTGCAGGGTGAAACCAGAGCCTGTGCAGTCTGGAGATTGGCACCTAGAAGTGTCCCTGGCTGCCACTCTGCTGTCCTGCTGCAGGGAGATGCTGCTGGCTGCAGCCCAGCCTGCTGGTCAGGATGATCCTGGTTCCATGGGTGTCACTTTGTGTCCCTGTGTCCAGAGATCAGTGGCAGGGCTGTCCCCTGGGCTGTTCTCACTGGAGGATGCTGGAGGCATCAGAGACTGAGAGCCCAGCAGGGAGTGAGCAATGTGGTCACCAGTTAAAAATAAGTTTGAGTTTGGTATTTGTGGGGCAGGATCCTCCTAAGGTGGCAGGAGCTGCTCAGAGGCGTGGGTCCGATGCCTGTGCTGGTCCCAACACCAAACAGATCCCAACTCCCTGAATCTGTTTTCAGGGTGCTCCATGTGCCCATCTCCATCATCTCAAATTCCCTGGCAGCTGTGCCATGCTGGCACAGATGGGATTGCTGCCAGTGCTTATCCCAAAATCAAATGCTGGCAGCAGGAGCTCCCTGAGTGATTTGTGTGTGAGCTGAAGCCTCTCTGTAAGAGACCAGGATACTGATTGTAAACTGGGCAGCGACAGAGACTCTGCCACCAGCTTGGCTGAGCTGCTCCAGGGTTTATCTGCCCTGGACGTTAAAACTCATCCCCCATTTCTGACCTAAACCTGCCAATGGGATTCTTGCTCCGGGTTTGAGGCCAGTGCAGGCTGTGGTGGAGCAGGTCTGGGGCAGAAATAGCCAGCTTTTTGGGACAAGTGACTCCTGCAGAGCTGCTTGCTCCCTGCATGAGTTACCCAGAGTTAGGTTCACTCTGTTGGAGGGGGCTCCACACACCCTGCAATTACTGTAAATGAAAGTCAAATGATTGTGGGAGCAACTTTGTTGTAGAGTTGAAGATGTTAAATGGGACAAATCTTACGGGAGAGCTAATTCCTTTTATTAGGTGGGGAAAACAAATTAGCTGGGTACACAAGCCCTTTCTGACACTATTGTTACTGTTATTATCCCTTACTGGTGCTGTTAGAAATGAGGGCATTGCATTAGAGGGAAGGCACGTTATGCAAGTGTTTAGACGTGCTGGTAACTGCTCTCTGCTGACAGGTATTTACTTAATGATATGTTGGAGTGAAAGCCAGCAGCAAGGACAAGCTTTGGAGGGAGCTGGGAGTGCTGAGCTCTGCCTGGTCCAGCCTTGCCTGGACCTCCTGGAGCTGCCTGACACCTCCCATCCACAGTAGGCATCCCCCAAAGCCCCTTTTCTGTCCTTCCAGCATGTTCCTGACCATAGCACATTCCCAGACTGAGTCCCCAGTGCTCTCCTGGACCCAGGCCTGGTTCCCATGGATGTCTGCAGTCTCCAGAGCTGCCCTGACTTGCTTGCAAAAGGTCTTTGTGCTCCTGCCTGTGCTGGAGGCAATGCCTGGTGTGGGTACCAGTGGGACAGGTCACGTTTCCGGTGTCATGTGCTGTCCATGACGGATGGCAGAGCCAGTTTTTCTGCTCCAAAAGTGGGACTGGGGAGGAGACCGCAACACTCAAATAGCCGGAGCCCCGGCTGCTGCCAGCCAGGCATCCAGGAGGTCACTTCTTTTTCAGCTCCAGGTAAGGCCCTTCCCTTTCTCCCTTATGCCATGCAGGGGATTGACAGACTCCCCTGTGTGTTTTACAGGCTGGGGAAGCAGAGCAGGACCTTTGTGAATGAGGGTGCAGCAGGAGCACCCCTGGGGCAGCTCGAGCTCCATGTGTTCTTGGGGATGGCAATGGGGGCCTGAGCTTTGTGGGAAGGACTTGGGTCCCCTGGCTGAGATGGGAGTGGGCTCTCTGTGAGCTGCTTGTGCCTGGGGAGGGGTAAGGCCACCCAGGCTTCTCCTAGCAGGGTGTGAATACACAGGTTTGCTCTGCTAGCCAGAGGTCTGATCCAGCTGCACCTCCTGCCCAGCTTGGCTGTGGACAATTGCAGCTGCTCTGTGGGGACCATCAGCTGCTCTCTGGGTTTTGCTGGTTTGTCTGCCTGGGCTTTAGGAAACCAGCTCATCTGGGGCAGGCAAACCTGCCTGTGTGAAGTGTGAGGCTCCAGAGGAGCAGGCAAAACCTGATCTGCTGGTCCGGGGTGGGATGGAAGGGGAAAAAGCTGAGGGTTGGCATGGAGGCAGCACCCATGGCAGGAGCTGCACAGGTGCTGGCTGGCACCCCCAGACAAGGCTTGCAGAGCCCACCCCATCTTGTGGAAATCAGCAGGGTTGGTCCCCAGGGAACGAGGCAGCAGTGCAGGGGGGGATTAAAGGGGTTTAACCCCCCCCAGAGGCATTTCTTGGCCTGTGTTGGGGTGGAGCCATCCCTTCCCAGCCCTGGCTGCTGGACTTTGGTCTGGTTTCCCATCTCCTAGTGCAAAGCTCCATGTCCACCTCTGTGCCTTCCCTATCTGTACCCATCTGTGGCCCTTGCCTTCCCTAACTGCTCCCCTCTGGCAGGGGAGGCTCAAGGCAGGGGAATCCTCATGGATTTGGGGCTGGGCACACCATGGGAGCCATGGGGCAGCCTTAGTGAGGGTCAGAGCATCACCTGCACCTCCTTCTGTCCCTTCCCAGGGCTGCCTTTTCTTTTGTTAATGTTTGATTATTTTTAATGATTTCAGATTAAAATGTGATTATTTTCAATTAGTAGTTGCAGTTCTTAATTACGGAGATGAATTAGATTGCTGTTCATTATTAATTAGATTTTAACTTTGCACTGATTACATCTTCTATCAGTCACTTCCCACACTCCTTTCCTTGCCATCCAAGCTCCCTCTCCCCCTGTGCCACCCCAAACCCCACTGCTTCCTGCTCCCCTGCAGCATCCTGGGGAGAAAATACAAATATTGTATTTTCTAGCATCCTGCCTAGAAAATACAAATCAATGTTATTGGCTCAGAGGCTGCAACTGGCTCCTTCAAAAGGGCCAATAACCAGATGATGTCATTTCGTGGCTAAAAAACATTAAAAGGAAGCATTAATATTCTGCCTCCCTCCAACATTGACTGGATGAGAAACTATTTCCTAATTACCTGGTGCCACAGGGGAGGATCTGCTTTTCCCAGTGAGCTGAAAGGACCTCATCCCCTCACTCCTGCTGCCCTGTTTGTGTATGAGAGGGAGGCTTTGACCTGCCCAGGCTATTTCTTAGCCTTTGTTTGGGCCTCCTATTTTTACCCAAGCTGTTTCCTTTGCTTTCTTTTCATCTGTCACCTTTCAGGCACCTAATCAATGCTTGGGAGTATTCTTACCCTTGCTCTTGGCTTCTTCTGTGCTTGCTGCTGTCTCCATCTCCCTCTCTGCCATCCCCCTGTCCCTCAGGGAAAGTGTCCTTTCTGCTGGGGATTCCTAGGAGCCCCCACACCTGCTCTTGATTGTTTCTTCCTCATTTAAATTGAAATACTTCTGTAATTTGCACCTGCTCATGGTGAGGGGTTAGGACATCTCCCTGCACACTTACCCTGAGATTTCTCTGCCACCATCCCTCTCCACTTGCTGCTTTCCTGGGCAGAGGGGGCTGCCTGGGTGGGCACAAGTTCTGGTCCTTTTGGTTTTTGTGTCATCCACAGATTGTCCCTGCTGTTTTGGGGGGTAGGAATTACACAGGGCCTCTGTAAAAGCTGAATCTTCCAGGGAGGCATTTTCATCCCTGAAAAACTCACCTTCCTCCACTCTCTCGTTGCTCCTTCAGGTCCTGTCTGTTCCCTAGGTGTGACTGTCTTGTGCCCCAGAGCTCTTTGGCTTTGCTGAAATGTCGACAATCCTGAAATGTGAGTGCTTGGTGTGGGCCCAGGGGAACCTGCAGGGTTTGTGTGTGCTGAAATGCTGGCAATGATCCTTCCTCTGTGCCCTGCTGCAGGGTTTGGGAGGGAAGATAAGGAGAAGGAGGAGGACAAGAAAGAGAAGGAAGAAAAGGAGAAGGAAAAGACTGAGGAAGAAAAAGAGAAGGAGAAGGAGAAGCAGAAGAGGAGGAAGAAGGAAGAAGAAAAGGTAGGGGAATGGTGGAGTTTTCTGCAGAACCATTGACATCCTGGCTGTAAAGGGAAGCCACGTCTGACCCATGGCAAACCCACACCTGTAGCAGATGGAGCTATGCTGCCCACAGCCTAAAAATCCCAGTGTCCATGGCTTTTCCACTGAGAGACAGCTGTCTCTGCTCCCAGCATTCCTACCTGGATCTCCCTCCTTTTTCTCTCCAAATGGGATGCTGGTGTGGGCAGTGGTGCTGCCTGCACTGCACACACTGTGCAATCCGTGCTCTTGGCTCTGGGGAGCTCTGTGCTGCCATGGTCACACGTGGTTCCACAGCAGCACCAGTGGTGCCAAGCCTGGCTCTAGATACCCACAGGACCAGAAATCTCCCTGACTCCTGACTCTGAACTGCCAGGATTCCCAGGGTTCCCAGTGATGCTTTTCCCTCTCTCTTCACCCCAGCAGGGAGATGGGGAAGAGGACAGGAGCAGCAGCAGCTCTGACAGTGACTCGGAGGAGGTAACCTCACCCAGCTCTGTGGGGTTTGCGCCTACAAACCCCAGCGTGGCTGCTCCCAAATACCTGGGATGGGACACTCAGCACTCGCTCACATGCTGTCCCTTTTATTTCTGCCCCAGGACCAAGGCATTGCCAAGGATGATGAGAAGGAAGACAAGGATTAGTCTTGCTGTGCTGGAGCAGCAGTGCACGCCCTGGGCATGCTGAGGAGGTGGAAATGGCAGCTTGGGCTGGAGAGCAACTGGGCCACTGTTAGCCAAATAAAGATGTTGTGATCTTCAAAGAGAAATGCTGTTTATTCACCCAGTCACGCTGCCTACCCAGTGCTATCTGTCCCCCTGCAAAAGGAAACACTCAAGGAAAGGCAATAATAGGTGGGGAATGGGACCTGGGCGAGCAGGTTTTGTACAAGACCGTGACAGAGTCTGGGCAGAAATGCAGGGGCTCTGTGGGCTCTGTCTGCTGGCTCTGCAGAGTCCCTCCAGATCTGGCATCACCAGCATCTCCCTGTGCCCTCCACGCTGTTTTTTGTGGGATGGAGCAGCGTGAGCAGGGACAGACGCCTGGAGCTGTGCTGAGCTGTTAAAACTGATTTCAAATTTATCAAAAACAAAGAAAAGCAGTTATAGGGAGGAAGAAGCCGACAAACCTCTCTCTTTTTGCCGCGCTGACCCCAGCGAAGGAGCCGCGCCTGTTCATCCATCCCCAGCCCGCCGCAGCCGCCGAGGGCTGGCATCGGGCGCGGCGCCAGGAGAAAAAACAAGTGGGAAAAATTAGGAAAAATGAGCTGGCACCGCCATCTACCGGGAATGAGACGTCTGGCAGCTGGGCCACGGGTTTCATAACGCTCGGCTGTTTTGTAAGGCTCCCGCAGCGCGCCGGGGTCAGGGAGAGCATCGGGGACAAGGAGAGGATAAGGGACAGGGAGAGAGCATCGGGGACAGGGAGAGCATTGGGGTCAGGGAGAGCATCGGGGACAGGGAGAGAGCATAGGGGACAGGGAGAGCATTGGGGTCAGGGAGAGAACACCGGGGACAGGGAGAGAACACCGGGGACAGGGAGAGCAGCGGGGACAGGGAGAGCATCGGGGACAAGGAGAGAGCACCGGGGACAGGGAGAGCATCGGGGACAAGGAGAGAACATCGGGGACAGAGAGAACATCGGGGACAGAGAGAGGGCACCGGGGACAGGGAGAGCACTAAGGACAGGAAGCACTCCAGGATCAAGGGGCGCTCCAGGATCAAGGAGCACTCCGGGGACAGGGAGCGCTCCGGGGACAGGGAGTGCAGCGGGAACAGGGAGTGCACCGGGAACCCTGGATGCTGGCAGGGTCCCGCCGGCAGCAGAAGGCTCTGGGGAACACATGGCCAGCAGCCCAACCCACTGCTGCTGCCAGCAGTATTAGGACAAGCCCAGAAGCCTCACCATCAATAAAAACTTCAATGCAAACTTGAGCATAAGCTCTCCCTGCTGTGTTGCTGCCTTGGTTTGTTTCCCTTAAGGAGTCTATTTTTATGAGTATTTTCTTGAGTAATGCAGATTTCAGGCAAACCCGAGATTAAAAGTCAACACCGCGGAGGATTTTACTTGAAACCACAGAATGTGGCTTTGGATGTTCTTTCTGTGGAACAAATGCAGCCAGCTCTTGTATAAGCACAACAAACAGCAGGAAAGATGCTGAGGAATGTTGTCTTCATTATCCAGCACAAGGATTAAAGGGAAAATACGAAGATGGGAAAAACAAACAACCCCAAAAGCTAAGCTGGGCTTCAGTGAGCTGGTTTGGCTTCAGCAGGAAAGGATTGATTTTAACTGCCTTATTGCTTCATGAACCCTTGGGTGCATTAATGCAAAATAATCCTGTGTGGAGTTATTTTACATATTTTATTTTTCCCTCTGTGCAAGCACACAGGACTCTTGCACAAGACACAAACTACTTCCAAATAGTAGATGGAGTTGCAGAATTTTACAGTCCCCTCAGGCCATGCTACTAAAGGATGGGAATATCTTGGAATAAATTCAATGTTTGAACATGAAAAGGAGAGGCCTTGCCTTTGCTTTTCAAGATAAAGGTTGGAAACCTTTCAAGTATGGTGTGCCAGACTGAGGTGAAGCCTGCTTGTAGATGCTCAGTTGGAACTGAGAGGTGCTGCATCTCATGGGAGTGGGATTCTGCTTTCCAGCTGTCAGGTATTTAATCTAAAAGTCCTGAAATTGTCCTCTGTGCCTTAAGCTCCAACTCCCAAAATGGGAGCCTGCAAATGTCTGTCTGCAGCTGACCCCACAGCCATGTCCTCACACTGCCCCAAATCTCAGCATCTTCACGTGCTCAGGGCCAGCCCTGGGCACTCCCTGCAGTGCTGGTGAGCACCAAGCCAGGTGAAGTCTTCCTGCTGCTGCTCTTGTTTTACAGTCCCTGCTTCAGGCCACTGCACCAAGCTCTCTGCCAATACAGCTTGTGCAGCCAGATCCCTGTGGCACAAGGGCAAAGAGCCAAACACACCCAGGGACTGGCTGTGTGAACATCCAGCTGGCTTCTCCAGGAGCAGAGCTTCTCCATCCTGCCTTCAGCACTTTGCCCTGCAAGGTGCCCTTATCCTCCCTTCATAGAAGGCCAAGATTGCCCAAAAGTTGTGGAAGTGAAAACCATTTCATGTTCCCTGGTGTCCCTAATTCCTCATTGCATCTCAGCCCTGGCTTGAAGCCAGGTGGCATGAATGGGCATAGAGCACAAACATTCGTGCCAGCCACGGGGATTATGGCTCTAAAAACACTTAGTGGAGGAGACAAAAGGCAGGTGGAGCATGTGGCTCTTGGGGATGCTGAGGACCTTCAGTCACAGCAGCTGAGTAGCTCTCCTGAGGGACACATCCCCCAGCATGACCTCGGTGTGCTGAGACGAGTGTTTGCCCACAGAGGTGCCAGCCAGCAGCTGCCCAAGCTCTGCTGGGCCTGAGCTCTGACTTCACCCACGGGTTTTAACCACCTCCTCTGCTTGAAGCATCTGCAGGGTTCAACCAGAGGCTCCTTGGAGCTGCTGTGAGTTCAGCTGGCTGGGAGAGGAGCATGGAGCACAGAGCTGGGCCAAATGCCCATCACACCAGGCTCTGGAGGGGCGGAGTAGGAAAAGAAGACCAGCAAGAGGAACTGGCAGCCGTGGAGTTACTTAAACAAGTCTTGTTTACACAAATTTATATAATAACTTTGGCTGGTCCTTGGGGAGCAGGAGGGGTTGTGCTGCCCCTGCTCACAGCATCTGGGGGTGTCTGCAGGGATCCTGCACAGCATGTGGCTGTCTGGGGCCTCATGGCAGCAGAGATGCCAAGAGGGTTTAGATGTGGAGAAAGAATTGTTTCCTATACCATTTCATGCAGAGATGCCCCCAGATAAAGGCATTTTTCTATAAATGCCAAAAATTTCAGAACAGAAAGGTTGGGCCTTTATATTGTGATGAGACTTTTCATCTTGCATCTAGGGGCTTTATTATATAAAGTGTCCTATTAGGGAAACAAGGCTCTCTACCGTAGAGATCAAAACGAAATCTTTCCTCTGTTCCCAAATGACATTCTTCATGGAAAATTCAAGCTGCTTTTTCATTCCACGAAAAAATGGGAACAGTTAAAAATCCTCACTTTCCCAGAAAAGCTGATTCCTGCAGCCCTGCTTATGATCTGCTAATCTCTGCAGAGTGCTGGGCAGAGGTTTCCTATGAAACCACTCTTCTATTTTTGAGCTGAATAAAAAGAAAAGCGAAACTCAAATGGAACTGGAGTCATACAAGTGAAGGCTGTTTTGGAAGGTGAAGTCCCTGCTCCTGTCTTCTGCACAGCACTCAGACGTGCTCCTCTTTATGATGCATCCTTTTACAACTTATCCCTTCACTCGGAATATCTGTAAATTAAGACTCTTTGCTACGTTAATTAGCAGCTAAAAGTTATAGCAGAGATTTATTCATGGGATTAGTTTTCATAAAAATGATGCTAAGGATACACATCTTTCCCAGGACCTTTCCCTCCTCTGCAAACCTCTCTAGGATTCTGCATTTGGTCTTTCACAAGAGAGACCAAATGCAGAATCCTAGAGAGGTTTGAGCAGGCTCCTTACTCCCCAAGCCTTACTGCAATAACTTCCTAAAACCCACGGTGGAATGGTGCCAGGCTTCTTGCAAAGGAAAACCTTCAGTTTGCTCTGGCAGATTCCCCAGGACAGGTTTCTGGGTGACAAATGTTCCGAGCACTAACAACCTGACCTCTTTAAGGGCCGTGACGTCTGTGCGTTATGAAAGGAGGAGCTGGTGACGGGCTTACCCAAACATGATTCACCTGCTGTTCAAAGTGCACCAGAGGTGGAGGCCAGCCAGCCTGTGGAACAAAAAGGCACAGCCAGAAATATTTGTCTGCTCCTTGAGCAGAAAGCTCTGCCCAGGCCACCACTGCTGCAAACAGGCCGGGGGCCCACAGGCAGCTATTTATAACTGTGGGAGAGACACAGGCCCTGCTCATCCTGCCTGAAATCCAGCCCAGGGTGTGTTTAGGGCTTCATTCTGTCTGGCTGAGGGGAAGGGAAACTGCAGGGAGACCCTGAGAGCCATCTGCATTTCTGCTCGAGACTTCCAGGTGCTTCCTTCTCCCCACGGTCAGAGAGAGCTTTTGGATGGAATGGAGCCACTGGCTTTGCAGGAGCTCTTTGTCCTCACCAAGGACACACAGGGGTGGTGGAGATGCTGGAGCTGAAGGAATAAGGACCAGGGTAAGGGATGAGGAAGTCAGCCCCTGGATCTGGCCTGAGAGCCCAGAGGCATCCCTGCAGAGCAGGCTGTGCCAGCTGCAGAGCCCACCCTCTGCCCCTGGCAGCCTCCTCTGGCAGCGCTGGGTGCCCGCCAGCCCTGCTGGCATCTCTGCCAGGTGGCTGGGAGCTGCACAGGAAAAAGGGGAAAAGGAAGAAATGAGGGAGGCAGCACGTACTCACTTCTTGCTGAGGCAAGGAGCCAAGGCCACGAGAGCTGGTGAGAGAATGGGGCAGGGCAGGGCGAGTCCCCAGCTGCAGTGACGGGCCACCAAAGTGTCACCCCGGGCCACAGGTCAGGCACATGGACACACAGCAGCTTGTGAAGTGGGCAGCTTCTGTCTGAGCCTGCAGTAAAGGCTCATTACAAATCTGCTCTCCCCAGCCAGAAGATGAAGAGGATGATGTGACCTCCAGGTCTGGCCCACTGGGATGCAGTTCCTTCAGGACACCAATCTTCTTGGAAGTGGTGGACCTTGCTGCAATGTAGAGGTGTCCTCAGGGAGTTGTCTTGTTATGGCTTTTCCTCCTTTAGTCACTTTGTTATGTTATCCATGGCTTAGGTGGTGCTGAACAAACCCTGCTGACTTTGGGCTCCTCCTTGGGAACTCCTATAGATGGAGGATCTTCAGCTTCAATAAAAATACCAATAAAACAACTGCAAGGCATCAAGGCAAGCTTACAGCACCCTGCACCACAGCCCATGGTCTTGCCACCCATCCCAGGGCTTCCCCCCAGGATAATGGGGACAGCTCTGACCTGGTTTTGTATTCTCTCCTTGGGGTATGCAGTTTGTACATGACTGCCCATGCTGTGGAAAAAGACATCTCCATCTATTTTATGTGGGACTCACTTGCAAGGCTGACTGATAATGTTCTGCCAGCCTCTTTGCCAGGATGTTTGGTTCAAGAGTCTAAAATAAGCCAGATACGAATCTGGGCTCTCCCGCTGTGCCTCTCCAGTTTCCAGGAGTTCAGGCATAAGCCTAGTTACATGAACAATGAGATAATGCTCCTTTGCAGCTCTCTGTCCCACCAGTCCATGTGAAAGTCAGCTCATTTCTCTAGGAATGATGCTGCCCCAGGCAAAGCCTGTATGAGTCAGAAGGAAAAAATACTAAAGTTTTCTTAATTCCCTGACCCTGTTTACATCTGATCCTCTGTACTGGGAGTCAGGACCCCTCTGAGCACTCAAGCAGCAGAGTTTCAGGACTTGGGAACAATACCATGTAATTCATATGATTGCTTCCTGCCCAGTGCCTGATCAGCACAGAGCAGAACAGGAATCCCAAACCTCATGGGGCACTGTGGCAATCTGCCTGCCTCTGCCCAGGGAAAACCAGCAGCAGCTCCCCTAACTGCACACAGAGATCTGAGAGCAAAGATGCAGGTTATAAAAGATGAGCTCAGGACAAAGAGTCTCCCACACCACCTGCTTCCACTTCCTTTTGCTCCACTTCCCAGGAAAGGCTTTGAACCATATGTAGCAAATGGGGAAACCTGGTGGTTGAATAACATCCTGGATCTAGAAATACTATGAAGTAAAGAAAGAAAGAAAAAATTCCAGGAAGCTGATGTGTTTGTTGATGGCTTTGGGCTGGGGTGGGGGGGAAGGGGGATGATGCAAATAACTCCCTGCATGTTACAGGCATGTACTGAGGTGTAAAAATAATTCCTTAGGCCAACTCTTGAGGCTTGCAGACAGCCAGGATCCAGGTGCAGCTCTGCTGGGGCACAAGTGTGCCTGCACAGGTGCTGAGGCTCTTTGCCTGATCACCCAGCAGGCTGCCTGGCACTTGGACATGCCACTGTGAGCCCAGAGTGGCCCTGGTTGGTAGCAGCACTCCTCCTCCTTGGCTGGGATTCCGACGCTTTCCTCCTTGTGTGGGTTTAGAAATGGCAGAACTTGTTTCACCCCTGTGCAACAGGACTTTCAGGTCTGATGGTGCTGGAGGAAACTGGTGGGTAGAGTAGGGATAGCAGTGTGGAAAAGGGGTCATGACATTCAGGGTGCATGTTCCTGTTTACATGTGCTTATGGTGCCTTTGAAGACACTCTCAGGGGCACACAGGCAAAAAAACCACAAAAAGGCAACACTGGGAAGGTGCTGTCACCTCAGAGCCACTCCTTAAACCCTAATGTGTCAAAAACAAGTGTCAATGCTTGCAACAAATATTTATGCACTAAAAATGAGCAAACACAGCTGGTGTGCAATCCCTGATCCCAGTGCTGGGCTGTCAGCAGTCTGGACCACATTAATGAGGCTGTGCTGGAGGTGAAGCACAAGTGGACGTGTGGCTGGGAGCCAGAGGAGGAGCTGCAGCAACACCTGGAACTCCTCACCCTGCACTGACCCTGGGATATTTCCACCTCTAAACTGAAAAAAAAAAAGTTTAAAATCCTGTTTAAAATCTTGTTTTGCTTTGCAAATAGTTCCTACACACAGTGTGATCTGTCCTGCGTTATGCAACACGTGAAGTTCTCATCTGGCCAGCAGAATGGTTAGCATTAGGCATTTAAAAGTTTTTTTTTTTTCTTTTTCAGTTATGTACTGAGTCAGCACAAACAGGGGAGTGACAAGAGAAAGCATTCGGAGTTCTGAACCAGCTCAGCTCTGGACAGATTGAAGAAAACAAAATGTTCTTGCACACTGGTGCTAATGAAGCCTGGTTTGCCATGGCCTCGTGTGTCGTGGTTGATTGATTTTAAACTGCATTATGCAAAGCAGCAGCACGTCTGATCTGCTTGTGAGGCGCTGGAGAGCCCACACATGGTTGTGGAGTGAATCAGGAGGTGAGGGAAAGAATGAGGCAGGTCCCATGTGAACAGCCTGGTGTCTCCCACAGGAACTGGCTGGGGTGATGAAGGATGCTGTGCTCCTCACCTGACAGCAGCTGCCCCTGGCAAAGGGCTGCTGCTCCCAGGCTGAGCCACACAAACAGGTTATTGTGCACTTTGCTGCAATGTTGGCTGTAGTAGCTAAAACCACCCTCATTTCATGGCTCACGAGCCAGGAACGTGCTCTTCTTGAGGGGTAAACTGCAGGTAAAACTGGTGAAGACTCTGTGGTGTCAGTCTTTGTTTTATTAGTCAGTAGCCCAGTTTTGGTGGAAAAATGAGCCATGGTGGGAACTAAACCATGAAAGGAGAGTGTCTGGTGTGAATGATCTTTGTCCACCTGAGAAACACCCATGGGAGAACTGCTGGGGGAGGGGATGTGCAAGGTCCTCTGAGACAGGGGTGGAAGGGGGGAGCTAAAGACTGACCCTGCAGATGGGGACATGGAAAAAGTCTCCTGCTGGGCAGAGTCCCAGACAGACTCCAACGCTCCCACTGCCCCTAATGCCAGGCTCAGCTTTTCAGGGCAGTGTTACCAAATGTCACTTGAGATTTCTCCACTCTGGAGGTATCATTGAAAAAGATAACGGAGGAAGCAATGAAGCCTATCAAGCCCACATAAAATGCTTTAGTTGTTGAGCTTTTAAAACCACTTATGAGCCGTTTAATGTAATTGCAAGAGATTTGGAAACAAAACCTGCTCCACAGCCCAAACCTCCACCAGCCACTCCCTCAGTGGGGCACAGGTTTCACCAGCACTGACGTCCCACTGGTGATCTCCCTCCCCGAGTAGCCCTGACAGTGTGTGCGTGGGGTTGGGTTGTTTTTGGGGACACACAAATGAGCCCTTGGGGAATGTGCATCATCCTGATCTACTAAGCTCCAGAAATGATAGATTTCAGCTGTTTTCCTCAGCACCTGCAGTGCAAGAGCTGCTGGCTTTTTGCTCTTGTGGTGAGGGGATGCATCTCCCTTGTGACACCGGGTAAATCCTGGGGGTCTGTGAGTGGGAAGGGGATTGTCCACATACAGGGTCTGAATTAATTCAGTTCTGGGTAAGCAGAGCATCTGAGAGAGATGTGTTTTCCCGTGTACGTTGGAGAAGTTCCCCTTTGCCCCCAAACATGATGGGTTTCCGTGGAGGGTAATGCAAACAGGCATCGGGCGCCAGCCTGCCCTGCTCTGGAGCACCACAACAGCTGGCACCCCACTCCCACTCTGGAGAGCCTCAGACAGCTGAGGGACCCCAGGTATCCTGTGCCAGCCGGTCTGGAGCCTCCCACCCTCCTGTCCCCACCACGGAGCACCCTGTGTCCCCAGGACTTGTGCCCCAGCCCTGCTCCACAGCCTCCCGGACACTCCAAGGAGCCCGCACCGTGAGTGGCTCCAAATTGCCCTGGCCGCACTCTGGGGCTCCCCGAAACACCGCCAGCACTCTGAATCCTGGTCCTGCTTCGGGGTACCCCAGATACCCTGCGCCCCCGTGCCCATCTGGTGCAGAGCTCTCCTCGCCCGGCTCACGGCTCCAGAGCCGGTGTCCGGCTCGTACCCGGCCGCTCCGGGGCCCCCCAGCATCCCCGCCTGCCGGGGACGGGCAGCGGAGCCCCCTGGCACCCCTGCAACCCGGCTCTGGGGGCCGGCACACCAACCCAGCCGGGCCCGTCTCCCGCTCCCCGCGCCCCTCGCCGGCCGCGGCGCCCCCGGTACCGCGGGCTGCGTTACGAAACGCGGCCGGGGCGGGGCGGCGCGGCCGGCGGTGGCCAATGGTGGCCGGGCAGCCCCGCCACCGGCGCCTGCCCCGGGTCCCTCCGGCGGGCCGGGCCGGCAGCCGCAGCCTCCGCCGGGCCGGGAGCGGCGCGGGGCGGAGCGGGGCGATGCGCGGGGGCGCGGCGGCGGCCGGGGCGTGCGGGCACCGCCGGCTTTAGGGAGGACAGCTCCCCCGAGCGCCGCCATGAGCGGCCCGAGCTCCCCTCCGCCCGGGGAGAGCCCCTCCGGGCAGCCCCTCGGGCTGGACCTGCTGCGCTGCCCCTGCTGCCGCCTGCTCCTCTGGGAGCCGGTGACCGCGTCCTGCGGTCACTCCTTCTGCAAGCCGTGCCTCGGCGGGGCCGGGCCGTCCCGCTGCCCGCTGTGCCAGGAACGGCTGGAGCTGCTGGGCATCGGGGCAGCGAGGTGCAGCGTGGTGCTGTGCGGGATCCTGGAGCGATGCGTGCCGCGGGAGCTGCGGCTGGCAGGGCTGGAGGAGCGCGTCCGCGACCGCCTCGCCCGCGGGGACGCGCGGGAGGCGCTGAGGATGGCGCAGAGAGGGGTCGAGCTGGGTAAGGACCACCGGGCTCGGGGGCTGGGAGTGCGGATGGTGGGCTGCGGGGTGCCAGGGACCAGCCCGAGAGACTGGGATGCGCGGGCTGGGCTGTTGCAGCAGGCGAGTACCAGTGTGGGTGACAATGTAGGTCACCGTGTCCCTGCGGCTCAGTGCGCTCCAAGCCTGCACGGTCCAGAGCGGGAAGACGTGGGAAGCTGGAAGTGTTGTAAGGCAGAGCTGGTGGGGATGGGGATGGGAAGGGGGGATGCTGGGCATTTCTTCCATATCCGTGGATGTCCCGAGGTGCTGGGGGCCGTGGGCCGCTCGACAAACCACGCGGCTCGTCCCCTGCCCTGGCCGCGCCGCCGGTGTCCCATCGGCCACGTGCTCCTGGGGAGGGACGAGCAGCCGATAGTCACATCTTGCAGCCCGGCAGTATTTCAGGGTCAGAGAGAGAGCTCTGCCCAGGGGGTGACCATTATGTAAAGCGGTTGGGACTCGTCCAGTCGGGGATGGACACGTCCTCTCCCCCAGAGCCTGGCGAGGACACAGCCTTGGCAGAGCTCCTGTGCCAGCCCCATCGTGCAGGTCAGCGCCCGGCCCGGCCCCTTCTGCAGCCGGCCCTGGCCAGACATTTGCCTGCAGAGCCGGGATCGGGCCCGGGGGGGGAGGTGGGGTTTGAGCTGCTTTAATGTGTGGCTGTAAGTGGATTTCTTGGAAAGTAAATAAAAGGGGTTATACAATGCGTCTGGAGCAGGGGGTTGGGGCGACGGAGGCAGAATTTCTTTTCTCCGCGGCGTTTCTATGACAGCACGGAGCTCTCCTCCCGCAGCGAAGGCTCTTATTCATCGCCTGCTGCGAGACAAGTGCCAGAGGTCCAGGGTAAGCCTGGAAACGAAGGGCTGAGCGGACCGGTCGATCCTGGTGTTGGCAGCAGAAAACTGGTCCTTTTATGCAACCTCCAGAGGCATCCGTCTCTTTGCACACCCTCCTTCTCAGGAAAGGCACATGCACACTCCTCCGGTACTCATTTGCCAGGCTTTTGCCTGGTTGGGGTGTACAATTACCCTTTGCTTTAAAAATCCTTTGCTAGCATAAAGAGGAAACATTGCAAACTCTGCCCTCACTCTTCCCTGCACGTTCTGTTCCCCGAAAGACAGGAAAGTCTGGCTGAGGGCAACAAGGAAATTGCAGTCACAGCCTCAGCTCCAGTGAACCTTTGCTTGCTGGGGCTGCCAGGCTCAGCCACGTGGGTGGTGCTTTCAGGATGTGTTTTCCAGCTCCTGCAGCCAGCTTTCAGCTGCACGCTTTTTTTTACGGGCTGCCTTTCACTTTGGAACAGAAGCACTGATAAATGTTTGACCCATGGGGATGTTTTATTTGTGGTTCAGTGTGGTGTGATAGGTGAGTTTGCAGTGCCCTGCTCAGCCCAGCCTGTAGAGCTGCTCGCTGTGCTTGGGTGGAAATAAACTGTCAACTTTTTATCTTCATTCTTTCTGAGTGAACATCAGAAAAATGCAGTGTAATGTGTAGCACAGGAGGCCCTCTGACATGCCTGGAGCGTGGAGGCTGGTGAGTCTCTGAGGCTGCCAGCTGGCTGATGGCCCCGGTGTGTAATGATATCATAGATCAAAAATAACTGCAGCAGCAGAGAAATGCAGAATTCATTGCCCTGTTTTACACATCTGGGGTGTTTGTTGGTTTTTTTTTTTTTTTTTTTTTGTTTGCCAAATCAGTTTCTTTATTGCTGGGGCTGTGCAAATGTTTGAATGGGTTTGCCCACATGGAAAATAAACCTCTAGACTTTGTACCTATTTGCTCATCCCTACCTTGTGAGGGGCTGGGATGGGTTCTTGTGGGATGGGGTACTGAGCAGCAAATTCCTGTGTTTCCTCACTCGATCCCTGAGGTCTTGGCTAGTATTATAAAGGAAAAGAAGCTCCCAGGGACCATGCTGTGCTGCACAGCTCGGCATGGCCAGTGCAGCTCTTGGTGCAGGAGTGGCTGTGCCTGCCTCTGCTGCTCTCTGGCTTAGGGTGACACCAGGCAGGGAGCAAAGTCTCTCTGTACTCCATGCTGGGCATGAGGAGGCAATAGCCATGGCAGAGTTTGCTCCTCTGTGATAAGAAGTGGTGGATGCCTGGGCAGGGTGACAGGGAAAGGGCAGATGCTTCCTGCACCCGGCTCTCATGGAGCTGCTAGTCCTGACCTGCAGTTTGCTGGCAGAACTGTGTCAGCACCGTGTTTGAACCGGGCCAGGAGGAAATGCTGCTGGCTTTGGAAGTGCAGGACAGACATCACCAACAGTGATGCTTCCTGGGGACTGCTGATCAGCTGCCAGCAAGGCCCAGGGACCCAGCTTGCCCCTGGGAGAGCTCCTGGCCCTTCAGCAAGGTGATGTTACCCATACCACATTTGCCAATGCAACAGCAGTGCCTGCAAATGGTGCCTAATTTATGGTACTAGGCTGGCCTCAGTGCCAGCATCCTGCAGGGTCACCATGAGTTACCTGTGCTAGACCTGCCATCATCCCACAGGGAACTGGGAGCCAGTGCCCTGTGTGACACTGGAGGCCTCCCCAGATGCACCAAGAAGCAACAAGTCCCCAGCCCCAACCCTCAGCAGCTTTGAGCTGATGCTCAGCGCTGGGGGGATGCAGGGCTGGATGCACAGACCTGTTATCTGAGCTGGAATACCAGCACTGCTCTGGATGTAGGTCACCTCCCTGAGCTGTGATATAACGGGGTGGGTCTGGGCATCTCTGCATTTCAAAACCCACAAACATTGCCACACCTGGATACTCCATGAGTGTGGGCTCTTGGGGTGCTGCTTCCTCACTCTCCCCAGCATCTCCCAACCCAATTCTGCCACTGGCTGTGCTGATAGGAAGGAAGGTCATTATGTGGTTTTCCAAGGCAGGAAAAAAGAGGATCTCATTGCCAGTTTTTTAGGAAAAGGCAGGAGCTTGTAATGCTTGGTGTCATGACTAGCAATGTCTGTGGGACCTGTGCCCCCGCCCCCAGCACCCTAATGTCCCAGCAGTGACATCTTGCTGACAAGGAACTGGATTCTCAGTTCTTTTCCTCTTTTTTGGGGGAATCTCAGCCTTTTCTCATCTGTGGGAACCCTGGGTCATGTGGTGCAGGCAGATTCTTACACCCCTTTGGCTTCTCCTCTGCCCCAGGAGAGCAGTGACAGCCAGGTTGGTCTGGGAATTCAGGTATCCAGCACTGCAGTCCTGTTTGGTAACATGTTATTGTGACTCTGCTGGGTGAGTCACATCACAGAGCCTGCCCTGGCCACAGCCCTGTACGTGTATGGTAGAGCTTTTTTTGCTACATCCCAAAAAGATGGATGAAAGCCCAGATCCCAGCATGGCTGAGCCCTGAGGCAGTGGTGGGGCCTCTTGGCTGAGGGTGTTTTAGGGAAGATGGGGGATAAAAACAAAGGGAAGAGCCTCAAACAATTTAAAACTGGGTATTTAGGAGGAATAACTTCCTTGCAGAGGCTTACAAAGCCAGTGTCTCCTGATGAAGAGCACTGCAGGCTGTGCTCTATGTGAGGCAGTGGCACAGGGACTGTCCCACTGTGGTGGCCTGTCCCCAGGCTGATCCAGCCCCACCAGGGCTCATGTCCCACGTTCTCTTTGCAGCCCTGGAGTGCAGCTCGCTGCGGCTGTGCCGGGCAGAGGCCCTGGTGGCACTGGGGCAGTACCCACAGGCACTGGAGGACCTGGATGCTGTGTGCAGGGCTGAGCCTGGGCAGCACGAGGTGAGTGAAGTCCACATGGGCTGCACAGGAGCAGCTTCCCCTTTCCTGCATTCTCCATTGGGCTCATCCTGCTCAGAAATGCACTTGGCAGAGCCACTGGGTTGCTAATCAAGGTGGCAGGTGCTGTGCTGCTCTCACAGCAGAGGTCTGGCACTGTGTCCATCCTTCACTTCTTCTCCAACTCTCCCTAGGCTTGGCTTTTGCAGCTGCTGCACTTTGGAGAATCCTGGGGTTTTTAGGCAGATCTGATCGGGGAGCAGTGATGTGTCCAGGTGCTTTGGGGTGGGAGCAGGCAGGAGGCAAAGGGACATTCCCCTGGGGCTGGCATGGGAGCTGAAGGGGCACATGCTCTGCTGGTCGCTGTCTCCTAGTCATCACATGTATTTTCTGCTCTGCAGGCCTTCTTCAGGAAAGGGAAGGTGCTCCTGGAGATGGGGCAGAGAGCTGAAGCCCTGCTGGCGTGGGAACACTGCCTGACACTCAGTCCCCATTTCCAGCTGGCTCGGAGAGAGATGGAGAAGGTGCGTGGGCTCTGCCATGTCCCTCTGCTCTCACATCACACAGGGAGATGTCCTTGTCCTCTGAAGGACTCCAGAGAATGCCCAGCCAGCACAGACACCTCCTGCAGTGAGCAGAAGGGTGCTTTGGGGAAAACAGGGAGCCTGAAGCCCTCCCACCTCCTTGCTTTTTCTTCCTAGCATCCCCCATCCCTTGCTTTGTCCTTGCAGATCATCATGGAAGCTGATGCTCCTCAGCCATGCACGGCTGCACACCTGGGTGATGCTCACCTGAGCTCAGCTGGTTCCCAGGTCGATGGAGGGAGCCCAATGCTCCCATCCTCCACACAAGCTCAGGTAAGAGCCTGCAATATCTGAGTCTGCAGGGAGACTTCATGTCCCTCTGGGATATCCCAGTTGCCCAGTAATGGGAAAGGAGGCGTGATAAGGGGAGGTTGTGCAGGACATGTAGCCATGCTTACCTGCTTGTGTGCTGGGATAAGAATCTGCAGCTGGTGGAGGGTGGGAGAGCAGGTGTCATCAGGGCTGATGCTGTGGGAAGTCAGGAAACAGAGGAGACTTTGTCTCTCTATTCATCTCACTATATACAGGGGATAAAAAAAGGAAAACAAAAAGTGAGTTTCAATTTTTTTTCATCTAAAAGACATACTTGAGAATAGTTCAGACCATTAGCAGCTGTTAAGGAAGCTTTTACTTTCCTCTTTGCCTTCTATAAACAAATTTAGCAGCCTTGGAGGGAGGAGGGAATTCAGAAGATGGGCTCAGATACACCCAAATAGCAGTTGGTAGTCTGGACAGAGTGAACCATGTTTTAACCATGTGGTGGGCAGCAATGTTTGAAGTTCACTCTCCTGCTGTCCTGCAGATGGATGCTGTTAATGTTCAGTGACACACCAGAAAACCTCCCAGGGCTTGGTGGGACAGATGGGGCTGTGCATTCAGAGGGAGAAGAGGGTTTGGGCTCAATTTCATCTTGCTGTGCCTAGGATGAGAAGGGAGAGCTGGCAGATGGCCAAGGGGGTGCTGGGTGTGAGCACAGCCAGGACAGAACCACCCTTCCCCAGCTGGGACAACAGCCAGAACTGGAGACATCAGCAGGGACTCAGGGCCAGTGCCTGTTGGGTGAGTGTCAGCACAGGTACCACAGTGTTGTGTCATGCAAATTACTTGTTTGAAATCCATTTTGGCACTGAGAATGTGGTATTTGCCCTGTGTCCAGCTCAACAAACAAATATCCCAGGGGCACATGATGGGGCAGCTCTGGCTGGGACATTCACTGCTTCTCATGCACGTGGGGAGGATCCACCTGATCTGCCTGTGTCAGCAGGTGAACTTACACCAAACCTTTGCCTCCAGCTTGGTGACACGTTCTTGCTAAAGCCAGGCATCACTTGTTCCCTGTGTGGAGAGGAGAGGCTTTCTGTGGTTCCCATGTGTTTAGATGGGTTTTGGTTTAGATTGAATTTCCGTGTGGGGAACAGGACATGCCGTGAGCTGGGCAAGCAGCACCTCCATCAGCATTCACTTGCCATCAGTGTTTAGCCAAGGGACTGCCACATCCCTGGGTTTGCATAAAGCAGTGATGGCTCATGGCAGGTTTCCAGAGACTTCCATCATGGAGCTTTTTGGGCTGCTTTACTGCCCAGTGCCTCAGTTTCCCTGCCTGCAAAAGGAGGGGATACCACCTTCCCCTACCATGGGATCATGAGACCCACTGACACACCAGCTATGGATGGACACAGATGAGTTAATAGAGGGGTTTATGTTGAATTTCTTAGTGGTCTTGTTCTTCTTTGACACTTTCAAAGCACTTTGTGGGGCAGTTATGCCTCAGAATGAGGTCAGAATGCAAAGATTAATTTCCTATATTGAAATGGGGGATTGTCTTCTCTTTTACCACTAGATAACAAGGAGGAGACAGCAGCAGCAAAGTGTACCCAGCCATGCCTTGGGGAGTCACTGAGCATGTCTGACTTGGAGTGCTCCCTCTGCATACGGTGAGTTCTCCTGCAGGAGAGCTTCTAGAATGAAGAATTGGCACTTGCTGGGGTTTTTTTTGCTGGTTTACTGGTGTACATCTTTCGTCACATCTTAATAGCAAGCTCAGTCCTGAGAACTGCTGAGATGTAGGTTTGGGTACAGATAAGAGGGGAAGGCAGGGCCATGGCACATCCTGCTAGGCTGCAGGAGCTCAGATCACCCTGTCTCAGGCTGCAGCATCACTGGGGCTGGATCCCTTGGGACAGAGATGTGGAGCTGGGGATGTTGTGTGGGGTCAAAGACCAAAAGCAGTGGTGCCCTTTGTACCTGCAGGCTGGGACAGGAAGGTGTTGCACAGGGAAATTCCCTCCATGATGGGGATGTTGCAGACCTAGAGGGGAGCATTTCAGAGCTCTTTGCCTGGTGCAGGTGGAAAAGGGAATGGGACAGAGCCTGTGTTTGTCTGCTGGCTCTGAGCTGGTGTTGCACTGCCACAGGGCATGCTGAAACCAGGCTGTTATTCCTGGTGTGTCCCAGGACACAGAGCAGTTGTGCAAGTGGCTGCTGGCAGAGAGCTGGGTGGGTGTTGCACTGCCAGATGTGCAAGTTGGTCAAGGTCCTTCTGGCAGCTTTTTCCAGGTCTGTGCGTGGGGGAGAGAAATTGAGGCTGCATCTGATCTGAATTATGTGAATTTGGGTGTCTTCTGAAAGACTAAAACAGTTTTTAGGAGGAGTCAGGGCTTTCTCGAGACATTAATTTAATTTCTGACCGTGGAGCTACCTGTGAGCAACTTGAGTGCTTGCTGCTGGCTCTGCTCCTGGAGAAGGGGAGAAGGAGGTCACTGCCCTTTGGATTACACACCACTGTGGGTGTCTGGGGAACCACAGACCTGGCAGGACTAAGGAGTGCCATGTATGTACTGATGGGGTTTGCTGGGACTCCATGGAGACCCTGCAGAGAGGGGGAGCAGAGCTCAGGACTGGAACAGTTCTCATCTTACATCATTGTGCAAGCCCAGCAGTCTAAGCCCAGACTTTCTAATTAAAGGGCTAATTAAAGTCTCACTCTGCCAGACTTATCTGTGCTCCTTTCCCTTTGTTGCTCCCTGCATTCCATTGACTCTGATCACCATTTGCAGGATGTTCTTCGAGCCAGTGACGACGCCCTGTGGTCACACCTTCTGCAAGGAGTGCCTGGAACGCTGCCTGGACCACCGGCCCAACTGCCCCCTCTGCAAACAGAGCCTGAGAGAGGTGAGGGCACGAATGCCACGGGATGGAGCCCAGGGGAGAGCTGGGAACCAGCTCCAGCTGCTGGCTGCCTGCCCAGGGCTGGGCTGGGGAGGTGCAGTGCTCTTACATTGGCGGCTCCCTGGCACGGCTGTGTCAGCTCCACTCACATGGGAATGACCAGACAGTTGATAATTAAGACCAAGAGATTCATTTCCACAAGATGCCACAGTGATCTAGTGATTGTAAACAGGAGAGAGAGAGAGAAGCAAATGCTAATGACTTTAAAAAATGGAAATGGATGAAAAACCTGCTAGCCTGGAGATTTGATTTAATCTTTAATGAAAAGGGATTTGGATGAGACCATCAGGGAAATTAGGTTGTCATACAAGGACTGCATCACTGTCAGAGACAGGACGCTGTGCTGGATGGGCCCTGGCTCTGAGCTGTGTCTGGAGGTCTCGGTGGAGCTGACATCCCATCCTGCTCAATGGCTCAACATCCCCCAAAAGGTTTTATCCTTGACTTTCTCTGGTCTAAAATTACCTTCAGTTCCAATAAAAGTGAGCATGATTTAGAGTCCGGCAGGGCCTCAGGGCTTCCTCCCTGCTCTTCTCCAACCTATTTTTGGGTCTAATTCCTTTCAGTACCTGAAGGCTGGGAGGTACAGCCCCACAGTGCTGCTGCAGGACATCATGCTGGCCACCTTCCCCACACAGCTGGCTGAGCGCCGGGAGCTGCACCGGGCAGAGATGGCAGAGCTCTCCAAGTAAGCAGGGACTGCTCTGTGTGTGTGTGTGGGGGGGGGGGGGGTGCACATGGGGACTGGAAGGGGCTCTGAGAGGAATGTCCACACCCCATACCACTGCTGTGGCTTGGTTCTGCTCAAGTGATGTCTGTCCCACCTCCAGGACCACATTGCAGCTGTGCTATGTGGGTGTGGATGTGCCCCATGAGGCACCTGGGGGTGAAGGACCATCTTTGCAAGGAGCTGTTTTGTGGGCAGAATCTGTCCTTGGCCTCTTGGTGAGCCAAGTGGAACTTCAGTGTTGCTCTGTGCTGGAGCATCACTTCTTTTGCTTAGGGACACACCTGGTTTGGCAGAGCAGCTGATGCAGGGATGGGATTTGCTTGGGGAGGCATCACAGTGGTTTCTCCTTCTGTCCCTCAGCCTGACCAAGAACATCCCCATCTTTGTGTGCACGATGTCCTTCCCTGGCATCCCCTGCCCTCTGCACGTCTTTGAGCCTCGGTACCGCCTGATGATCCGGCGGTGCCAGGAGAGCGGCACCAGGAGGTTTGGCATGTGCATCTATGAGAATGGGAAAAGGTGAGCTCCTGGGCAAGCTTCCCCCTGCCCCAGCTGGTTTGCCTCTCTCTGCTCCAGCCCCAAATGTCTAAAATACAGTTCTGAAAGGTTTCCTGTCAGATAAAACCAGCAGGGAGGTGGTGTCTTCCCCACAGTGCAGTGTGAAATGGGATTAAGGAATGAGGCCAGCACTGGAGCTGGACAGAGCCAGTGGTAGCTGTCAAATACAATTCAACTCTTGGAACAGCTTCTGACTCAGGATGTCTCTGAGCTCCATGGTTCTCTGGCTGTGACCTCCAGCTCCTCTTAGTGAGCACCAGGAGGAGACTTGATTGAATCTCTGAATTTGCCCCTGCCCTGACATCTTGTTCCTGGGCCTTTTGGAGACGGTACCTTTAGGAGAAGCAGCTCTCTTGCCACCCATTACCCCAGCTCAGCCCCTGTTTTCTGTCCCTGTGTCCCTGCAGCTTTGCTGACTACGGCTGCATGCTGGAGATCCGTCAGGTGGAGCTGCTGGCTGATGGCAGGTCCTTGGTGGACACCATCGGCCGGCAGCGGTTCCGCGTGCTGAGCCGCGGCCACAGGGACGGCTACCACACCGCTGACATCGAGTTCCTGGAGGACAGGAAGGTGAGGGCAGGGCTGGCCAAAACCCCGGGCTGCAGTGGGACAGATCCTCCCCACGGACACCTGTGTCCCTCTTGGCTCCATTCAGGTGTCCGGGGAGGAGCTGCAGGAGCTGCAGTGCCTGCACGAGAGCACCTATCGCCTGGCCCAGCGGTTCTGTGAGCACGGGGACCTCACCTCCAGGCACATTCTGATGCAGCATGGACCACTGCCAGAGAAGGAGGAGGACATCCAGGTAATGCCCAGAGGGATGGGATGCACCAAACAGAGTATCAACAGAGCAGTGCTGTTCCTGCACCAACCACCCTGCTTCCTACTCAGCTTCCCCCCTGGATGAACAAAAAAAATCCAGTTTTTCACCCCTGTTACAGCATTTCTTATCCAGACAGTTGGTAGGGGTTTGTTTTGTAAAACTGCTTGATGTTTCTTTATGGTTTTAAACTGTTCTTGGAAACTGAGCACTAAAATCAGCACTGAGTTCTAAAATTTTTCCCAGAGTCTTCTCCTAAATGAGATCTGAGAAACTGAACTGTGCATGTTTGAAAAATTCTTGGGAAAAAGAAACCAAACAAATTGGCAAAGAGGCAAACCCTGCAGCTTGTTGAGTCTGCAGTCTCCTTTCTCACTGTGGTCCTTGGAGACAGCCATAGCTGGCCAGAGGTAAGGAGCTAAAAGGACAGGATCCAATTTGCTTATTATACTGCTCTGACAAATTCAGATTCTGAAGGGGAAAAAAAATCCCAAAATTTAATTTTCACTCCTTTAAGAAAGTGTCTCCTCTCTGGATCGTTACAAATATACTCTTGCTGGCTTGTCCCAGACTAAGGCTGTCCTGGCCAGCAGTCATTTTAATGATGTGCTCAAGAATTACAAAACAGCTCACCCTCCTTCAGCTGAATCGAGCTTTTCTGTCTTAGTTTGGCTCAGGTTGTAGAAAAGCCACTTTACAAAAGCAGTGCCCAACAGCTGTGCCTGCCTGGCTTGCACCT
Organism: Serinus canaria; assembly: GCF_022539315.1. Lineage (NCBI taxonomy): Eukaryota > Metazoa > Chordata > Aves > Passeriformes > Fringillidae > Serinus > Serinus canaria. The sequence goes on along the minus strand of NC_066327.1, from coordinate 12,727,941 downwards.
CACCTCTTCAAGTGATGGCCAATGTCCCAAAAACATTGGCCATGCAGGATTTGGCCTGTGTTTGCAAAAAGCACTGGCTTAAACAAGGAAATGCACAAGATATTTCATTGTCTCTTTAGGATAGACTTTCTACCAGTTACAGATGAGATGCAGATGCAGATGAGCCAGGGGGCTCCCTGGGGAATGCTTGTCTGGAAATTGAATTTGTTTGTCCAGCAGTTTTGAGCTTGGACAACAGAAGGGCTGTTCAGATGAGTACCTGGCCAAAGCTGGTGCTGCTATCCTGACAAGAGCAACTCTTTGCCACCAGCGATGCTACCTGGAGGCCACCCCTGTATCCACCTCGCAGCTCCTGACGTGGGGGTCTCTCCCTCTCTCCTCTCCAGGCTTCGGCAGACGGCCCGACGTGGTGCTGGTGGCTCATCTCCATCCTGCCCCTGGACCCGTCCTACCAGCTGAGCCTGTTCTCCTGCACGTCGCTGCGGGCCCGCCTGTCGCAGCTGCAGCGCGTCCTGACGGCGCTGCTGCAGCAGCCCCCGCCGCGCCACCTCCTGCCCGAGCGCAGCCCCCGCCGCCGCCTCTGAGCGGCCCTGCCCCGCCTCGGACTCACCTCCGCCCTTGGCTTCCTCTGTCTGTTCTCCAGGGTTTGAGTGTGGTTTCAGCCCCTCCCCTCCATCCCCCAAAAAGTGACCTCAGCCATGAGCTGGGTGCTGTGCCCAGCTGGCAGCGACACTGTGCCGTCCGTGCCACCTCTGGAGCTGCTTGGTGCCACTGCTGCTGTGCCATGCCACCCAAGGGGATGCTGGGCTGCAGAGCTGGGCTGTGTCTCCAAAGCCAAAATCAATTGCTGAGTGGCTTCTGCGCTGAGGAGGATTCTCCTTAGGGGGAGGACTGAGTGCAGGCATTGCCTCAGTTTGGGTTCTTCCACTTTGAAGGACAGCTTAGGGGTTTTGGTAGATGATCCTCATTCACACAGGAAATTTAGAGGCTGGGGAGGGGTGGCACTGGGGAAGCAGAGAAGTTCCAAAGGCTTCCTTTGGAGGACGCTGACGGCTCTGCTACTGCTTACAGCTTTGTGTTTGAACAAGAAGAAAGGTTAAATTAAACAATCTCAAACTCATGGTCTTGCTCCCAACCAGCTCCATGGCCACATGATGAGGAGATGGTTCTCTTTGAATGCTCTCAGGTCCAGACACCCCCTTCCCACTGCTGTGCTCGGTGCTGTGCTGTTTGCTGGCCAGACCCTTCCTGGGAACGCTGCCAGCCACTCCCTGCCCTGCTGGCTCCAGTGCTGGAATTGCCGTGGGAGGGGGAATTTTGTCAGCTTTGGTGCTTTCCCCCTACCCGAAGGCTGCTGTTCCCGACCCTGGCTGGGTTCAGGTTACAGGGTTGGACTTGGGGGCTGGGAGGAGATGATAGCACAAGGGAGTTAAGTCTGGAAGTTTTGTTGTGAGACTTTCTGTTCCTTGACTAATGCAATTTCCCCCTGTTCTGTGTTTGTTGTGAACTTTCTGCTTCCTCAGGAGAAAATCAGGATCTCAGCTGAGGCTGGACCTTGCACTTGGGACCCAGAATAGTTCAGGATCCCCCAAAAGAACACAGTGAAGTCAAAGGGATCCAAATCTCTGGAGAGGCAGGGAGGGGGCAGGATCAGTGACCCAGGCCAGGAACCACATGTCAGAGGAGTGAGTGCTTGGCTGCTGCTTGTCTCTAGACACAGGGCAAAGACTCTCTGGACAGACCAGGCCTCCATGGAAATCCTGAAGATTTGGGATTTTTGTCTTTCATCCACAATTGCAGTGGCTTTGGGTTCAGTTGTATGAGTGACATCCACTTGGTTGTTGGATTAACACTGCTACTGGAATTTTATCCCTGCATTTCTCAAAGGCACCACACCCCCTCAGAGGGCTGTTGGACGTGTGTGGGAGAGAAAATCAGGGCACTGATCATTACTGCAGGTGTTCCTGGGCTGAGCCTGGGTGGGACACTGGCTCCAGAGAGGTCCCTGCTCAGGGCCACCACCTTTCCCTGTCCTGTCTCCAGGAGTGAGAAGTCCCTGTCCCTCCTGTCCATCCAAGTGCCTCCCTGGAGCAGCAGTCAGGAGTTCAGGGCTGGCTCCCCAGGAACCTCTGTGAGCACAGGGCAGCTGAGGACAGCTCAGAGCTGGGTCTGCTCCTCCACCTTTGAGCCACTGCGCTGGCCCAGGAGCACCATGACTCCCAAGGAGCCACATCCCTGGGATGTCAGATTGGCAGGGGCTGGGGCAGGTGATGGAGGGATGCTTTGCAGTCCCAGGGCAGGTGGCAGGGTGACACTGACATTCAGGAAGTGCCTTTCTTTTCCCCAGGGTCAATGTGGGCTCACCCTGTGACATCCCCACCCCACGCCACTCCCCTGCCCCTGAGCTGCTGTTTCCCCAGGGCTGAGAGGTCCCTGTGGGTCTCTCCAGCAAGGGGTTGGCAGGGGGGGATGCAGGAGATCCCCTGTCACACTGGGGAGGAGCCAGGGCCCAGAGCCACCTCTGCCTGGCTGCTTTGGGAAGGGATCCGTGCAAATTGCTCCAGTTTGCTTGGAGCACGTTTGTGGTTTTTATTACTGTCTTTGCTCTTGGAATGACATTTTCTTTCAGGTCATTGAAATAAAGACCTTTGTTGTTGTTGCTGTTTTGTTGCTGGTGTTTAACTTTTAGCTGCTCGTTAATAAAAGTGCTTGGGCATCCCCAGGGAGATTTGGGGACACGTGGAGAGGTCACACCTTGGCCTTCAGACAGCAAGGTGGGCCCAGTGACCACGGTCCAGCCAGGGCAGATGACAACTAGGGGAAGACAAAAGGTGGTTTTGCTCACAGAATGTGTCTGAAACAAGACACGAGGAACGAGCTCCTGCCTGTCATTGCAGCTAAAGGCTGTGGGGAAGGATGGGGTGGGAGAAGAGTCCAGTAGAGATGCTGGCCAGTGTGGGATGACCCTGGAGATAATGTCCCCAGGACAGCATCTGTCCCTGTCCTGCCTTTGCAGCCGTGGGCCGAGGGCTGTGAGCAGGTTAGCTCCTGGCAGCTGGCATTAGGGATGAGAGATGATCCAGGGAGGTGTGCATGGGATCTAAGGTGAGAGGGTGGTCCTGGATGGAAGGTGATGTCCTGCAGGGACAGCTCTCAGCTGTCTCTTTCTCCCATCTTGCCTCTTCTCTCTGCTTCCCAAAGGTGCCATCCAGAGCAAGGACGAGAAGGGCACTGCCCAGCTGTGCTGGGCACCTTTCCTGGGACAGCAGCAGAGAGGGAGAGGGCTCAAGTGGGCTGAGATGGCAGATAACCCTAAACAGACCCCGCACCTCAGAGCAGTGTCCCTGCTGTCCCATTAATGAGGAGTTACACCTTGAATTCCTCCCCAACAATGCTCCAGAGAAGCAGCTGTGCCCTCCTGAAGCCCAGCTGTGAGCTGTGGTTGGTGTGTGCCCAGGAGCTGGCAGGGATGGTGTGTGCCCAGGAGCTGGCAGGGATGGTGTGTGCCCAGGAGCTGGCAGGGATGGTGTGTGCCCGGGAGCTGGCAGGGATGGTGTGTGCCCAGGAGCTGGAGCTGGCAGGGATGCTGTGTGCCCAGGAGCTGCCCGGGATCCCTCTGCCGTGCTGCCCGGCTCCCACTAGATGTCAGAAGAGGCTGAGTGCGGGCGAGGAGGGAGGCACAGCCGAGGGGATGTGCAGCATTGGCTCTTGCCATAGCTTGGCTTTTCTCCCCCAGCCCTGGCCCCAGCCGGGCTGCCCTGAGCTCTCCATCAGCCCAGGAGAGCTGGGGCCCTGTGCAGGTCACTGTGAGTCCATCTCCAGCTCCCCAGGGTCTGTGCTGCAGGCTCCTCTCCCTGCTCCAGCCAGTTTGCTCTCTGGGGGCTGGAGCTGGCACTGGGGCATCTGGGGGTGTCCTGCTCCCCATCATCAGTGCCCAGGCACTGGGGGCAATGGTGACAGCCCACGAGCCAGCAGTGTGTCCTGGTGGCCAAGGGCTCCTGGCCTGGATCAGGAATGGTGTGGCCAGCAGGAACAGGGAGGTCACTCTGCCCCTGCACTGGCACTGCTGAGGCACACCTGGAGTGCTGTGCCCAGCTCTGGGCCCTCAGTTTGGGAAGGACATTGGGACACTGAGCACATCCAGAGGGGACAGCGAGGCTGGAGAGGGGCTGGGAACACAAACCCTGAGAGGAAGCCCTGAGGGAGCTGGGGGTGCTCAGCCTGGAGAAAAGGAGACTCAGGGGTGCCCCCATCACTCTCACAGCTCCTCAAAGGTGGCTGTGCTCAGCTGGGTTGGTCTCTTTCTCCAGGCCACTGACAGAAGGAGAGGACACAGTCTTAAGCTGTGTCAAGGGAAATATAGGTTGGATATTAGGAAAAAGTTTTTTATGTAAAGAGTGATAAAGTTCTGGAATGTTCTGCCTGGGGAGGTGGTGGAGTCCCCATCCCTGGGTGTGTTTAAAAAAGGACTGGATGTGGCACTGGGTGCCATGGTTTAGTTGAGGTGTAAACCACTGCTAGCACTGGCCCCACTTCCACCACCCCAAAATGTGACCTCCCCAAGAGCACCACTTCCTCCCTTCCTGCTCCACACCTTCAAATTGAGACATGGGTGACAACTTCCCTCACCTAACAGCGTGGGCAGGCAATTAGATAAAGAGGTAAATAATTAATACAGCAGGTGTCAGACTGTGCCTCATCTTTCTTTAACAAATGGTGCATTTCCAAACTAATTAGACCAGCCAGTACTTGAGAGAACGGAAAATCAACACAAGATTGTTCAAGCCAAGATTTTCTTCTCTAGCAATGGAAGAGGAGCACAGTACATGTTAAGTTAATGAAGGTGGGAAGAAAAAGGAAAAAAACAGCACCTAATTTTTTCCACCCTTTAGCAATACCAGTTGGTGCAATGAAAGATGGGTTGTATTGTTCCTGCTTTTTCAGAAAAAAAAATAAAAAAGCAAAGGAAAGCAACGAAGACAGATGTGCTGTCTCTTTCAAGAGAGTCACCCACGGGATGTATTCAAAGCTGGAAAATGACAAGTGATGAAAAAAAAGTGACTCAAAGTCACTGCTGAAGAAGTTGGAGTGGGACCTGCCTATTCACCTGGAGAAACATTGAATACCCTTAGTTAGAGGAGAGCCATGAGGAACATCGAGTCCAACTCCTGGCCCTGCCCAGCCCAAAAATCACACCATGACAATGTCTGGGATCTCATGATTCTGCTGTCCCTTCCTCTGGCCAGGCTGCATCAGGGGGTGAAATTCACCCCTGTCCTGTTCAGAGCAGAGCAGGGTGATCCTGGGCAGGTGCTGAAGGTGACCCAGGGCAGAGATCAAGTGGCAGCTGGACAAATGCCTTTGTCTCCTGTGCAGTGGCATTTTGGGGGTGCTGCACTGGCATTCCCTGGCTGTGCTGCACGTGGGAACTGTGCAAAGCCAAGCCCTGATCCAAGCAGGAGCAGGAGATCTGGGATGATGCATCAGGTGGAGCTGCCTTAGCATGACTGTTGGTAATTTTCTCCATTAATAAACTGATTTACAGTGACAGCCTTTTTCCAAAGGCTTTTCCACACCCATTTAGCTCCCTCACACCAGCAATGCTACCGACCTGCAACTGAGAAGCTCTGGATTTGGGACAGCAACAAGGGGCTGCCTCCCAGCCCTCCCACACCACCTGATCCAGGGCCACCTTTCAGCCCCTGGGAGCACCTGGAGGAGGGATTAACCCCCGAGTCTCTGCCCACAGCCACATCCATCCCAAGTGCCCATTGGTGATCTGGGCTCTCCCTGCTGATTCCTGATTTCACAAACCCCTTTGAGCCCAGGCAAAATATTTACAGGACTGATTAAATGTCAAGGAAATGGGAAACTTGTTAAAAGTATGGAACTTACATAAATACAGCATTATTAAAACAAAATGTGACTTTTAGCAAGGACAGCTCTCTCAGCTGGGCTGTGTTTACCTTAATTGTTTCCCTCCATTAATTACAGTCTGAGAGGAAGACTTGTGCAAATTGAAATAAATTAATCGAATTTGTTTAGAGTTTTGTGTGTCTGGCTTATGGGGATTGCAATTAAGCTGGTATGTTTGGTGTATTAAATTACATTGCCTAGATCTATTCTTCCCTTTTCAAGCACCATGGACGTGAAAAGGCAGAAGTCAGTGCCAATTAAAGGGTAAATAGGCAGTGTGAGTGATGGTTATTTTAGCTCCTGTGCCTCAAGAATTTCACTCTTTGCAAGTTTTGAGGCTCACTCTGTAATAAATAGACCACCAGCTCTGTGCTGTGAAAGATAAAGGGGAGATGGTGGAGCAGAGGCCAGGGCACATCCCAGCTCTGCCCTGGCAGTGGAACAGTGACGTGGGTGGGAGTTTAGTCCAATTCTCCAGAAAATCAGGCTCTGTGACTCAGCAGCAGCCTTGCGTGTGCTCCTGCTCGTTCCCACCAGCAGCTGCCCAGCACCACCCACGTGTGACACAGGGGAAGAGGCTTCCAGATATACCCAGGTCCTGGCAAGGTCTGTGAATATGAGAAATTAAATGGGTAAAAAAAATGCATCTTCCTAATGGGGAGAGGAAGGGGATGCTCAGCCAGCAGAGAATCTACACTACAGTTTTTTTAAAGGATGAGTGTTAAAGAGGAAACCCTGCTTCACTGGTCTCATCTGTGACTCAGTCTTACCTGGGCTTGTCCCAAGGCAGCCACAGGGGCAGGCTGAGTGTGAGCTTGCTCCAAGACCCTCTAGCCCCATGGAGAAGTGCAGCCAAACTTCATGAGGGATTCCAGCTCAGACTAAGGACAATGGTGCAGTTTCCTCTCTAGAGTAAGAGGAATTCTGAGAACAGGAAAAAGAAAAAAGAGAATCCAAATTTCATTTGATGGAGCTGTGCTGCCCACCCAAGGTGACTCCTGGGGGATGGTTCTTGCAGCACTGACTCAGGCAGTGGGGCCAGGCAGGAGGTAAGGAGGGTGTCCCCGAGCTGTGGGGGCACACAGACACCCAGGGAACTGCAGTGGGGCCAGGCAGGAGGTGAGGAGGGTGTCCCTGGCTGTGGGGGCACACAGACACCCAGGGAACTGCAGTGGGGCCAGGCAGGAGGTGAGGAGGGTGTCCCTGGCTGTGGGGGCACACAGACACCCAGGGAACTGCAGTGGGGCCAGGCAGGAGGTGAGGAGGGTGTCCCTGAGCTGTGGGGGCACACAGACACACAGGGAACTGCAGTGGGGCCAGGCAGGAGGTGAGGAGGGTGTCCCTGAGCTGTGGGGGCACACAGACACCCAGGGAACTGCAGTGGGGCCAGGCAGGAGGTGAGGAGGGTGTCCCTGAGCTGTGGGGGCACACAGACACCCAGGGAACTGCTCTGCAGAGCCATGGCCAGGGTGTAAGGTGCTTCACTCCCCTCCCCTGTGACTCATCTATGAAACCACAGAGGATTCAAAACTCACCCCCTGTCACTTCCCTGCCATCCCTCTCCCCCCACTGCTGCCCTGAGCCACGCTCAGTCCAGAAAGCCCATTGCTGTTTGTGTTCCTGGTAAAACCCCTCCAACATCCCCCAAGAGGAGCAGATTCCCATGGGAATTCTCATTGGCATCCCTGTGCTGAACAACCCCACACTGCTCTCACCTGCTCCCACGGCACTGGGCTCTGCTGGGAGGGCAGGAGGACACAGCCTGGCCATAAACAGAGGGTGAGCAGGGCCCAGCAGTGTCTGGCAGATATGTTTCCTGCAAGCAAACCTCTTCACCTGGCCATCTCCTGAGCCCCCATGATGGATGGAGTGGCTGGGCTGCAATAGGATTTCCACCCAGAATATTGGCTGGATGATAAAGGAGTCTGTCTGTGGTGATAATTGCACCATAAATAGCTCTGGCTGCAGCAGTGAAGAGTGAGGCATGAGAAAACCTCACCCTCTGCATTCCTCCCACTTCCTTCCATCTTCCTTACTGCTAACGAGCAGGGAGAGCTCCTCGTCGGTTTTTAGAGCCACGAGAGGTTTGTTGTGCTCAGACCCAGCTGGGCACCTTCCTGCCCATAAATCCTAACAGCAAGAAAGGAGAGGGGGAGGAAAAAGCAGCCCAGTTGGGTGATTACTGGAAAGCAGCAGGTAGGGCTGGATTGTGGCACAGCTGTCCCTCCTCATTGTCTCCACTGCTGCCTCACTGCCTCCTCCAGGCTTCCCTGGCTCTTCTGAGCACTCCTGGGCACTTGGGGGATATCATCCTCCTCTACTCCTCTGATGGAAACTGAAAACCTGCCAGCCAGCCCCAAACACTGAAAAATGAGCTCAAACTGGGGAGTGCTGTGAAAGTCAAGGCTGGAAAGATGATAAATATGACCAGATTGAAAGCTCTCTCTGGCTCCTGGCTTTCTGAGCCTGCAGGAAGCACATGGATGCCTTGTCTTTTCTCCCCGCCCCACCCCCGAAAAAAAAAGAAAAGAAAAAAAAAAGGGAAATGGATCTGACTTCACTGGTACATTTAGCTGCTCTTGAATTCCAGAAGATATTGAAAAACAGAGGTTTTAACCACTCACATTAGGGCTTCTCACTCCCATTAAATGCAGGTTCACCTGAGTTCTGTCCTCTGCACAGATTTACTCACTGCTCACACTCAGCCACCAGGAGCTGTGGGGAGTGTGGTGGAAATGGAAAAAGTGGTCAGGACTGAATGGAGGCATCTCCTCATCAAATTCTATTGATGGGTCACTGAATTGCTGCCATGGCTTTTCTTTTTCTCATGTGCAGTGCCCAGGTTTGCTGCAAACAGCTAAAGGATGGACTGCATAGCACAAATCCTTTTTACAAGCTTGGAGAGCCTGCAACACCCTGGTCAAAAGTTAAACCTTGAGGAGTCAGGTGTGACATATCCCAAATGCTGTGAAAATCCCATTCTTGGTTCCTGGTCCCAGCTCAGACAGGGGGGTTACAACATCCCATTGTAACTCAGACACACTGACATCGCTACTGTTTTTCTAGGAAGGTGATTAAATCTATTTTTAGAATTTTGAAGGGTCCAGGAGTGATGGGGGAAAATTATTCTCCTTCCTGGACAATGTATAAACCTCCCACAAATAACTGCAGCAGGAGGAGGGCGAGTTTTATTCTCAGATGGGAAAAGAGATGCTTAAAAGGCAATTTTTAAAGGCATTGAGTAGAACTGGGGGAAATCCATGCCCATTGTCCAGGAGAACCATTCAGCAGGGATGGGGGGCAATGCTGGGGCTCACACTGGCAGGAACAGGAGCAGCTCTCTCCTTTCTGCACACAGGGCAGAGCTAAGCAGGCAGAAGCTTTTCAGCTCCTGGACAAGCCAATAAGCTCCCCCAAACCTTCCTCTCCTGCACACCCAACAAATCCAAATATAGAACATGATTTTTCTTATTCTTCTTTATTTTTTTTTTAATTGCCATACTGGAGTGTTTGAAGCAAAACTATTTACCCTGTTAAAGCTTTGGATTTGCAAGTTTAAAGCTTTCACAGTTCCAGGTGCACCCAAAAAGATAAGAGAGCCTGGAGGTACCCTGTTGTACCTAGAAATGGATAAATAAAGCTGTGATTAATTTGAAGGTAGTTCTTAATGCTCATTATTTCTTCATTATCTACTGCTATTATTACAGTGACCTCAGCTCAGCTGATACAGGATAGCACAAACCCCTTAAAGCAAACAGGGGAGAGTTGTAATGAGGAATTTGAAAATGCCAGAGATCCCAAAAGCTTGGGACCAGGGAGGGAATGACTGGGCAGAAGAGAGCAGTGTGTTCCTGCCACTGACTGCTCCTCTGCTGATGCCAAAATCTGTGGCAGGGCCAGCATGGGATGTGCAGAGCACCAGTCCCTGTTGGAGGATGATGCTGGGATTCCTGGCAGGCTGTGTGAAACCTGGACTCACAAAGCAGATCCCAGCATTTGCTTGGCTGGACACAGAGGGAGGAAGAGAACCAGCCCAGGCTTTAAAAACACAATGAGCCTGAAGAGGCAGCCTGGGAGCAGAGGGATCTGTGCTCTGGATGACTCAGTGGGATGAGGCGAGTCAGGGCTTTGTGGAAGAAGCTTTGGGAGAAAGAAGCCAGAGCTGAGATGAGATTAATCAAGTGGCAAGAGCTGCCCAGACATGGCTATTCTTGGCTGTTTTATTAGGAGGGAGATTAGTGCCTATGGTTCCTCAAAACAAGTTTCAAGGCAATTAAACAGGCTTTTCAATGGGTCCCTTCCTTACTCAGCAGCTCTGCCTCATTCAGCCTGTCTGGCACAGGGATGGATTTATGTGAGGTTGGATGCTCTGGGTCTGGAGAAGCAGGAAATCCTCGTGGGGGCTGCACTGGCCTCCAGTCAGTGCAAACTGCTCCACCCTGAGCTCTGTGCCCTGTCTCTCCTGGACAGCTGCTCTGCCTGTGCCACCTGAACAGGCAGCTCTTCCTCCTCCTGCCTGCTCCAGGCTGGATTTGAAAGTCCTGTTGCCAAGAGGGGCTGAGGTGGGAGATTTGTGCCACCAGCATCCCAGATCATCATCAAGGACACGGGGCTGGTGCACCCACAAGCCTGCTCTGGGGTGGGCAGAGCAAATAGAGCCAATCTCTGGCACAAAAGAATTAAAACCAGGCCCACATAATGTTTCTGTAGCTGCAGCAAATGAGTTCCATGGTTTGGAGCTGAAATAAGCTGTCAATGTTTGACTGTCTCAGGGAGTTAAAGCTTTATGCAAACGGTAGTGGGATTTTAGTCCAGGTCAGGAAAAGAGACATCCAGTCTGAAAGTTATTAATTTTCTTGTCCTTATTTTTGAAAGTCATTCTCTGTGTTTTATTTTGTCAGCTTTCTGTCTCTCTTGAAAGCTCAGTACCACCCACAGCACTGGTACTGCTGAGCTCTGGCTCTAAGTCAAATCTCTTGCCTTCAGGGAGATGGAAACTAATCAATGAGCAATATTAAACAATATGAAAGCCTCAATGATTTTTACATTTCCCACAAAGGTCAGAGTCCCCCTGGCAGCTCCATGCCAACACTGAGCTAAAGGTGGCAGAGGGAGATGACAAATTTCAGAAAAGAAAGCTCCCACTCCCCTGTTTCCTGCAGAAGATGTTTTCTTATGTTAAGGAAAAGATCCCACTGCTGAGCAGGCTCAGGCTGGCTGGGCTGAACTGAATTTTGATTTTACAGGTGCTCATGGGGAGCCTGGGCTGTCTCAGGTCTGGGCTTGCAGGGGTGGCTTTGCAGGGGAAGGGGGTCCAGCTGCTTTCCCAGTGTCTTTTCCCATTCTGAGGGGCTTCAGGGTTTTGCTGGGAGCAGGATGATGCATTCAGGCTGCCCCAGGGGTGCTCAGCAGAGCCTGCCACTGGGATTGTGGGATCCTTCACCTGGCTGAGGATAACTCACCTGCCCAGCAGCTGCTGCCTCCAGCTGCCTGGGGCTGGGGGCTTCACTGCAGGCCTGACAGGAGGTTTTAGCTCAGATTCAGCCCTTGATTTGGCACCTTACCTCCCTTTCCAAAGGTGCTGGGATGCAGGGAGGGCTCTCATGACCCACTCTTCAAGGGAAGGTCCAGAATGCAGCCCAGCCCATGGGAGCAGTACCCATTAACCACAGAAAAGTCACAGAAATAGAAACCCTGAAGTACACCCACACCTCCATTGTTTTTTGTCTGTACAGGTCCTTCCATTCCTCTGGCAGCAATAAGAATCTTAATAACTCCAAGGTGAAGATTAAATTTCTGATTTTGCACTTTTTTTTTCTTTCTGAGCAGTCTTAACAAGTCACTTCTCACTGGGTCCAGGACTTGTGTCTCTGTTTAAGGGTGATTACACTTAACTTTCATTTCTACATCCAGTAATATGAAGGGGTTGATAATACTGAGCACCAGTGTGGGAAACTCCCTAAAGGGAGACCAGCAATCAGTTGATCCTTGTTTCCATTCTAATAGCAACCTGGTTAAAATCTAAATCTTTTATTTTGAGCATTCCCAGCAGGGCTGAAAAGCTGCTGACACAATATTTCAATCCAGCTAGAACTGCTCAAGACCCTTTTGTATTTAAGGTTTGTAGAAAAACCCCACTGCAATTAGCAAAACAAGAGGAGGAGAACAGCAGGAGGGACCTTGAATGATGCCAAGCTGCAGCAAGGCAGTGCTCACTGGGTGGAAAGCCAGGGAGATTCTGGAGATTGCTGGGAGCCATTGCATTTTCCATTCCAATTATTTCTCTCAAATGCATTGTTAACTGACACAAGTTGGTCCCCTTCAAATTTCTTGACAAGCAATATATTGTTGGAAAGGATAAGAACCAGCAGGTGCTAATTCCATCTCAATGCCCCTCCTCTCCCATCCCAGATCCTTCCATCTTCTTCATTTGCTCCTCTTAATAAAATTTTGTATATTGCTACTGCACCTGGTTACACACCACGGTTATGAACTTAATGTGCAAAGTTAAATGTAAACAGGATTTAAAAAAAATCTTAGCAATTATAAAGCACTTGAAAGCATTCTCCCTCCTCCACTTTGTTAGCAGACTCTCTACTTTGCCTGTCTTGCACACCCAGCTTTGCAGTAATTTTCTGGGATAGCTTAACTCGTTCCAGGCATTTCAGCCAAAAAAGAGCATTAATTGCTGTGGTAGAAGTGGCACGAGAAAATGGATGCATTTGCCTTTATTTAACAGGAATGGGGGAAGGAATGAAAGAAAATTCATTAAACTGAATTCAAAAGTGTCAGGCAAAGTTTTGTCTCCTTAGAACCAAGGACAGACATTTCTTAAAAATTCTGTGACTTCAGAGAAAGACAAAACCACAGCTGTAATTGCCTTTACCTGAGCAGAATTTGACTGTCTGTACTCCTTGGTGATGTTCTTCTGTGCTGTTATAATCTGAGAATTTTTATTCTGAAGCTTTTAGCAGAGATGTTTAATTATCCATCTCATTTGGAGCCAATTCATGTTTGGTGGAGGAAAACATCAGCACCATCATTCCCATGGGATGGGAATTTAAAATATACATTAGGTCAGCATTTAGGGCTAAAACCAGAGTTTCTGTGGGGTGCTCAGGTCCTCCTTAGTGCAGCTAAACAACAGTTCCTGAAATATTGTGCCTTGGTGCAAGCATCTGTCATCAGAGCCTCAGTCTGTGAAGGCAGCTTGAGCTGATTGACCCCCCTGACCCCCTGGGAATGATTGACTCTGAACACAGCTCACTCCTCCTCAGCTGCCCAGCAAGGAGCAGCTCGCTGTCAGCAGAAGAGAGAGACTCAGAAACAGCACATTTAGCTGGAATTGGGGGGCATTCAGGAAAATACAGATCTACAGGCTGCAGCTAGAGCAGGAGGGTGATCCACTGCTTGTGCCCTGCAGAGCCTGCCCAGTGCTCCTGCTGCACACAGGTGTTGGCATTTTGGTGTTTGCAGTTATAGCTGTACTTCATTCTAAGGGAAGCAGAAATTGCTCCACAAGACAGCTGACTGACAGCAAGTCAAAGTTTTGGCTGGCAGGAGGAACAGCTTGGCCTGAAGGGTCACAGCTGGCTGCTGTGGGTGCAAGGTCCCCACAGAGTGCACCAGGGACACTGGCCACCCCAGCAGAGCCAGAGGCTGGCTTGCAGGGCCACAGGGAGTTGGCTTAGCCCAGCCAGCCACTGCTGAGATGCACATTCTGCTTTCTAATTTGCCTGAACTCTCAGCGGGCTGGCACCTTCTAATTTGCTGTTTGTTGCTGCTCTCCTAGAAGTCCAGCTGATTGCTCCGTTGGTGCCAGCAGATCAATCTCACTGAAATAGACTTATTTTTCTTCTCATCTTGAAGAGGTTAGTTTCCCAAACATCTGTGCTAACCTGCTGAGCTAAGTGAGATTGCTCTCTCTCCTCTGTGCTGCTCCTGCGTGCTGCCAGGCACATCCTCAGCCCAGGGCAGGGCTGCAAGGGAGACCTGAGGCTGGCCAACAGTTGGATTTTAATGTGTGTGGTGGGAGAATGGTGAGGGAGGAGCACACAGAGCAAAGAAGTCCACAGAACTATTTTCAATGCCATTAGTTTTACAGTTTATTAAATTGAGTTTGTCTCGACAAGATGTGGTGGCAGACCCTGCAGGCTGGGCTGGCACAGAGCAGCCATGGAAGGAAGGAGAGCCCAGCACTGCAGAGGTGGGGCTAGCACACCTCTCACCTCAGGAGAACTTTTAGGGCTTCTAAATTTAAAGATCTGCTCAATCCACCTCCCTGGGAGCATTTGCACGTTGCAGTCTGTGCACACCTTGTGAAAGGAACTCGTCTGCCCTATTCCAGCTCCACCCCTGTCCCTCTCACTGAGTGCCAACACACATTGTCCTCATCAAGCTTTGTATTGGACAGATGGAGCACCTGCATCACCCCCTTTGCCCCCAGGGAGCAGGGGCTGCTCCAGCTCTTGGCATTCCTGATGTTTGTTGGCACCTCTGTAGGGCACAGGATGGATTTTGCATGTAAGGCACCATCCAGCCTTCATGGGACCATCCTTCCAGGGGAAGCAAGAGACCCCTGCAGCCTGACCCCTGTCAGAGAGGGGCTCAGCTGCTGCCTGGGGTGGTGGGAGGTGGGCAGGGGGCAGTGCCTGCTCAGCCCCTTCCTCTGCTCAGCATCCACACTGACTCTGGCACACTGCTAATGCAGCAAAGCTTTGCTTCTGACATCTCTAGAAGGGTTAGGGCAGAAATATCCTAGAAACCCAAGAAATAACTGTCATAAAGGAAGAGCATGTAATTTAGTACATTTTTAAAAAACCCAAGTCATTATTTCCTCAACACCAGAATTTGCTGAAAGCACTCCAAGTTCTGTTTTGCGAGTGCCACGGAACAAAATAATTGTGCAATTAGTAATGCATCTCACACTCCATGAAATGAAAGATTTTTTTACTTTCAACAAGTACAAAATGTAGCCTTTTGCTTTCCCATGGTGGGAAAGTACTGGCCATTCCTTCCCCTCCTCCCTTTTTAACTGCACTGCAGTATGTAATTAATACAGATAATAATAAACACGCTTCACAAAGCAGGAGGGATGTGAATGGCACAGGCACAACGGGGATAGCTGGGCATTGCCAGAGCAGCCAGCAGCTCCCAGATATTAATTACAGCTCCCTGTGGAGGAGCTGTGCCCTCTCCAGCCCTGTCCAACACTGCTCCCAGGCACTGTGAGAGTGGGGCTGCTTGCCCAGGGTCAAGCTGGGGTGGAAGCCCAGCTGCTGCCTGTGCAGGGCTTGTGTCTGCAGCCAGCAGCTCCTGCTTGCACAAGAGGAGCTTCAGTCACCAGAGAGGTGTTTCTGGAGATCCCCTCAAGAGACCAGTCCGTGCATGACAACAAACATCCCCTTGGTGCTGGCCTGGCCATGGGAAAGGCTCTGCCATAACTTGCCTGGTTGGTATTTGAGGCACTAAAAGCTGTTGCCTGGGTGATGACATCCTCCTCCCTGCAAGGTACTGCTGGATAAACTGCTTTCCCTGCTCTTCAGCTCACGGCACGCTGAGCCTGCTGCTGGGATGGGAAGCTTTACCAAAGCTCTTTCAGAAATCCTCCCCCCCCAGCAGTGTGCCCCTCTCCCTTGGCTGCTCAGCTGCAGCGTGCTGGGAGATGGAGAGGAGCAGCAGGGCCAAGGCAGTGTGCAGGATGCAGGTGCAGAGCTCTGCCTGGATGGGCACACAGCAGCACGGAGCAAAAGGAGATGTGGGATGCAGGAGCAGCTCCTGGCTGGGCACTGCACACCACTGGTGACCCCAGAGCCTGGCAGAGTGAGAGCTTTAGTGTGGATGGGAGCCATGGGGGCACCAAGGGTGCTGTGAGCTGCAGTGGGCAGGAGCTGGGCACACCTGGGGATGAGCTGCACACAAAGGAGAGGCTCAAGTCCACTGCAGAGCCCAGCGAGGGTTTGCTCCCAGCCATGATTCAGGAGAAGGAGATCCAAGGATGGGGCCTGTTGGACTCAGCCCTGCAGCTTCAGATGTGAATCACTGACCTTCAGCTGCAAACCAACACCATGCAAGCAAGCTGATTTAATTAAACATATTTAAATTGCTTTGTACACCACACCATACTCAGCTCAGCTGTGAGAAGGGCAGTGAAGAATTTAATTCTGAGGCTGCATCTCTGCCTTGTGGGTACCCAGGGCATCTCTGGAGCCATCCCTCATCCCCCATCCCCCATCCCTCATCCCCCATCCCTCATCCCCCATCCATCTCCCTGTGCCCAGCCCTGCAGCTCGGCTGTTTCCATGGCATGCCGGCAGGGCAGGGAGGGCAGCCCGGCAGGGATCAGGGCAGGGAGGGGGTTTTGGTGCAGGCTAACGAGATGGAGCCTGGCAGGGAGTGGAGCCAGCAGGAGCCCGGAGCACTTTATCGCTCCTCGGCAGAAAGGGAGGCTCCAGGAGACGGTGGCTGCTGCATAAATAAATAAAGCAAACATCAAACAGCTCGACTGCCTGCAGTTCCTGGCCCCTGTGCCTTCCCCAGGGGTCCCAGCTGCGTTTTCCCTCCAGCAGCTGATGCAGGATGCTGCAGCAAGTGGCAGCAGGCAGGGGTGCTGAGATTGCTTTTTGCCTAAAACTAAATTGCCTTGGGGATTAAATGCTGCTGCAGCCACAGAAGAGCCAGAGTCATGGGGGATGGAGCAAGGCCTGTCCATGTGATAAAAAGCCCCTGGACTATTTTTCCCTGGAAAGGAAAGGCTTGTGCCAAGAAAAATCAGGAGGACAGGAGGCTGGAGGTGCTTGGGTGTGAAGCCCCAGGCACTCAGGGTACAGCTGTGGTGGGAGCAGGGCTGAGTCCCCTCACTGAGCTCCTCTGACAATTCCTGGAGTAGCAAGCTAGGACAAAAGCCTTCTGTAAAATGGCACAGGAGGGGTCTGGGCCACCCAGCAGGCAGGGACCCTCCTGGCTCAGTCCTCCTGTGTGAGCAGCTGCTGCAGAACAGCATTTTTTGGGGAGTGCTGGGATTTGGGGTCACAAGTGTGGCACTTGGAGCTGGGCTTAGATGAGAGGGGGGAGTGCATTGTGCTGCCCTGCCTGGGCTCCTCCCTGGGCTTTGTCCCCAGTGCAGAGCTGGTGTTGTGCAACTTTTGGGTGAGTCTGGGTGCAGGGCAGATGTGTTCTCCTCTACTTTTACAAGGTCTCAAAGATCCTGCTAAAGAAATGGGGCCTCTCACCTCCTTCACACACACACAGCACTGTGCTTCTGTGAGCACGTGGAGTGTCACCAAAAACTGTGCTCTGACCTCAGTGTCAGCAAGGGCCAACTGAATAAAAGAGACAGATCTTCCCTAAAGACCAGGAGGCACAAATAGTGCTTGAATCTTAGCAGAACCCTGAGCCTCAGTGGATATTGGATGTCAAGGAGAGAACTAGAGGTCTGGGAGGAAATGCCAAGGGGAGATGGGATGAGCTGCCGGCTGGCTGTGTGCCCATTGCACCAGAAAATGGTCAGGAGACACCTCCTGACCATTTCCTTGTCAAAAAGGAACACCTATCCCTTGAAACCAGGTGTCCAGACAGGAAAATGTGTAAGAGGAGAGATGGGGATGGAAGGAATGCTCACAGGAAGTGTATAATGGCAGGAGGAGGTGAAGTCTGGGTGCTCCAAGAATGGATCAACAGCCCTCAATATAAAACTCTTCCTGTAGCCTTTCTGTGCTCATGGAGGCAAACAAAGGCAAACCAAGCTTTGTGCATGGAGCCCTACCAGCTTTCCTTCCCTCTGAAGGGGAAAGCTGGTAGGGCTACCTGGCAATGCTACCCCAGTTACTTACCCAAGATCTCCCTTCAGCTTTCATTTTTCCAGTTGCTCTGCATCATTTTGGGCTGCCCAAAGCAAGTCTCCCCCTTTCTTCTTGCTGCTGCACTGTCCATTTTCAGCTTGTGGCTCACCCTCACCTGCCTCTCATGCTGGGCAAATGCCAAGCTGCACCACAACCTCCTGTCTTGGTCTCCTAACAAAATGTTTTTGGCTCCACAGATTGTGTTTCAGGTGTGATGTGAAGCTTCACTGCAATCCAATCAAACCAACAGTCCCTGGCTGGCCATTCCTATTCAGAAAAATCTCTTCCAGTGAAGTTATCACTTCAGCAGACTCAGAGGAGAAGCTTTATAAGGCACCTGAGGATTCTCATGCTAATGAGCTCCAGTCCATCATCAGTTCCTCACTGCTTGAGTTTCACCTGCCTGGGCACAAAATCAGTGATTTCTGTCACAAGATCTCTTTCATCTTTTGCCATCCTGGAAGAACTAGATAATAAAGAAGTTGAGAAAAAGGAAAAAGAAAGCTTTTAGCCCCAGATTAAGAGATGTCAGAGTCTAGGTCATAAAAACCCCTACAATATATACTTTGTACTTTTTTTCCAACACACTTCTGCTATTTTATGTGCTTTTGAGATGAGTCATGAGGGAATGGGAATGAAGATCATAATTTCCATTTGCTCAAATATCAGGTGATAGAGAGCTCAGAAAACAGGTTCAAGGTTTCAGAAGGAACTAGAAGGACCAAGAAATCTTGAGAGGTTCCATCTGATTACAGGGAAGTTGAACACCTGG
Organism: Serinus canaria; assembly: GCF_022539315.1. NCBI lineage: Eukaryota > Metazoa > Chordata > Aves > Passeriformes > Fringillidae > Serinus > Serinus canaria. Next base: position 12,709,413 of record NC_066327.1, on the reverse strand, counting down.
TTAGTACATCTCCTTCTCACTGGTGAAGCTTCAACAGTGATAAAATCCACCTGTTTATCCTCATCCATAAATAAAACCCTCAAACCCTTTCTCCAGAAAAACAGTATGAGAAGTGATTATCCCCGGACATGTTGTTATCAAAAGGTGGCAGGGAGGGTGAATTTACCCTGATGATACATTTATCTTGAGGATGTTTTCCCAGAAAGTGTCCAGAAGAGCTGCCAGCCTGCTCCATGGCCCTACTTGCTGCTCTCCAGAACATTTTGCCTTGTGAGATCAGCATCAAGCACAAAATTCCTGTCAGAACTGTACTTGGGGGGGTCTCTGTGAAATGATGCATTCCTGGTGCTGCCTGCTTGGACCCACCTCCATCCTGCCTTCCTTGCTCCAGGACAAGCTGGGATTATCAGGCTCCTCTAATGATGCTTTTTCTCTCCACAGTTTCTGGCAGGAGGGTGAGCTTTTGTCTTGCAGTCCCTTTCAGTTTTGATGTTTTTTTCCCTTCTCCTGCCTCCTCTCCTACCCCCATGTGCTGCCATCCTTTGATGATCCTCTGTTATTAAAGACTGAAGGGGATTTGCCACGTGTCACTTTCAAAGGTCCAGGGGCAGGAAGCTTTAATTGCCAGATTTTTCACACAGGGTGTTAAAATTTATTAAAGTCAGTTCCTCTGATTTCCCTTTAATGAGATGACGACTGTGTGTATGAGATAACATTAGGTTCAAATGGTGGCAAACTCAGAGAGGGTTTAAGTAATCAGACCAGGAAAAAGAAATAGTAAAGCCCAAACCTGTGCTAGATCTCATGTCTTAAGGACTTATTCTGTAACTTAATTTAAAGGTACAAAACTGGGATCATTCTTCAAACAGTACAGCAAGGCTGGCAGTCTTCTTTTGTAAAGGGCTTTCCTTGGGAAAGGGAGCAGGGAGTGGGCTTTGGGTTTGATTTTTGAGACACTTTGGACTTTTCTGTCACTGATTCTGTGACTGTCCCTGTGGAAACAAAGGTGGGGTGATCAACTGCTTGGGGCTCACCCAGCACCTGAGGAAATGCTTTAAATACAATGCCTTGTGCTCAGTGCTACTGAGGTGTGAGAGACTTATCCTGTGCTCCAGCAGCCCTGGGCAGCACTGAAGTGTCAGAGGCAGCAGGGAGCTAAACCCTGTGTTCATGAGCCCAAACCCTGTGTTCTCTAGCCCAAATCCTGTGTTTGTGAGCCCAAGCCCTGGGTTCACAAACCCAAACCCTGTGTTATCTCTCTAGCCCAAGCCCTGTGTTCACAAACCCAAACCCTGTGTTATCTCTCTAGCCCAAGCCCTGTGTTCATTAGCCCAAGCCCTGTGTTCTCTAGCCCAAGCCCTGTGTTCACTAGCCCAAGCCCTGTTTTCACTAGCCCAAGCCCTGTGTTCATGAGCCCTTGCAGCATGAGCCAGTGCCCCAGGAGCACACATAACCCCACTGACAGCCCAAACCAGCTGGAAGTGGGACCAGATGAATTTGGGTAAAAAGAAAACCTCTTCCAAAGTGGGACACACTAAAAAAATTGAAGCCTTCAAGAAAAAAGAAAAAAAAGCACTGAAAAGCTGAATTTTTTGCTGTGGCCACCCTGGCTGCTCCCCTCCCTCTCCTCATTTTCCCCCTTCTCCTTTCACTTTCTGCTACCTTCACACAGGATTCTGCTGCCCTACTTTTGTCCAGCCTTCTCCTAGAGATAAGATAAACACTATTTTCAATTAACAAGACTTGATTGCTGAAAGCAATAGGAGGCAGTTCGTTTAGACCCAGCAAATTAATTGAAATCCAAATGTACATAGAGTATTGCAGGGAGAGCAATTATCCCTCGTTTGGCCCCTGCCATGCAGGCAGCTGGGCTGGGCTGAGCTGTGGGAGCAGGAGGAGCTGCCCTCCTGTCTCCTGAAGTTCCTCCCTCAGCTGCTTTTAGCCCATTTCCAGCTTGCAAGAGAAAGTTCTCCATGGCTCTAACTGGAAATTGGAGCAAGAGGATGTGTCCTGGGACTTTGGTGCTGGTGGGATGCAAAGTTGTTCTCTAAACACAGTCAGACGTGATGAGATCTTCCTTCTCACTCCACTCCTCCTTAGGGAGGGCTTGTGCTGTGTGTGGAAATGGAATCTGTGCAATATCCACCAGCTGAAAGGATTCCCTGCCCTTTGCAGCACTTACCAGCATGCTCAGCTAAGGGCACGTGGTGGGAGCTGAGACCTTGGGAGCTCATTGTTCCTTAAACTATGTTTACACATGACAGAAGAGGGAAGGAGGGCAAAGCAATCAGCCAGTGAAAGAAATATTCCATCCTAAGAAAGATCTTCCATGGCTTTTGATGCCCAAATGCTTTTGGTCCTGCTGAAGAAGCCATTGTGACATCTGTACCACCAGGTGCCTCAGGAGCTGGGCTTGCTCCCTCACATCACCTAAGGGACACCTCTCAGCAGTCTTAGAGTGCCCAGGGACTAGAGTACAGGGAAAAACCTTGGAATGTTTTCTCTCTTAAAATGAAAAAACCTCAGAAGCTGACCAAGCTTGGAGGAGCCATGGAGGAGCACCCAGGTCTCCAAAAACTTCCAGGGTAACTTCCACTTTGGACATCTCTCTTTCAAAGGACTGCTCAGAGTTTCATGACTGTCCTGAGGGGTGCACTGGGAATGTGCAGCACCTGGGCCATGGATTTGAGCTGCAAGGAGACATCCCCTCACCCCACAGGGTCATCCCTGGCCTCACTGTCACATCCCACAGCTCTTCAGAAGCACCTCACTAAAAACCAAAACCCACTGCTCCATGAGTTACATACCAGGGCACTGTAGGAAACACCCCACCCACTCCAGCACACAACCCACCCAGAGGTGGTCCACAGCAGCAATTACAAGCCAGTCCCTACTGGATAGCTAACAAACCCATATCACCCTTTCCTTGCTGCACCTCACTGCCTCCAAGCCAACTGGCACAAAGATGCTGCTTTCTTATTCCTGGACAAATGATGCTTTCAAGCTTTCCCTCCCTGCCAGGCATGGGAGGAGCCCCACGTGTCAGCCTGAGAGGATTCCGAGGATTTCTGCTCCCAGCCCGGTGCCTCGCGGAGCCAGCGAACCTGGGGCTCCCATCAATCTTCTCTCACCTTCAGGAGCTGCCAAACACGGGGGCTGGAGCCGTGTCCCAGTTCCAGGGCTGGCAGCTCTGGAGGGAGCCAGGCACGTTTGCAGGGAGCAGCTGAAGCTCATGAAACCCCAAAAGTGGCACCTCCGGAGTGCCCGGCGCTTCCCGCTCCCGCCGGCGCCGCGTGTGGGGACACGGCTCCTTGGAGGAACTCGTTCTGCACCAGCATCTGCTTCATCACCTCCCCTCTCTTCCTTCTCCTGTCTACCAGCTCAAAGTGTCCTTGGCCCTTTCTCTGTCTTGCTTCCATTCCCATCTCAATTTCAGAGCAGATTTCCCAGGCAGGGTGAAAAACTTGGAGATGCAACTTTGGCCCAGCCCATTCAGGGAGGGAAGAACCTTCTTGCCCTTGGTGCAGGAACTTTCTAAATAAATAAATCTAAATAAGGTTATGGACTCTTGGGACAGCTCAGAGAAGACATTTCCTAGACAGAGGCTGTTTAGGTAACAGTGGCCACTGCCCTGCTGGTAGGCATGAACACAAGTGAGGCTGGAAAGTAATTCCTGCAATATTGCATTCCCAGGTCAGCTTTCCCCACGATGGCTGGCCAGGATTGTGCATAATATTTTTGGCATCACCAGAGGTTTTTTCCATGTGAAATTCTTGCTGTGACCCTTGAATATGCTTGGTTTTTTTTAAGCTTTCCTTTTTTAATGACTGCACAGTGTATTGTCCCATTAGGGGCAAACATCTTCATTGTGATCAGCAAGCACACCCAGATCTTCATCTGCTCTTTCCAGCAGTAGGGAGTCTTGCAGTCAGTCCCTCAATCATGATGTCAAACCACAGCCTTTCATCCTGTCTATTTCCCAAATTTAAAGTCTTTCAATTCTTCATGTGATTTAACAGTGGTTGCAAGATAGATCTTTCAGAGAAGCTCTATATGTGCATTCCTTCCACTCAGTTATGCTTTGCAGTACAACTCATTATCTTCTCTTTAGATGTCTCACTTTGACAACTTTTCCTTTATAGTCTTCATTTTAGCTAATGAGCTCCCCCACAAAAATCAAATGTTTTTGTGAAGCTCATTTACATTAAACCTACCACACCTCCCTCCCTTAGAAACACAAGCAGCTTCAGAAGAAAAACAGACCAACAAAACAAATCACAGCAGTCTGTCAGGATCTATCTTTGGGGAAGCACACAGGGTTTTTTCTCTGGTTTGCAGCCTGCTTGCACGGGTTTGGTTTTCTTCCTGGCCTGGAGTTAGGCTCTACCTTTTCTTCCTGGCCCACAGCACTACCTGATGCACTACAGGTACCAAAAAGTATTTCCTGGCCTGCAAAGTAATTGGTTTTGCTCATTTTAGGGAATGCATTTTGGAGTTTTGCCTCTGCTCAGTGACAGAAAGTCTCCCTTTGCAGTGTCCTAATTCCTGTTAATGTCATAGCCCTCCCTCTTTTCATCTCCCTCCCATTATTCCTGCCCAGCAGCCTCGTGTCTCTGTCAGCAGCTGAAGAACTCCCCTGTGCTGTTGGGATTAAGCACCAGTCCCAGAGGCTGGGATAAGGAAGCTTTCCTTCCTACACTCCTGCTTGGGGAGCAGCTCAGAACCAGAAGGAGGAAGGCACTGAGAGTTTCCCCTCCCACCCGTGGTATTAAAAGCAAGAAAGTGTCTTTTTTCCCATCCTCCCCACAGTTGCAGGAGGGGCTGCAGGCAGCGATGGGATGCAGGCAGGGACAGATTCCAAAATCCCAAACATGCCTCCTGCCCCAGCTCTCCCAGCAAAACCCTCCCTAACTCTCCCAGTACATTTTTGTCGCTCCTGGCAATCTCCCAGTTCCTTGCAGTCCCGCCCAGCTTTTCAGCTCGTGGTGGGGGTGTTAATCCTCTCTCCACCAAGCTCCAGACCCAGACCTTACACCCCACTGTGCCCATGTGTAGTCCTGTGGCATCAGGAAACTCTGGGAACAGCAGGGATGCCTTGGGAACAGACCTAGGGAACAGAACTCTGGGAACAGAGCCCTGCCTTGGAAAGCCATCCCTGTGCCCTGTGGAGGGAGGCAGGGCTGCTGTCCTCAAGTCCCAGCTAATTACAGGACCTAGCAGGCTGCACTCAGAGCATTTGCTGCAAAACCACACCTCTGGGCTTTGCATTTCCTAAGCTTGAAAATGTCTTTCTGAATTGTCAAGAAACATAGAGGGGTGTGGGGTGATGTGCTGACTGTAGAAGAGGGGAGCCCTCTGGGAGCAAGGACACTGGGAAGTGACCTGTCCTTCCACCTGGACTTCTCATGGAGCACCACTGACCCCATGAGAATCTTTCTGTTTGCATTTCTTAAAAAAAAAAAAAAAAAAAAAAGGAGATGCGACCATTTCTGTGCCAAATGTTCTAAAAGAGGATCCAGGAATTACTGGAGCAGTGTTCAAGCTCCCTTCCTGCTTTCTGGTTAATCAGCAAATGTACTCAAAATGTGGCATATGGTCTGTGAGGGGTGGGGAGATTTCTCTTACACCAGAATGAAAACACTTCTTCATATGAAACCTAAAAGCTGATCACACTGTGGTCATGTGGCTGTGTCAGGATCCTGTCAAAATATATTGCAGCAGAGATGGAGATATGTGGCATCTTGCTGAATTCTGCCAGATGTCTGGTGGGATCTCAGAGGGGGTTGTTAGAGCCTAAAATTTGCTTACGAGTCTCTGCAAGTGTGTGGCTTGTGACTGCAGCTGTAACCCACCTCCCATCAGGAATGCCAGAGCTCTGGCTGGGGCAAGCTGGCCACAGAGGGGTTAACTTAGATTTCCCTTTGATTGCTCAGTGAATGCAGAAGTTTAATTGCTTTCCTTTGGAAAGGACAATTAACAGCACCTGGGCTTATCCTTTCATCTTGCCATGTGGATTATCACACCAAAGGGCATTGATGAGGACATAAAGGTCCTCAGATTTATTTCTGCAAAGAGCTGATCTTTGTGCTCATATTTGATTTTTTTTTTTTGGCCAGGTTTCTCCTGCACTTTTAAATGGCACATGCATGCACACATTGCAGGCAGGAATGCACACAGTGCTCACTTTGAGCATATCTATTGCTGCCCATTTGGGGAGATCAATACTTTTTCTAGAAGACCTTGTGAGTTTAGATTGCTTGCAATATTTCCCCTAATGTTCCCCACTCAAAAAGTCCATCAGGAGCTAGGAGTATACACAACTCACTGTAATTCAGCTGCTTCCTTGGAAAGCTGTAACTGGACAATTAACTCCAATATGCTAATGGACCAGAACTTATAAAACTGTGAGACCTCTGACCTGTTGTCCATTTTGTGACCATTTTGGGTTCATCTTGGGTGTAGCCCTGGCTGGGCAGGTCTTGTGCTGCTCAAGGTGGATCTCTTGAGGCCTCCTAATAAATCCCTACTTTATTCTTTAACTCTGTCTAGTCCCTGTTCTAGGTCAGCCTTCTCAAGGCATCAGAGGTACTGCTGAAATCACTGCATGGCACAAGCACTTGGCTGCAGGATCCTCCAGCTGAGGATCACCAAACCACAGCAGCCTGATGACCTGTGGGCTCAGGCAAGGCAGATTTGATGTCCCTACCACGGTGAGGCTGCCTGGGGGTGCGTGGGCTTGCTGGTACCACTTATCCCTGCTGTGGGGTGAAGGTGGGGGAGAAAACCCACAGCTCCCACTGGTGATGGTGGTTTCCTGAGAATGCTGTGGCTTTGCAGAGTGATGCAGTGGGTGGATTTAGGGCTGCTGGGAAAAGGGATGTGTCACCTTCCCTCCTGCCACAGCTGCAGGCCCATGCCAGCACCCTCCTGGTGTTAGTGGAGAGAGCTGGATCAACCCTAGAAGGAGCTGAAACACTTTCACATTCACATTTTGGTTTATTTTTGTCTTTTTTTTGTTCTCTTTGGACGTTTGTCCTGAGCCACTCTGCAGCTAATCTCCTGGAGCTGGTGTAAAGGCATCAATGATCCTTTTCCATCCCTGGTCCAAGTGGGTTGTGAGGCCACACACCCACCTGGGACTGGTGCATTCCTGCATCTACAGACCCTCTGATGGGACCAGGTCCTTGCAAAAGAGATCTGGTCCACAGTTCCTCAAACCACTGCAGCCCCCCTCCAGGTGCCAGGGCTGGGGATCTCTTTCTGTGTTTTTGGTGTGCTTTTGTTAAACTGAGCAGGTGAGAAGCTGAGTGAGGGCCCAGCTGAGTGCACAGGGATGTTGGGCAGGGAGGAGGGCAGAGGGGTGGGAGGGAATAACCCCCAGAAAATGCTGCTGCTCCTCCAAACCCTATGGATCACTTTGCAGTGACACTTATAGACAAAGAGAATTTTCTTTAACAAATATGGATCTAATGGATTAGGTCTGATCTAATTATGCATTCTGCATTAAGCCGATGCTCCCACTGTCTGTGGCTGCTAGCATAATTAAACTTAATGTACTTTTAATGATGTCTTCTTAACTCATGCATTCATATATGATTAGAATCAAACAGGACTAGCTGTCGTGAGTCCAGGAGAGTTCTTGCAGCAGCTCCTGATGGGACTCATGTTGAAATATTAATAATGCAGATTTCAAGGTTAACAACATTGGTTTTGATGTGAGGAAAGCTCGTCCTGCAGTTTGAGCTAATCTGAGGCAATAAAATGGCTCCCCTTTCAAGTTCAGCCTCTTCCTGTCTTTCACACGTGCTCCTGGGAGCAGAGGAATTCAAGTTTTACTTGGTAAAGATGCTGTTAAGTAAGTGAACTGCTCTGTGGGCAGCAGCTTTCAGAGAAGCTGGGACAGGAACTGTGTGGGCACCCTTTGGGGGCTTGCTGGGAGCTCTGTCCTGGCCTCGCTACTCTTCTCTTTTCCTGCTGCTTTTCTGGAAACTGGGAGCAGTTTGTTTTAGGGTCTGGCAGTAAGAAGGCAAACTGATTTTGTCTCTGATGCTGTGTGATCCAGTGAGACCCTCCCAGCCTCTGCTGGCCTTGTCCAGAGCCTCCTTGGCACAGCTCCCTTTGTCTGTGCCTCCTCTTGAGAAGGGGAAACCTTGCCATTGCTGCCCTGGCCCCAGCATCCTTCGTGGAGCAATGAAATGTTGGCCTTTCCCCTCTTTTTCCTGTTTTCATTTAAACTTTTTTTTCAATGGGCCAATGGCCTGGCAGACAGGTTGTGTTTAGAGCTCCTGAGAGCGAGCTGTGAAATTGTCTGAAATCCTTCCAATGGGAAAGCATTGATTTATTACACTGTAACACTGATGGGAACAGCACCCTGTACCTTTCATCTGAAAAGTCAGGACTTATAGAACACAACATGCCATTAATTTTGATGCCAGCTCCATCAGGGAAGGAATTACTGCTGAAGGGATCCAGAGAGCAAGTTAAACCAGCCCTGCAGAGTAATGAACACACTTTGAGGCTGTTACTTTATACCCCATTGATCCTTAGGAATAGGAAGGTACCTTGACAGCTAATTTGGGCTATGGAAGGCATCTCACAATCTGTGTATGCATGTTAGTGCTTGAGGAAGGGGTGTGATTACCCTTCTGGGGGTGAGGGCTGCAGTTTCACTGCTCTAGAGACAGCTCTCCCTTGGCACAGGTTCAGCAGGTGAGTTCATGGAGGTGATTCTCAGATTCCCAGATTTGCTCCTGGCAGCCAGACAGAAATGTCTCCCTGGGAGAAGTGCACTCCAGAAAAAGGGAGATTAGTCCAGGTGCTCTGGGGACAGCCAGGTAACCCAGCACTTTGCAGGGCTGTGGCTCCACAGAAGGGCTCCTTGCTGCCCAAGGACAGTGTGAGAGGTTATGGGGTCATTTCTGCCCAGGGTGGAGCGGGATTCACACCTCTGGCCCATCCCAAAGTTATTTTGCTTTCTAGAGCCATATGGTGATAGGGACTTCTCTGCTTCCAAGAGAGCACCATGTACAAACCCAGGGCCCATTCCAGGTCCTGGAGAAGAGAACCTGGCAGTGCTGAGGGTAGTATTGATGTACAAATGGAGGAGAGATGGGGATGGACAGAAGGGAAATGGAAAGTGATGCTGAGTGTAGAATCCCAGGGTGGAAATAGGGTTTTGATGGAGTGATCAGTCTCCATTCTTGCACACTAAACTCATCCCTCTTGTAGACTCAAACCATCAGGACCAAGTGTCTGGAAGAAAACAGAGCAGCTCTGTAAGAAAGAAGGTGGGAAGGGTGTCATCTTTGCAAAGAAGTGGAGCAACAGGGAGTTGGGGCTTGAATGTGGGTTTTGCCCCAAAAGCCCTGCCCTTCTGCAGGCTGCTGGGCAGCTGTGCAGGGCACTGTGATATCCTGATGTCTCTGTTAATTATTAATTAACTGGGTGTCAGAGATGAGAGCACAGGGACTTCAGTCAGCAGTGGGGTACCAAGACACAAAACCAGCACTGGTGGATGAGAAACTGATTTATGCTCACAGGTAACATGAAGGTAACTGGGGTATCTGTGTTTAGGAGGGGCCAGCAGCACAAGAGCCATCAGAGAACAGGCCACACAGGTGCTGAAGAAGGATTCTTGCTGGAGACTTTAGAAGGAATATTTGAGTTTGCAACTCGGAGGAAATTTTTTTCACCCTAAGATTTAAAGGAATGTTTCTTGTGCATTTTTTTGCAATCTCACTGGGAACCAAGAGTGAACCACTGAGCAAGAAGGGCATTTTGTGACAGAATCCAAGCCCCCAGCACAGCACTGGATCCCTAGGGAATTGTGGAAGACCAAACTGGGATGATCCAGGATAGCCTGCTCTTGGGAAGCTTCTCCTTCAGGCCCAGTGCTTGGGAATCTCTTGCTTTTTGAAGCCTCAGGGTTCACTGGCCCTTTCAAAACATATTAATTCTGCCTCTTGCTGATTCTGTGTTTAAAACTTACCAGTGGGGAAGACACCACTTGTGGATGCTGGAGATCTTGGTTCTCTAGCCTTGGCCTGAGGGATGCCTGGTCCAAAGGCACTTGTGTGTCTCAGCTTTCCCAGATGATAACTGGGAGTGAGGATATGGGAAGGGAGCCCTTCCACCCCTGTGACACCAAGTGCTCCACAAGACCATGACATTAATGAGTGCAGTTTACCTCAGTAGCTGTCAGTATTAGCATAAATGTCCAACACCCTTTAAATCTTTCTCTTTTCCCCCCCTCAACAGGCTTTTGGATGAGGAACTTAGCAGGTCAGTTGTGTGAAAACTGAGTGAGAAGCATCTTAAATGTCCAAGCCTCTGAAACAGCATGGGAGCTCCTAGGAAAGCTGATCCTGGTAGGGATTTTTGGACCAGTGCTGGTTCTGAGTTTTCTCTGAGCTGGCCATGTCTTCTCTCTCTGTATAAACAAGCTAAAATCCTCTAATAGCCCTCCTCAAAAAATAACCCCACAAGACTCCAAACGAAACAAAATCATTAATTTTGAACCCAATGAATATTTAGTTTCCTGACTCTTGGGTAAATATTAGATAGATTCCCAATTTCAACCTGAAGCAGTTTATTTGGCTGCTGTTCACAAGTCAGACACAGCAAAAATCAAAGAAATCTCTTTTGATTCAGGTTGGGTAATATTGCCTGAGGGGTAACATCATTTTCATTTCCACACATCCAGCACTGGCACAAAACGGCATGGACAGGTATGAGAAATGGATCATGGATCCTTGGTTCTAAAATTCCAGCTGATAGTTTCCTTTTTTTTTTGTGTAAATAATAATTACCTATAAAAATGTTGCTTCAAAAAAAGAAAATGTGAAAAGAAAAACACCATTGCATTTGATAAAGCAAAATCCTTTGCAGTACTGCCAAAAGAAAAGAAAATAAAACAACGAAAGAGAAACCAAAAGAGAGTTAAAACAAATATAGCTGTTAAATAAAAGATCCAGGTACCAAAGAGCAAAATTTAATGAAAGCCAAAACTGTTAAATATGGAATCCTGTTGAGAAAAAATGTCAATGTCTTTAAGAGTTTTACCATTACTCTATTTTTAAGAAAAGTGTAGTAAAAATACATATTACAAGTTTACATTTTCCACGCTTTTGTCCTATTCACCTTTTTTTTTTGTTTTGTTTTGTTTTGTAACCCCTCCACTGATTAAAAGCCTTTCACAGCTGCATCTCATATCTTCATGTCACAGGTGGCCAGTTCTAGCAGTGCTGCTGCTCACAAGACTGCTGTGACCTGCTGCCATGGGGTCCTGCTCCTGGAGGAGGATGGGGCACTGGTGGGCACCAGTAGCCTGTTCCCACCACACTGGCCCAGAACACGACAAGAGCTGGGACAGGAGACTCATCTGAGGGCTCTGGACATGGAAAAAAGAGCTTGTGCTGATAAGGATGCCTCCACTTGTGCTAGCGTTACACAGAACTGACATTAAAATTAAGAAAAGCAGGTTCAAAAGAATGATAAGCAACAGAAAGCGCCCTGAAGTGGTGCTTGGAGTGGCTGTTAACAGAGTTCATGTTCAGTGATGAGAGATGAAGATCACAATGTTCCCAGTTCTGGACAGTGGAAAACATTGGCACACGACATGCTGTGCCCAGGCCCAGGACCTTGACTCTGACTTGCTGGTCTCCAAACTGTTGCATGACAAATGGATAAGTGGAGCAGATGCTTCAGACCAGGCTGGTGTTAGAAGTGGTAAATGTATTGCTCTGCACAGTCATACACAAATGGAAACTGGTATTCCCACAGTTTCCAGCCTTACTTCCAGATTCTTCTCATAGACCCGTGCCAGTCATTTCCCTGCATCATTTTCTCTTCACCTTCCCTTTTTTCGTGGCTCCTCTCTTGCTATGTTGCAAAAACCAGAAAAGAGTAAAGAAAATGAGAAAAAGCAGCTCAGAATGCTCCAGCAGCAGCTCAGTCCCTGGACAGGTATTTGTTGGACTCTGTGAGAACCTTTGAACTTTATTTGCCATAAGTGAGATGGGACCAGGCCAAGTGGGCTCACTGTGCCCCAGAGATCTTCTCCCTCACCAGATGTTCCCCAGGGAATCCTTCACTTGAGAATGTCACACCCCTGAAGTGTCTCAGGTCCACCAGGGTAGGAAGCATTTGTCTGTCCATGCCAGAGGTTCACAGAATGAACCTTTTGTGTGGTTCTGGAAAACCATGCTTGCCCTCTTGACCTCCAGGCCTGTGGCTGGACCCCCAGCTGCCTGTCTGGCACTGTGGGTTTCTGCAACACCAAGTTTGGGGTCAGCAGCCTGCTTTCCTGTCTTGTGGATGCTTCCCCCTCTCTAAGGATACGAGTGGGAATCTGCTACGGTTGGCTTTGTACCCAGACAGGCCCCAGCTTGGTGGGGAGATTGTGACCAGCACTGATGCTGCTGAATGTCATGGTTGCTTGAATTAAGTTCTTGTTTGATGTCCTCCTTGGTTTGCTTCAGCAGCTCCTTCCAGGAATCCATTCTGGCCAGCTACCTACAAAATGTCCCTCTGAGTTAGGAAAGAATGGCCATAAGGGGATTTCAGAGCAGAAGGGCAGGGTGTGCCCGTGGCAGCCCATGACTTGTGGCACGTTGAGCTGGTTAATTGGCAGCTGTCTAGAACTGGATGTCTAGAGATGGCCTGTTCCTGGCCCGAGGTGGTTCCCTTATGTGACCACCAGAAAGGGAGCACACACAGAAGCTAAGCAATGAAGAAATGGTTCACAATTGCTTATTAGCCCCCAATAACCTGGGCAGGAGAGTCACACGTGAGGGGAATAAATACCACTTTTACGTTCCCTCTTCAGCAGCTGACCGTGATCTTAGACCAACCCTCTGCTCCAGTCTGCCACTCTCCACTCCAGGCATGTGATTTTCCTCTTGAATCACCACTCATCATCTCTGGAAGAATTACTGCTTTGTCCTCACACTACCTGGGCTTTCCAAACTCACCCATCACTTCTCCCCCTGTAAAACAGCCTCGTGTTCATGTTCAGGTTTCTTCCTGCATCGAGTCCTTCGTGCTGCAGGGAGAGCTGGGGCAGCTCTGTCTGCCTCGCTGCAATAACTCCACAGCCCAAGTTCACCACAGAATAACAAAGGCAGAACCAGGATGGACAAAAGAGGTCAGTGCTGACACCCTGCACTGAGTTCTACTTGCCACACGTTGGTCTTTCCTTTCTTGCCTTTAATAGCTCAGACATTGTGGTTTGCATCCCAAACTAAACCAGATTGAAGGACTGAGCAGGGAAGGGGGAAAGGGCTGATGTTACCCTGACACCACAGGAATTAGTAAGAAAAAATATATATATTGCACACACTAAGACTTATTAACAACCAAGTTAAAACAAAATGGCATAGTCCTCATTAGTGTTCCAGTGGTTCTTTGATCAGGGATGGTTCACGAGTCTGTAAAATCCCATCACACTCTCCTTATTGCAGTACAGACCTGTTTCTGTTCTCCTGCCAGTGGATCTGTTTGCAAATAAAAAGGGAAATTTATTTGATTTCCTTGAGAAGATCCATCCAATTGTCCCTTCTGTCATCATCATTTGTCTTGTTGGTGTTGGGTATGTTTTTTGGCTCTGGAGAGGTGGAGTTGGGCTGCCCCTGCTCTCACCCAGGAAATGGGTCAAAAGGCCAATTATAATCCCGTCGCTCCCAGGGACATGCCAGTGCTGTGGCTCATGCATGGGATGGTCTGCATGGATTTGGGGAAATCGTGGCTGACCACACGTCCATTTTCTCCACTGCCTCCTGCTGCAGCCGGCCTGGGAAGGGTTGATGTCCGTATGGCTTCGTTGATTGATTGCTGTGGGATTAAACAAAAACCCTTTTTAGGAAAGACGGGGGGGTCTCCCCCTGTCCTTTGCAATGCTGGAGAAATTATAATAATAACCAGTGTTCTTTCTGTAACTGTTCTCCCCTTCCTTGTCTCCATTCAGACTCTCACTTTCTGCATGTCCCTACTGCATCTGCTCTGTTCATTCACACCTCTTCTACATGCAAAATTAAATGTTTCAGCAGTATTTTGGGGTATAAAGCATCAGTGCCATATGCCAAAAACCTCTTCAAACTCTACAACATAAGAACAGTCATCCTGGATCTGAGCAGAGGTATTTTACACACTTCCCCCATAGAGATGCTATTGCTACTCCAGGACTGTCATGCACGGTGGACTCTGATTCACTGCAAACATATGTTTAACTTTCCTCATGTGAGAACTTGAGCATGTGCCTGTGTTTTTGTCTACAGTGATGACTGAGGTAACTAGGAAATGCAAGCCTAATTCAGGAAACAAAATTTCATCTTCCTGTTCCAGCTACATCCAAAACATTCACTTTCAGAGATCTAAGGAAACAACCTGCTTAGAACAATTTAACTAAAAGAATAAAGCCAATTTGGTTTCTTTCCATTCAAGCTATCTCCAAAGGCACCATCATTCTTTCTGGACTGTGATATTCAGGTGAAGAATTATCCCTAACAGATAAATCTGGAATAGCTACTGAACTATTGCATTCTGACACTTTTCTTGCAGTGTACTTGTGCCATACTTAGCTTTACAGTGGGCACAAATTATAATGTAATCTTTGTAGTTCCACAGACACTATTTGTTCATATAATTTTACCCCTGTGCTTAAGGTACCTCTCCTTGCCTGTGGAATTTCCTGGACCTTAATGGGAAAAGAGCTGTAGCACATTTTCAGTGCATTAGAAATGTTATTATTGCTGACAAAACATTGAGCATGCTGTGAAATGGCGACATAAAACCCAAAGAAGCAGTTGCTTGTTTTCCTTTTGATTCTGGGTGAGTTTCAGTGAAATAAAAACCTATCTGGATTTTTTTGAAACTCACTGCATGCTTCATATTTCCATAACAAATTCCATGCTGATGGAAGAGGTCAAGAACACAAGGAATGTGTCACACATCCCTCTGCCTCCCCTAACACCACGGTATCTATATAAGGGATTGCCCAGATGTATGTGCTCCACAGGTTCTGCATTAAATGTCTATCTCCAAGGCTCTCAAATCTAATCCCCTCTTGACACAACACTCAGAAATTCAGGCACACCAGACTTTAGGGCTGAAACAGATCTCCTGGGCTGTAGGAAATATGCTTCTGCAAGACCATGACAGGGTGGAGTTTAAAAAACCATTATGGGAGATATTGGAGGCCAATTTCTCTCAAAGAGGATCCATCATTCTGGGATTTGGAGGCCCAGATCATCCATTCCAGGGCAACAATGCTCTGAGCATGTATTGATGTTGTCAGCCTGGAAACCATGCCAGCAGGGTGCCAGCAAAGGGAACAACAGGATGTGAATCATTACTGCACTCTCCCAGTTTTATCTTGCTGTTAGGAGCCTGGGTTTGGGGATTTTTCCATATTGCAGCACTGGCTGTATCACACCAGCCCCAGCACACTTCATCCATGCTGCACACACATTGCCATAGTCTGCCTTCATTCATTTTAAGGAATTTCAATGTGTTTCTGTTGCTGCTTGTGGTGTGGTTTTGCTCTATGCCTGGATTTTGAATTAGCATTCTGACACATGTCTGATCTTGCATCAGCTCCCCATTACAGCCCGCTTGACCCTCTTTCAGCTTCCTCAGATGGTCCTATTCCTTTCTAGCAAGCTGAGTGACACAGTCACTTCATCATCCCTATGTCTTGGCTTTCCACCCATGGTCTGCATCCGTCTCTGAAGGCAGCTTTGGAGCCGGGGGAGGATCAGAGAGGAGGTGTGAAAGGCCGTGGAATGGGTTGCCACCTTCATCCGCTTTGATTCACTTCTGGACTTGTAACAAAACTCGATTAAGGCAACCAGCATGGCGAGTCCGAGCCCACCGATGAGGATATAGAAAACCCCCGCCACATTGCTGAGGCTCAGTGCACTCGTCTTGTCCTGCAAGAAACAGGAGAAGGGAGGGGAAGGAGGGCACACGGGAAAGGAGAACAACAAAATTAATATGGGATTGCTCTGGGAAGGATGCTGTACAATATAGCAGTACTGGCATTGCATCATCTTCCTCTTTAAATGAACAAGTGACATTTCTAAGAGCGTTTTTCAATTTTTAATTCGGTGTCTAGTAAATCTAACTTTTCCCTCACACAAACAAATAAACATTTCCTCAGCAATGTGACTCTTGGTAAAGGTTTGGGATCTCTGTTTTTCAATCAGCTAACTTAAATGCTTATTTTATCCAAAATGTCTAGTTTGAATTATTGATTAAAGGAGGAGAAAAAAATTGAAGTTTTCCTCCTCTGTGACATTTGCTCGTCCCTGATGTCTTGCCTGAAATAACCTGTTCTCTTGGAAATGCTCATTCCTTCATTCCTAGATTGTTTCCCCCGCAAATTCTGTTGCTGAGCAACACATTGAAGTGGATGGGCTTTTCTTCCCTTTTTTTTTCTCTTCCTTTTTGATTCTGGGGTTGAGGTGACACCTGAACTGTCCTCAGAAACTCATTTGATTTCTGTGTAATAAGGGAGTTATTTCATATGCAATCAAGGCCTGCCGATGCATGTCTAAGCTAATTATTTGGTTGGCAATAAATAGGGCTATTAATGAGCCACAACTTTTAGTCAGCAGCCACATTCTGATTTTACAATTGCCTAATGAATCGTCACAGCTCTCTGGGGAACGGACAAAGCTCAGAAAGACTCATTTCACTGTGAGGGAAACCAAGTTCCTACATCTAACCCTGATGTCACCCCCTGCAGCTTTCAAAACCTTCTCCTCCACGATGACCAGGTCGAGTTGGGGTGTGAGATAATCTTGCCAGCAACAGGATCCCAAACTTGGCTCAGCTCCATGTGCAAGGCTCCTGTTTCTAGGACAGCTTTTCTCTACAGTGAACCAGACAGGGTTCCCTGCTCCATGCTTGCTGCTGCTCTGCAATTTTGACTCCATACCTATTTGACAGCACAGATTCCCCAGGGCCAGCCCAGCAGCTCAGTGCAAATCTGCTGGGGCCACCAGAGTCTGAGCAGCATTGACAGCCCTGCCCTGTGGACGTGGGAGGGAAATTGCACGTGGCTCATTTGAGATGTAGCCACACAGTTAAAGGAGAACACTGGTGCCTGTGGAAGTGTCTGCAGCTGGTAAGGAAGCCTCTGCAAAGTTCTTGGTGTTCCTCTCTGCTGCTCCATGGACACGTGGGCTGGTGGGTGGCACAGCCTGTTCCTTGCCCTTGTAGGACAGTTGATTCTTGGCAGGTTTTACAAGACAGTTTTGGGGAAGGGAGGGGATTCAGGAATCAGAAAAGGATATTGGAGTGGTGTCGAAAGGGTCCAAACTGGAACTTCAACATGAGCATGGAAGGTTTCAGTACAGGGCAGTCTGCCTGACACTGGTATTGTCTTCTAGGCAAGTATGTTTTGCAAAGGATTCTGTCTTTTTCTGTATTAGGGTTTGAAGGCAAAAAAGTCAATCCTCAAGGCATGAAAACATCTCAGTTTTCACAATTAAAAAAACCTCCTGTAACAGAAGAGAATATGATTTTTTTTTTTTTAATTAGAAGAAAAGTGGGTTCTAGTCAAGAATGCTTAAAGGATATTTTTTCTTCTATTTCTCCTTCATCTGACCCACTGCCCATGCAAGCTGCCAAGCTTCTTTCCAGCTGAAGCTCCCACTGTGGGCTCTGGTGCCTTGGGAAGGAAATTTCCATCCTGAACCCTCTGCTGAAAGATGCAAAGGTTGTTATGGGCCCATCCCTGCTGAGTTTCAGTTGCTGGAAAAAACTCCACGAGTGACCTCATTTTCTGTGCTTTGCTGATTGATCACTTTGACAAGGGACTTGTCATGGTCACCATGTGCTGGTGGAAAAATTGGGTTTCTCTCTTGTACAACCTTCATGCACTGGTCAGGTTGAAATCTTGATGCTTCCTGTGTGCTCTCTGTAATGAGAGATTTCTGAAAATATCCTCTTAATTTCTGCGGTTTCAATATTTGAAAGATTATTTCTCTGGTCTTTTTCTAATCTGCCTTCATGCAGTTTCCCCTCAGGCTTGACTGTATGTTTGTTCAGTCATCTCTTCTCTGCAGATTGTTGGCTGTACTTTTAAGCAGCAATTGGGAAATGCTGGGAGTTTTTTAGTGGAGATGTAGAAAAGCAGAGCGATTACTCTGAGGAAACTGTGTTGCAACATATCAGGTACTTTGTCCTTTAAAATTCAGTCTGGAGGAGCTGCCCCAGCTTCAGGGAGGGGTAAAGACACTAAAAAGGGGCTGCCCTACTCAGCATCCTAATCCTTTAGCCTGGTTTCTTAATGAAATGTGGCTGATTAGCACATGCCCTCTGCTCAGAGGGAGGAATGGGGACAGGGATGCTGGTGGAGCAGCCTGTTTATCTGTGTATTACTAATGATTGTCAGCCTAATCTTGATTTAACAGAAGGGTGGAAATCTCCACAATATCAGGAATGCCCAAGCTTTGTGCAAAAGGATCACACGCTAGACAAGAGAAAACCCATTGATGCTCTCCTTCAAATAAATGGATCAGTGCCATCCATACTATAGTCTTTGACTTGCAGCCAAAGATCCTTAGGAAATCTGCCTTCCTTGGCTCTGTTGGGAATGGGAATACACAGATTTCAGGGTTTATTTGCCATGATATTTATTTCCTCCCCAGTCTGGGCTTCATGGTCCAATGAGGCACCTCCTCAGCTGGCTGCAGTGGCAGAGCAGTCTGGCAACCAGGAAAGGCTGCTGGTTCTTAATTCCACTTTCCTCCTCGTGCCAGCAGCAAAACAACCAGTAAGAGAGAGGAGATGACCCAAAGCAGTTTCCTGCACCACCACTGCAATTCATTTTGGAGCTGTTATGTTTTTCTTACATTTACTTTGCAGTAGCATTATTATTGTTATTGTTATTACTCCTATTACTGCTGTTCCTATTATTACTGTGACACTCTGGGTAAACTGAATGGTGTCTTATCCAGAAGGCAAAGAAAAAGCATTGAGAGACACAGTGGTGGGCAAAGATGCAGGGAAGAAAAAGCAGCCTGAGTTTCACTTCTGCTTCCTTAGTAAGGTTTCTCTCAAGAGCCAAAGGCAGATTCCTGGGGCACTGAGGAATGCTGAACTGCGGGAGCACGGCTGATGGCACAGCCTGCTGCTATGAACAGGCTGAGAAGTGAAACTGCTCCTGTGGTGATGCTTGACTTCTTGCAAATCCTCCTTTTAATATCCTTTTTCTTCCTTCCCTCTCCCAGCAGGACATGCAGAGATTTTCTTTGGGCAGCAGTGACATCTCATTGCTCCCATCAGCTTCAGGACCTGACCCACATGAAGGGTCAGAGGCCCTGAGTGCCCCACTGAGGCTCTGCCTGCTGTTTCCATGCATGATCCTGTCCCACTAATGCTCATAATAACAAAAAGTCCCAAATTATTCTATGTGCTTGAGAGGACACTCCCCTCCTCTCTGCTCAGGCTCTGTGACTCCAGATGCTCTCCTGCAGAGCTGCCCATCACTGAACCAGCTTGTTAGTGGGAGTGTAAATGTCACTGCTCGTCTCCCGCAGCAGCAGAGCCCTGACGTGGGGGGAAGATTGGCAGGTGAAAAGAGAAAGAAAAACCCATCTTCCCAAAAGAAAAAACTCATCTTCCCAGCCTTGTTGCTGCAGCAACCAGGCACCTTCCCCTCTGTTACTCTCAAACGTGGCACCGTGTCCATCATCCCCTTGGTCGTTATTTACTCCTCCTTGGCTGACAGACATAAGGCCAAATTTGCTGAGTTTCCCAGCAGGGCTGGTCCCTTCTGTCACCCAGTGTGAGCAGAGCCCATTGGCAGCACAGGGTGATGGCACCTTGAGTTGTTGCAGTCTCCAGAAGATGAACTGTCCTTAGTGTAGGAGGCAGCTCTAGAAGTTGAGTTTTTACCTTCAAAGCTGGGCAGACTTTAGTGGGGTAAGGCCTGAAGCTCAGCAATGAAGGACAGCACTGGCTATTGTCTGAGAGTGCTGCCAGGGGTGTGCTGGAGCACCTGGATGGCTGGGGATGGGGCTGCTCAGCATAAGACACCTTTGATTTGAAAATCTGCCAATTTCCTGCAAAGGCAGGGCAAGGCACTAGCAGGATTTGTTCCTTTTTTTTTTTTTTTTTTTTTTAACAAAACCAAAATTCTTTCACTGGAGAAGAGGGTTGGGAAATGCATGTCTTTGATAAAGGTCTCTTAATTGCATGACACACCTGAGTGTCCCTGAAAGCAGCTTGCCATCGTGGTCTAGGAAAAACCTTCCTTTCTCATAATGCCTTGCAAAAGCCTCAGGAATCACATCCATCTCCTACAAAATTTAGAGTCTACCTTGTCATTACATTTCAACAACACAAGGCATCCCTTGCAAGCCCATTTCATACCCTGCAAAAAGTCCATGCTGTACTTGTTTTCAAAATCAGG